>NC_080068.1:96223807-96535545 GCF_949987535.1 Balaenoptera acutorostrata | reverse complement strand
AAACACACACACAAACTTGGTTAATAAAGTTCACATCTTATTTCAAGTTATTATAAATTTATTTTGTAGCCTGAAATACTTTTATGCTTTTATTGTTAAACATATGTCTTTGACAATCTCTGTGTGATTGTGTTAGAATTTGACATAATTAAGAGAGTCTTCAGTTCTATGATTGGTATAGGTGCTTCTAGACCTAGTTGTAAGATACTGTTTGTAAACTGCACTGCTTTAATCACATTCTCCTCTAGTTTCTTGGCACGATATTGGCTTTTTGTAGAAAGTAGCCTTCTTATTGCTTTCTGCCTCCTATTTTTTTCTTTTTAAATTTATCCACATCACTGCTTAAGTGTTTTATTAGAGTCCATGTTTTTACAGCTATTTTTAGTGTCACAAAAATAAATATTTTATGTATTATGACTGCAAATAGAATGTTGTTCTTGGTTTGTAGATCTTAGTTAGGCTGTTTCTCAGTCCTGGGGCAGTTAAAGCTGAAAATTAGATAAGCATATTTCTGCCAACCCCAGGTCAGATTACATTCTGATGGCAGGATGACATAGTGGAAAATATCCACCTCCCGCGTCAGAAAAACCTGGATTTATATTCCAGCTCTCTAGTTGTCGGCTGTGTTATCTTGGACAACTTTCTCAGTCTTTCATCCTTAATACAGAAGTAACAATATGTGCCTCTGAGGATTAAATGAATGTTAAGATGTGCTAAGGATTAGAAACACTACATAATGACAAAGTACAAACAACCTTCCTTCCCACAAATAGTTTACAGTTTTAGAGGTTAGTACATATACATGCACATTTATTTTAAAAATTCTATATTAAATACATGTATATGTAGATATGTCTATGAGTTTCTACTTTTTGCCAGGCTCTGTTCTATATTCTTGAGATACATGATTTAACAAAACAAAGGCCCCAGTCCTTGTGCAGCTTAATAATTTAGAAAGTGAATATTGCAAACTTTCTTTCAATGTCACTAATGTTTATTTTAAACCAGTCCAGCAATTTAGGCTATGTGTTTTCTTGGCTCTCACTATATTCATATTTCCATGAAATAATGGAGAGAAGAAAATTTCTCGTGTAAAAAAGAGGTCTTATGAATTGATTCAAAAAGACAAAGAATATATGGGAAAGTGAGTAAATGATATTAGTAGGTAATTCACAAAAGAAGAAATGCAGATGGCTAATAAATTCATGGAAAACTGCTCAAACTCCCCAGTAACATGGGAAATGCAAATAAAAGGATATCTGGTATTTTGTTCACAAAAGTGGCAAAAGGGAGAAATATTGATATTATCCAGTGTTGGTGAAGGTGTGGGGAAAACAAGCAAATTTCTACAAAGGGATATGAATTGTAATTTTTTTTTGGAAAGCGATCTGTATTACCTAATAAAATAAAAAAATAAAAACAAACGTGATCATACCCGATTCAGCTGTTTCACTTTTAGTAATCTATCTTGGAGAAGTAAATGTACAAATATGTAAAACTATGTTTTCAACACTGTACTACATTACTATGTGTAATAACAAAAAGCTAAGAAAAAAATCAAGTCTCTCAATAAAGGGACATTTCAACACAAATATACTAATATTTGAAATATGTCTTCAAAACTATTCATCAATGTTTGTGAGAACAAAAATCTGGAAAAAATCATGAATTTTCATTAATAACGGAGTAGTTCAATGAAGTGTGGTGAACCCAAAGTATGCAGCATTATGTAGATATTCAAAACGATGAATAGGAGCTATCAGCATTGACCTCGGTGGGTGTCTATGATATATTATTAAGTGAGAAAAGCAAGAGGCTTATAATGAACTTATGATCACATATTTGTTTTAATACTTCTATATACATGGTTATTTCAAATTTGAAGATGTTTTGTGAACATAGAGAAAGATAGGGAAGAATGTATATGAAACTTACCTCAGTGTGAGGGTTGTTGATGGGAGATGGAAAGTCACAACACTTGACTTTCTTCTCTCTGATTGTTTGACTTGTTACAATTATCATGTATAATGTTGTAATAAAGAAACACAAAATAGAAAAATTAGAATTTCAAGCTATTAGAAATGGTCTATTTAGGGTTTAATTGGTATATCCCTTATCAGTGTGGAGGTTAGTTACAGAATCTACTGCAATGCTTTGCATTATAGTAGGTGTTCAGTGAATATTTCAATCATTCATTAAGTAAAATGTACTGAGGACTTTTAACACCTACCTATATGTATGTGTATCTCCCTCTTTCTCTCTCTATATATGTATGTACAATATTTACTTATTATTTATGATACATTTATACATAAAAATACTTTTGAGAGCTCTTGCATAGAAGGTACTTTTGTCTTGAAATGACTTTCCTGCTTAGCGTGGACTTCTGTTTTTTGGTAGTGGGAATGAACCAAGCATGGATAATAACAGAGCCCATAATAAAGTCATCTCCCTCCAGCTTCCTCCCAGTCTCCAAAAATGTGAGCTGGGCAAGGCATAATGAACTTTATGCATTCATTCACTCAGTTATTCCAAGGTTTATTGCTTGCTAAGCCTTATGGGGGAAACAACGATTTATTCATGGGTCTTTTGCCTATAAGGAGTTTACCGTTCTGCAGGTTATAAACATGTCATCAATTCCATGTCACTTAATTTTTTTCTTTTCAGCATAGATGATGGTTTTATTACATACTTATTATCAACTTTTACCCCAAAATCAAAACCCCTCCGTTCCTAACCCTTAAATATATACTTAGTGTAAGGAGGTGAAGCAAGGGTGTGATTTTACAGAGGGACCAGTGAAGGTGTTTTTTTACATATGTTTATGCATGATGTTTCTTATGTATAAAAAAACAGTAAGCTATAGAGGACAGTTTAGACATACTATAAAAATGGCTACCATGGGCATTATACTTGCTGGACTAAACATTCTAGTTTAACAAGCTTCAGTTACACTTACCTACTAAAAAAACTTCCATCTAATAAAACTTCCATTCTTTAAGCCCAGAATTCTAAGCAGAAAAAAGTATTCTAGTAGATATTTTTATTCCTAGGATTCTCGTTGTGAAAACATTGACTTTTATTATAGTCATGTTTTCATGTGTTTATCTTTAATATATTATTTAATATATAATCAAATATATATAATGTATCTTTAATAAAATATACACATATTATATAACATAAAATATTTAACATAACAATAAGATATATTATTTTTATATGTTTACATGTGTATCTTATTATATATTCTAGTAAATCTACTAGAACTACTATGCATATTTTTTCCCTATTGGTATCCATGCATTTTTAATTCTTGTAAATATTTTTGGGTAGCATTATTACACTCTGAGCCTCAGTTTCTACATCTGTAAGATGATATCAGTAATGCACTTCTGAATTTGTTGTGGAAAATAATACTTATCAAGTACATGTAGCCTCCAACCAGACCCTGTTCCTGTTAGTAACTAGTGCTTTAGCATTCAGTTACCACATACCAATATTGTTTGTAAAGAATTACTACTGCAAAGAGTAAACCATGACACTGGCTGTGGGAATGTATTTTTCAGAATCATTGTTTTCCTTCTCATTAGAAGATAAAAGAACAAATGGTGAGACAGTCCTAAAAAATGTACTTCTCCGTGTTGTGACTGATTCTCAACAAAAGGAAAAAGACGTTTACATAAAGGATTTCTGTTGGATTTCTAACTATAGAGAAGAAGCATTTTCTGAAATGCCGATATGTTATAATTTAATGATGTGTTCTTTGGGGAGATGGTCCATTTTTTGCACATTCATCATGGCTCTAAAAGTGAGTAAGGATGAAAAGCATGTAGTGCTTGCCTTGTTCTTACATCAGAAGAATTTTTTCTTTTGTCCATTTTATGCTTGTTTCCAAAGGCTTAAAATGAAAGCTTTGTTTCTGCAATAATGGCTTAGTGTAGGCTTACATTGTTGATCCCCTCAGTAGATGCAATGTAATCCACTTTGGTAATGTGAATTTTTAAACAATCATTCGCCTTTGCCATTAACCCTTCTCTACTAATGATAATACTCTACAAAAACTACAAAGGAACCCGGGCCCAGCTTAACATTAGACTTGGAGCGCACTTAGCTGAATTTGCATTTCTTATTTTAGTAGCAGTGAATTGCTGAGCATATGTTGAACTTCATCAATACCAAATGTAGAATAGGTGATTGTGAAACTAATGTTCAAGTGCAAGCATTCAAATACAAACACGGGAAACTAGAAGAAAATAATGATGAAATGAAGCAAAAGGGCTTTCCAGTCCAAAATTCCCCTTGAAGGGGCTTCGGCCGCTGTTGCTTTTTGCAATATTTTTTAACTTGACCTGTTGCTTTGCTTAGTTCATTGTAGTGCAAATGTCTCGAATAAAGCTGTACATGAGTCATTTTTTTTTTTTTTCTCCTCAGTTCAGGCTACTTGGATAATAGCACACTTTGAACACAAGCATGGGAACCTATTGAATGTTTCCTGCATAAAGCTTAGAGCTTGGCTCAGCAGCTTGACATGTTTCTTTAGGAGAGAGAAATGGCAAATTAGCTAAAAGTAATTTTATTCCATGACATATTTCCAAACTAACTTTGAGAACACATTTCCACTTAGTGTTTGGATTCCACTTTGGGGACTTTGAAAAGGTTTCATGCACTTGGTTAAGTAAAATAGTTGGTGGACGGCTAAATTAAGATGTTCTTCAGGGATTTGTAGATATTTAAAGTTTTACCTAAAGGAGAGAGGACTTTACTGCAATTCGTATTGAAGCTGCAGTACTGTATGCCTTCAGGGCTGTGGATTTAATAAACAAAAGATCCGTCAGTGAGCTTGGTGCACGGTAGGGGGTAGATGTAATTATATACTTTAAAGGGGAAAAGACTGTTATTATTTTACGTTTATTGAGTGCCAACATTTTGCAATGTGCTGTACCTAATATAGAATTAGACACAGTCCTTGCCCAATGGACTATCTATTTAAATTAGACACAATCTAAATATTTCTCTTAAGTAGTTCCTGTGTTTTCAAATTTGTTACACAGTCCATTGTACCAGTGCAGAAATATTACTGTACTTGCGAATGTTATTTAAAACTGTGAAGGCTGTCAAAGACAGGTGGTAAAATGAGATGTGATTCTTAGACTATAAAATCGCACATGTTTTTCAGGTCTTTTCCTTTAACTATCATTATTAGATCTAACTTGAAATGGGAAGCAGGAGAGAGGTATTACATTTAGAAAAGGAGGGATGTATCCTTTTGATTTTTACTTTGGAAAAAAAATTACTGTTTAAGAGTAAATCATGCCACTGATTTACTTAACTAGGTTTGGAGTTACATTTATTTGTGTGCTTTTTATATTTATTTTAAAATTAATTAATAATTAATTTTTTGTGTGTGATTTTTAGCTAATTGCTGTCTGAAATTCCATGACAGCCAGCATCACACTGTCTAGCCCGGGGCTTTGCAAGTATTAGCCACTCACTAAAAATTGTTGAAGGAATGAATAAAATGGAATTGCATGTAAGCCATCATTTTTTCATAACTCTCTTTTCTGATTTTAGAGACTGAGGAGTCGGTGCTGTACTGGCTTTGGGCCAGGCACTGAAAAAACAAAAAAACAAAAAAACAAAAGCAAACAAACAACACCACCAAAATCTGAAAAAATTTTCCTGCGAATCCCTTCAAAGAGCCCTGGTTTGGAAGGACTTCCTCTGATAAAGACGTTTCTTGTCTCTCAGCAAGGCTCAGGCATGACGATCCAGCAGATCGTCCAGGGCTGTGAGAGTCCTCAGGGCTGTTGCGATCCCCACCAGTGATCAAAGGACCCTTTCACACCGGCTGTCTGGTTCCAAGGGAGGTAGTCACCATATACAGCGGTCGGCTTATTGATCTGTTGTGTGGACACACACAGTTTCTCTTAACTCTATTGTGAGTCAGGCTGGTGTTAGGAAAAATGTGCAGGTAAACATGGAGAAGAATATATAAGTTGGCCTGTTGATGTATTTATCCTGTATATTGTGACTGTTTCACACCAACGGCTGCATCCCCGGCTCCAGCACCTTCACTCAGCTCCCTCCTGAGTTCGCAGAGTGCACACCAATCCTCAGTTGCGAGATGTATCTATTCTCTCGGTGAGCGGAAATGAGGGTCCTTGCTATCACAGTGGAATCATCTGGCCCTGGGTTTGCATCTCTGGCCTGCCATTTACTCTCCGTATAATCTAAATCAAGTCAACTTTTCTAAGCTCTGGGCTCTTTAGATGTAAAATGGGGGTAATGATGGCACTTAGCTCTTAGAATTTGGGTGAAAATTAGTCTAAGCTATGTACTTTGAGCATACTACTCTGTTATTATTAATACTATTACCATTATTATGGATGATAATCTGTTTACAGTGTCATTGTCAAGTGCACATATCAAAAAGTCAGTTGCGCATAGACACATTATTTTAATTTAAAATACAAAATATTGATATTTCAAGGCAGTTGTATAAGCAGTTATCATTCTGATCAGCCAGCAGAGTAAATGTGAAGCTTAGGAAGTAGGGAGTTGGCCCGGTTTGGACCGCAACATCCACCCTGCCCGTTTCCTCATGCTCACCCACCTGTCTCTTACGCTCATTATGACTCTGTCTCTTCTGCCTGTTCTTCCTGTTCTAGTTCTTTCCTGCCCTAAGTTGCCTTCTGAGCCAGCTGAACCCGAATGATTTTCCACTTACGCCTTGACTTCTTACCCCTCAGCAATGGTCTTACTTTCTACTTTGGTGAGCATCTGACTTAATTTCCTGAAATATTTCTTCTATTTTCCTCAACATTTCTTCTGTTTTCCTCTCGACCTTCCTCCTCCCCTCCTGTTTCAGAACACAGAGAGCTTCTATAACATTTGAGATCAATGACTACATCTTACCCTCCATATTCTGTCAGTGGCTCCTCCAATCTTGGCATAGTCTCCATCTTTTTTCTCCTTTTCGCTTGTTTTCTCTCTTTTGCCCTCAAGATTCCCTTGATCTACTTGTCTTCCATTCACTCAACACACACTCACTCTTCTCCCTGCTTCCTGTCTGAGACTGTGTTCTGAAAATTCACTTGTTGTGGGTTCTTATCACCAAATCTGATGGTCTCTTTAATCACTTACCTTTCTTCTCCCTCCCTGCTCCCTTTTCCTCATCCCTGTTTTTGAAAGCTAATGAATGAAAGCATTTTCTCCTTCTGTTTGAACTTCTTATCACTCCCCACCCTTTCACTAACATGTAGGCCTTATGTCAGATATTACATTCTTTTTTTTTTTTTTTTTTTTTTAATTTTATTTATTTATGGCTGTGTTGGGTCTTCGTTTCTGCGCTAGGGCTTTCTCCAGTTGTGGCAAGTGGGGGCCACTCTTCATCGCAGTGCATGGGCCTCTCACTATCGCGGCCTCTCTTGCCGTGGAGCACAGGCTCCAGACGCGCAGGCTCAGTAACTGTGGCTCACGGGCCCAGCTGCTCTGCGGCATGTGGGATCTTCCCGGACCAGGGCTTGAACCCGTGTCCCCTGCATTGGCAGGCGGACTCCCAACCACTGCGCCACCAGGGAAGCCCCAGATATTACATTCTGTACATGATGTATAGATCTGTATATTCCACTTCAGCCTATATCTCATAGGCCTTTTATCTCTGACTGCTGGCTAGACACTCCCAGGCAACTCTAGTCAACCAGCTAAAAACCCAACTTATCACCTTTCCTCTAAACTAGCCTCTCCTCGTGTTTTTCTTCTTTCTGTTAATGATCCCCCAGTTCTCCTTAGATGCCCAGGCTACAAATCACTGAGACATTTGATGACCAATCAATTGCCAGAATTCTACTGATTTTTCCTCCATCTCTGTCCTTCAGACCTGCCACATCCCTTGCCTTCTCTGTGCCTGGCTTTTACTACCTCTTACCTCTTCTAGTAGCAGGAAATTCCTCCCTGGCCACACCATTTCTAGCCTTTGTAGAAAATGAGAAGCCACAAAATCCAAATGCCTTCAGCAGTCATTCAAGGTGTTTGCTCTCAATGACTGCCTTCTGATCCAGTGGCCAAGAGACCTTAACACATAGAGATTTTTTTCCTGACTCTAGGGCCCAATTAGGCTGCAACAGATGAGATACTTTTCTGAGAGAATCCACGAAAAATACTGTGTAACACTTGTCCGTTCGCTGGGTTGGAATCATGAGGGAAGAGTCACAAAGCATGAGGTACCCAGGAGTATCCTCCTCTGTACAGACCAATCAGATTCCAGCTTTATGTTTCCTGCTTTCTTCTCTCCCCAAACCTCTCCTTCACAGCTTAGCCCTTTATGATTACAGGGCCCTCTGTGCCTCTCATATTGTTCATCACATTTTTTTTCTGTTTGTTTAAGCCAACCATTTCCTCACAGTCTAGGTTTATGTCTCACGTCCATGAAACTCCTCTGAAATGAAATCTTGAGGTGTTTATTTCAATAGTGATGCTATTTCTTTAAGAGTGATCATGCATTATTCTCTTTAATCATTATATTTCATGCCTTATGCCCGAAAATAAGCTCTAGGAAAATAAAGTCAATGTCCAAGACCCATTTTAATTCCCCATAGTGTCTAGCATGGGGCTTCTTTATAGTCTTTGATGATGAATTTTCAGGACTACACACACTAATAGTATTGAACACTCTGAGCACTTTATTACCCCTCATCAGTATGACATCACCTTCTAACCACTCCGCTTAGGAACACTATGTTAGACAAATCTTCTACATCATTGCATTAGGTAAATAAGTACCATTTAAATATGCTTCAGAGCTTGCAGAGTGCTTTCATAGAAACATGTCACTAGATCCTCATAAAAATTCTGTGATATAAGTACTTTTATTATCTCCATTTTGCAGATAAAAGGACTAAATATCTTTGTGTTTGACAGTAGTACTCTCCATGTGAAAGACTGTGGAGGTCAGAGCGGGAATCTCTCACATAGGCAAAGATACTAATAATTTAATTTTCTCTGTAGAAGATTTCAGCTGAAAAATACATTGTGACCTTGGATTTCTAGAGTATTTACTCATATCAAGACTCTGATATCTTGCTTTCCAGGCAAGAGTAACCTAACCTTTTCAGTCAAATGTAGTTGAAGAGAGTAACGTAGATGGAGAATGGATTCTGTCTTTGAATGAAGACATTAACATTTAAAGGATTAGAAACAATTTTCAGAATAAATGCTTATATGTACACACATTCATATTTAAAATTAACATAAAGTAAGAGCTTTACACTGAATAAACAAGATTAAAAACATTTTTTGTACATTATGGCAAATACACAATAGAGATACGTCTAAATCTTAGTTTTTATTCTGAATTTTTCTGCAACAGAAGCAGAAGAGGGAAATAATCCAGTATATATGTAGATACCAGAGTTCAGCCAAAATGGAACTTGCCCTTAATATTCCATGGAAAAGGAATATTCCAATTCCGTTAGCTCTAGAACCCTGCCGGTTCTAGAAAAAATACCTGGTTGGGCAGAGTCAAAATTGTCCTAGGAAAAGCAGGTAGACAGAAACTGTTATAAGCTAAATTCAGTTATTGTGTCACTTGAAGAATTACCACAAACAGTGTGTTGTTGATGTTTCCTCTTTAATTCTTCCCATGTGTCTTGTACATTATATTGTATATAGCATGTATTCAATTTGTATCTCCTGAATCATTTACTCTGTACCTTAAACAATATATTTAATTTGTAAGTTCATACCATGACCCTTAGGCACTTTGGACAACTTTGGGTTAATGATAACTAAATTTTGCAAGAGAGGGGAAGAAATAATAAGATGGGAGCAGTAGTGAGAAAAAAATGTAAAGCAAGTCAGAAGCACAAGGGTAGCGAAATAGATTGCTAAAAATATCTAAGGTTGGCCAGTCATCACGGCCCAAGCAAACCAATCTGAGGCCAAACCATGTGGCATTTGAGACCCCTGGAGTAGAAGACCAGGACACCATCTAGGCATGACAGTGCTGGTTTTGCCACCTTCATGTTCCCAGTGGATCACAGCAATTTGGATGAACTAGAATACTGTGTTGGTGAAATGCTGCTTACCCTGATCAGGCATTCCCTGCTCTTCTTCCACTGGTGTTAAAGCAGAGCAGTGATTATGAAGATATTCTTTTTAAAAGCTCCTTTAAAATAGTGAAAGACATAAAAAGGGCAAAAAAACAAAAAACAAAAAAAAAACCCTTGCAAGTCCTCAATAAGCCCTGAAAATAGAATCAAGTATTGAAAACCCATTGGAAGGAAAGCAGGCAGCCCACCTCTGTCTCTGTGTCTGTCTCTCTCTCTAGTTTTTCTTCCTCCTCTCTCTCACCTCCTTTTCTTCTCCTCTTCCCTCTTTCCTCCTCCTCTTCCTAAGCTCTTTTTCCCTCCTACTTCCCTCACTCCTCTGCCCCTTTCCTCCCTTTCTTCCCCTCTTCCTCCATCTTATCTTTCACCAAATCCAAAGAGAAGCAGTGGTAGAAGATGGCTTTTAACTGCTCTCTGGTTTATCTCCCTTCTGTTTAGGGGAATAGCTTAAACTCAGTAAAAGTATTTCAGAACAATGTTGTGGTTAAAAAAAGAATCTTACAAGACATCTCAGTCTGCTTTCCAGCTCTGATCCAATTAACTGTGGCCAATGGCACAGGGTCATGAAGTCCAAACCCACCTCTATATATGGGAGAAGGTAGGGGTAAGGTGAGACATTAAAAAAAAACAAGAAGAAGAAGGGGAAGGAAAAGAAGAAAAAAGAGAAGAAAACATCAATTTCGGCTCAGCCAATATCCTGAAAAGGATCTGCTACACCAGTCATTCTTCCAAATTAGTACATCAAATTGCCAAAACAGAGCTTACCTACATTATTTGCCTTTATGTATGTATAACCAAATATTTTGTCCACAGCTTGATCAGGGTCTGTTATTACCCATAGGTAGAAGAACATTTACTGTTGTAATTTTGCTAGAAAGGACGCCGTTCATTCTTCCTAATTCCTATGTCAGATTACTAAAATGGAGTATACCTGCACTGTTTGAAGCATTGCCTTTACATAATATTTACAAGTATTTTGCCCTCAGTTTCATCAGCGTTTGTTTTAAGAAATAGCCCTAAGTAGAACATTTGCAGTTTTTGTAATTTTGACAAAAGGGAACACCATTCCTTCCTTATGCTAATTGGTATCTCTCATTTAATTATCAAAACAAAAATTTCCTTTTTGAATTCAAAACTAGAAAAAAAATTAGCTGCTGATGAACTGGGTTTCTTTAAAATATTTGACCTTAATTTTATACATGTTATGTTATCAATAAATATTTGCTTCATGATGAAATAAATAAAGGAATGAGGGAATTCATCTTATTTAGCTTTCACTTTGGCTACCAGAAATTTAGTGCTCAGTTTTGTGTTTAATGGCAGTAGCTTTTCTTAGTTAAGTGTTCCTGCTATATTCTTGCTCACCCTCATTTACTATTTTAATGTTCTTTTATGATTTTACTCTGTGCCCTTCAAAAATCTGTTTTGGAAGTAGCTGGCATATAAATAGCATAAAAAAATAAACTGCATATTCTGACATTTACAGTTGTAAGGATAATTCCATGTTAAGGATGATTCAGTCTGCAAGTAAAGTTATTGGATATATGTCTAAATATATTTTAGAATCATTTTGATCATCACATAGCTTTTCTAAGATGCTAGTGTTTCTTGTTTTGTTGTTTTTCTTCCCATCAAAACATTTCTCTCTCTACCCAAAAATGCACAATGACTCAGTTTGGCTAATTTTATCAAACTGATGTGTTAAAGGGCATTTGACTCTCTTGAGTCCTCTCCTAGGCCCTCATTTTCTTAATTGTACCAATCCCACTATGGATTTCTCTCTCCCAGAAAGCATAGCTGCCCATCTTGCTTATTTACATTCGTGAGCTTTTGTTCTCTCTGGATTTCTTTGCATTTGCATGCTTTTTCTTTTTCTTTTCTTTTTTTTTTTTTTTTCTGTTTGCTTTTCAACCATTCCACTTGTCTTGTCTTTCAAAACCTGGCTTAGGTATAACCTCTTTTGGTAAGACTTACTTAATGAACTCCAAGTGACTCTTTTTCCATGTCTCCTTGGGATTATCTACTCAGTTTTTACTCTGTTAATTTGCCCTTATTTGTATGACATGTTGAAAGTGTTCTGAAGCCCTTTTTAAAATACAAGAATGAGTTCTGGCTCTCCACTTAGAAAATTTGCTAATTGTTTCTCAGACTGTGTCTTCTTTCCCTTTTTATATTATCCCTGAACCACATAGTTCAATGTTCTATGGGATGAAGGAATGTTCGTTAAATGATGTTGGCTCTTAGTCGCTCAGGTTAAAACACAGAATATTGATGATGTTTGTCTTAACAAACATTTTATCAGGAGTAAAGATGATAATCGTTTCCAGGAAATTTAAATTTAAACTTAGAGAAGTGCAGCACAGTTTTTGACATAGTTGTACATTCATCCATTTCAAACAGGTTCCTAAGCTAGTTTCTTTGTTTCTCCCCCTTTATTCATATTCTTTCCAGACTGATGGAGGCATATGGCTTTAATTATCAAGTATATGCTAAAGACCTGCAGAGCTACAGCTTTTTCCTGACTTTCATAATGAAGCTAGTTCCTAAACAGCAACATTTGCCAGATTATTTTATTGTATTATGACATTAAACATGGACCAGCAGAAATCTAGCTAATTGGGAATGATACCTTTTCCTTTAACTGCTTATTTATTTTCCAGGGAACTAATTTAGTTTGGTTATAAAATGAAACCTCATAACTCAGTATAAATGATTTTGGTCATATAATATCAATAGCTAGGCTGAGTAAATTCCTATAAATAAATAAACAACACTTGAAAAAATTTATTCAAAAAATGAGTAAATGCAGCTTTATTGCTATTATTTACAACATTTAAGACTGGAAGGAACATTTAATACTTGTTTTTCTTCTGTCTTTTAATGAATTGGCAAGCATTATTTGTAATTAGTGAGTTAATTGTTTATAGTCAAAGAGTGTTGCTAAAGTGCTTTAAAATTAAAAGCAGTTTATTTCATTTCACTGGAAAATAGGCAAAACTCCTTATGCTTAGGTGATATAATTTTAAAAGTATTTTATAACTCAAATTTAAATAAAAATGTTCCAAATATAATTTATTGTTATTATATATATCAAAACTTTAAAATTATATGAAATCGTACAGCACTTGTCACCAACAGCCCACCCCCCTAATAAGCATCATTTATCTTATTTGATTTGTGGCAATCTGATTTCTGTCAAAGAAGAATCTATGTTGCTTGTTTCATATATGTTGAATTTTTAAATGAGTGATACTAGCCTGAAAGATGTTTACAAATTTGGAACTTAAGTTTTGATCTTATGGTCACATGTTAATTTTAAAAACAATCTCAATGATGGAATGAAACATAATGCATTTGGCTCTTAGAGCATATTCTACATCAAAGAGTTGTAGAGTGGGAGAGAATCACCAAGATTCTAGTGGGTACAGTGGTAATCAAAGTGTGTTCCAGGGAACCTAAAGGTTCCTTGAAACTACCCCAGGAATGTCCAGGGAGGAGAAAGGGGGTGGTGGTCAAGCTGGAATGTCTGCGTCAGTTCTTTGAATGGTTTTAATGACGACATAGAATTCAATTCATAAATTTTTAACACTGTGAGCCCAGTAACTTCTTTTGTAGCTGAGAAACTATCCAGACAAGTGAAGTAATTTGATAAATGGCAAATAAATATATTTTGCTAACACTTGAATGTGGACTCAGTACTATGAAGTCTTAAATGGTTTTTCTTTCACTGCAAGTAGAATAAAACCCTTTAGGTAAAGAGGAGGACTCTATTTTTAATATTTTTAATATTAAACAAATAATTTTTGAAATTAAAACATGGAAAAATACTAAACTCCTAAAATCTGCTATAAGGTTCAAAAACATTAATTAGTAAGTTGCATTTTCTGTTTGCAGCTTTATCTACTTTTTATCTTTATCTAGTTCTAATTGACGGTTTTGCCGTAATATAAATAGGATGGACTAAGAGGTTTACAAGTCACATTTGAAAAATTTAGTTTGGATATGTAGAATTTTAAGGAAAAAAATACCAAAAAATGGTCATTAGATTTTGGTTATATACTAGGCACTCCACTAGGAACTATGGATTCAAAGACAAAGAGCAAAATACACACTCTAAGATGAAGAGATTCACAATTCAACAGAAAAGACAACCTAAAAATGGACTGTGATAGAGTGATGATGATGCTTTAATAAGTAAATGACTTCGAGCTTGGTGTTGAACTGAAAATAAGAGTGCTCCAGGGAGAAGAGTGTATGTGGGCAAGGGGGAGGGGAGAAGCGAAGACAGACCGAAGGTAGACAAGGACACAGAGAGATGTTGATTGGTTGATTCATGATGGTGTTGCTAAGCAAAATTATGGAAGCTGGAGAATAGGGCAGAATATGAGGAATAGATATGCCCAGTCCCAGATATTTGCAGCTGGACATATCCAGTAGAGGGAAGGTAGCTCAGCATTCAGAGGCAAGAGATTAAGGCTGGAGATTTCACTCACTCACTCACTCACTCACTCACTCATTCATTCAGTAAATATTATTGGCTGTTTACTGTGCCTCGGGCATTGTAATAAGCACTATGTTAGAGAAGGGAATACAAGGATGAAAAAACATGGACTATTTTATTCAAGAAATGTGCAGTCCATCAAGGGGACTGACATTAAACAAGCATTATAATTTAATTATTAAAGAGAATTTTAATGAACTATTTTGTGAAATATATATTATTAAAATCTGTGATGTCAAACATGATAAAATAATTATAATGCTTTCTAATTGCATATAACAAGCATATTGCATTATAATTTAATAAGTGTGTTTATTGCATAGGAGAAAGAGCAGCTAATACTGTCTGTAAAGCTTCACAGTGAAGGTAGCATTTGTGTTAAGGATTGACGGATTGTATCAGAAGTCACTTCTAGCATACTAGTAAAACCATGGGGGAAGATTCAATCTAAATATACCAAGTAAGCATATATTAGGACTGAAAAATAGATTTTGCTTATACTTCTCAAAGTCGGATTTTGAATCCTTCTTCATTAGAGAAAAATGTCTCTATGGTTCCTCTAACGGTCTGAACTGAATAGTATGTGGACTGAACAATGCTTCTTGTTTTCATTTGCAATGAAAATAATCAGACAGGCACTAATTATTTGCCTGTGAATAATGTGCTTCGGTTCACAACTAATTCCACTAGTTGACATTTTTCATTGTATCCCATCCGTCCTGAGAAATGACATGGTCTGCCTTTAAGATGGACAGGATTTTCTTGGCTTATCCACCTTCTTAAAGTTTTCTCAAGCTCTGTGGCTACTCTAATTTTGTCATTTTTAATTTTCTCCTTTGCATCTTTCTTTTCCTTTTCCCACTTAGGTTTTTGTTTCCACTTAACCCTTATACCGTTAGCATTGCTTTACAAACTTTCTCATTTTACACCTCTGTGACCACAACTTTAGAAGTATTGGCTCTGCAAATCTAGCTGAATGGTCAGTTTATTTTGTGGTTCTTTTCACCTCATCAACTGTTCGGTGTATAGATTTTTCTTTTCAACTAGTTTAGAATAAATCAATATTCCAGGAAACAGCACAACTCAAGTCAGATACGTCTACCAAACTCCTCTCCTCGTAGAACTTGATGTTGGTTTGAGATCGCCAAATGCTACTGAAATCTTAAATGTAACTGTGCAAAGCATGAATAAAAATAAGCTATTTGGTGATAATGATGTCGTTGGTGTTAGATTAGCACTATTGCGAATTATTCCTCATTTATTACACCGCATCAGTTTGGTTTTGAGAAATGGCTTATTTCTTTCATTTGGCTTTTGTCCTAGAAGGTAGGGAGAATGATAACTTGCTGATTTCACAACATGTTTGAAGGGAAAAATAATTAATAGCTTTAAAGCACTTAGACTGCATGAAGTTTTATACACATAATAATTATATAATCCCCCAAGATGGTTATTTATGTTAGCATACACTCAGTGTCATTTCTCACACTCAGTTTTGGAATTTTTTGAATTGGGAAGGGTATTTTCTTTCTTTCTCCAGAAAAATGATGATGTGGGAGGAACATGTATAGTATTGAGGATTAATTTGTTCTAAATGATAATCATTTGGAAGTTAAGATGTCAGATCATGACCTTATGGAGTTAAAACACTCTTGCAGATTATGTAGTCTAATTTTTCACAAGGAAACAGAAGTCTTAAATATAGGTAAATTTATAAAGTAGCAGAACCAAGGCTGGTTCCCATGCTTACATTAAAATTTGGTCTCCAATTGTAGCTGTCGTTAAAGTTAGCCTATTAGAAAGTCAGCAAAAACAAACAAATAAACCAACTTGCTGTAGACAGTTACACTCGTCTATGTAAGAAAATCCAGCTTTTTACTGAGGGATAGATACATGACACTGTGTTGTAAATTGGTTCTGCATTTTTGCAAAAAGCACTGTTAGAGTCCATAGTTGTTTAGTTGTTACTCAGTGTCTTTTGTGACACCAGGTATGTTTTTTAATACGTAATTTTCAGTAAAATTCCATATGGATTTTTGTACATTCACATGAGAAACAACATTATAGAGAAAGAGGAAATTATGATGACACAGGAAAAAAACAGTCCTACTTGGAGACAAAAAAAAAATGTGTCAGAGGATAGCACTTTCTAGATATAAAACTAATAAAATACATTTTACATCTATTGCTATCAAATGATGTTTATTTACAAAAACAGTATTATGAATTTGCAGGAGTAAATTAGTCAAGCAGTGGGTAAGAATTTGCATTCATCTTGAAAAATTAAATGTTTATATTAAGTTATTATAATTAAAAAATCAATTTTGATAAATATGTTTGTTTTCATATAGTAATTACAGCTAATTATAGCTAATTAGCTGTAATTTAATTTGTTCTAAATGATAATCATTCGGAAGTTAAGATGTCAGATCATGGCCTTCTGGAGTTAAAACACTCTTTCAGATTATGTAGTCTAATTTTTGACAAGGAAACAGAACTCGTAAATATAGGTAAATTTATAAAGTAGCAGAGCCAAGGCTCGTTCCTTGAATACTATGAAGCCTGTCTCTATACTAAGGATTTTTTTTTATGAATTTGCTTATTAATTTTTTCTTATATCAATCTTTGGCACTAGATTTTTTATAAGAATTTGGTTGAGGTATAATTCACATACCATACAATTTAACTTTTTTTTTTAAAATAAATTTATTTATTTATTTTATTTTTGGCTGCATTGGGTCTTCGTTGCAGTGCGCGGGCTTCTCATCGCAGTGTTTTCTCTTGTTGCGGAGCACGGGCTCTAGGAGTGCGGGCTTCAGTAGTTGTGGCGTGTGGGCTCAGTAGTTGTGGCTCGCGGGCTGTAAAGCACAGGCTCAGTAGCTGTGGTGCACGGACTTAGTTGCTCCGTGGCATGTGGGATCCTCCCAGACCAGGGCTCGAACCCATGTCCCCTGCATTGGCAGGCGGATTCTCAACCACTGCACCACCGGGGAAGTCCCAATTTAACTTTTAAAGTGTGTAATTCAGTTGTTTTAATATATTTGTAGAGTTGCGCAATAATCACCACTAATTTTAGAACATTATCATAATCCCCCAAAAAGAAACCCAGTATCTATTAACAGTCACCTCCCATCCTCCCTACCCCCATGCTCCTGGCAGTCACTTTCTGCCTCCGTGTATTTGTCGATTCTAGACACGTAACATGTGACATTTTGTGACTGGCTTCTTTCACTTAGCATAGTTTTTCAAAGTTCTTCCATGGTGTAGCATGTGTAAGTAAGTTATTACTTTTTACTACAAGATAATATTCCATTGTATGGCTACACCACATGTTGTTAAATCATTCATCAGTTAATGGGCATTTGGGTTGTTTCCGCTTTTTGGTTTTTATGAATAATGCTGCAATTCACATTCATGTACAAGTTTTGTGTGGATCATTGTTTTCAGTTCTCTTGTGTATGTACTTAGGAGTACAATGCTGAGTCATAGGCTGACTCTATGTTTTACATTTTGAGGAACTGTCAAACTATTTTCCAAAGTAGCGGCACCATTTTCAATCCAACCAGCAATGTTTGGGGCTTCCAATTTATCCATATCCTTGTCAACACTAGTTATCATCTCTCTTTTTGATTTTAGCCACCCTACTCAGTGTGAAGTGGTATGGCACTGTGGTTTTGACTTGCATTTCCCTAATGACTAATGATAATGAGCATCTTTCATGTAATTATTGGTTATTTTCATATCTTCTTTGGAGAAATGTCTATGCTAATCTTTTTGCACACTTTTCAATTGGGTTATTTGCCTTTTTATTATTGAGTTGTAAGAATTTTTTTGTGTATTATGGATACAAGTCCCCTATCAGTTATATAATTTACAAATAGTTTCTCCCATTCTGTGTTGTCCCTTCATTTTATTGATGGTATACTTTGTAGAACAAATGTTTTTAATTTAGATGAAGTCCAATTTATGAGTTATTTTGGTGTTGCTTTTATTTTTATTGTGATGTCTGAGAAACCATTACCTAATCCCAGGTCAAAAGAATTACTTCCATGTATCTGCTAAAATGTCTAGTTTTAGCTCTTACATATAAGTCTTTGATTCATTTATAATTAATTTTTGTTTAAGGTGGGAGAGAGGGGTCCAGTTTTACTTCTCTGCTTGTGAATAGTAAGTTATCCCAACACTATTTATTGAAAAAGTTATATTTTACAACTTAATTGTCTTGGTAACCTTGTTGAAATCAATTGCCTGTAAACATAAAGGATTATTTCTGTGCAGTTGATATGTATGTTTACCCTTATGTCAGTACCACATTATCTTGATTTCTGTAGCTTTGTAGTCAGCTTGAAATCAGAAAGTGTAAGTTCTCCAACTTTGTTCTTCCTTTTCAATATTATTTTGGGTATTCTTGGTCCCTTGTGTATGCACATGAATTTTAGGATCACTTTGTCAATTTCTCCAAAAAAGGAAGCTGGGATTTTGATCAGGATTGTGTTTAATCTGTAGATCAATTTGGGGACTATTGCCATCTTAATAATATTAAGTATTCTCATCCATGGACATGGGGTATCTTTCCATTTATTCAGGTTTCTTTAGTTTTATGCAATGGATGTTTTGTTATTTTCAGTGCACAAACTTTTGCACTTCCCCTGTTGAATTTATTCCTAAGCATTTTGTTTTTTGTAATGTTATTGCAAATTGAATTGTTTTCTTAATTTTATTTCAGATTATTTAATGCTAGTATATAGAAATATAGTTGATTTTCACATATTGATTAATATCCTGCAACCTTGCTGAATTAATTTCTTAGTTCTAATTTTGTGTGTGTGTGTGGGTGTGTTCTGTAGGATTTTCTATATACAAGATAAGTTCATCTGTTAATAGAAATAGCTTTACTTCTTTCGTCTTTCATCTGGATTTCTTTTATCTTTTTTCTTGCCTAATTGCCCTGGCAAACACCTCCAGTACAGTGTTCAAGAGAAATGGTGAGAGCAGGCATCTTTGCCTTGTTCCTGATCATTGGGGGCTGCTAGTTTCCAAGCCTACTAACGAGCTGCAGAGAGGGGGGGTAGTTATAAACTACTACAACCCCCTACTACTACTGGTTAAAACACTACAAATCTTGCTACTTTTATTAAAATTTAGCTGTTTTATTAAAGTCTTCTCAGATTGTTTCAAACCTTTGGTTAATTTTCAGAATTCTCAAAAAAGTTGATCTTGATCATTTGGCCATTACTTTTCTTGCTTTTATTGAGTAGTGGATTTCTTGAGGTTCTAACTCTACTATTCCAGAAGTGGCCCTAGGTTTTTCATGGGGCATATTTAGGGGCGGTAAAGGGGAAATTTAGTATAAAGCAAGACCTAACATAAATACTCTTTCCTATTTTTAAAAGAAAGGAAATAGTGTTTTCCCCCAGAAATATTTCTTAAGATGTAGTTGTCTCTAATTTTTTGAAAATGGCAATTTATTTAAGAGTATCTATCAGTTCCCAGTTACAAAATGATTTAATGACTTTATAGAAATTATCATTTTAGTTGAAACAAAAAAGTATTTAGAGGAGAATATCCTTATTCATATTAATTTAAAATGCAAGCTGTTTAACTTTATAGTATGCTCTTAAACTCATCTGGGAAAAATGAAACTTTCGATGTACTGATAATTGACTGAGATACCTTTTATGTTTTATTTTGTAAGCTGAGAACTTGGATGTGTGCTAACTTTCTGGTTGTCAGCACACTCTGTTTTTCAAACAGTTGAGTTTTTTATGGGTGGAGTAAACCTGAAGATAAAATGCAGTTTCCTACTGTTAACACAGAATGTTTCTAAAGCAATTGTTCTTAAGTCATTGTATGATTACATACTTTTCACCTCCCTTTCTTTCCCCCTCCCTCCATTGAGGATAGATTGACTTTGAAACACTCTACAGTTTGCTTTCCCGGTCACATTCCACCAACTGAGAAACTTACTTTGTTCTGAGTGTAGCCTGTTCTCAAAATATGTTCACTGACAGATGTTTCTCTACAGTCCTCTGTTGCTACATAGGAAGAAGAGAAAAGATGCTTTGGCCAATTGAAGTTGCCAAGAAATTGATTTTTAAATACTTGTGTCAAACTTTGAGCCACAGAGAGAGTCTGTTTGTTAATTTGTTTTGAAAAATAATATGAGTCCATTATGTAGTGATAAGTAGTGAGCATTTAGGAGAAAACATGAAAAATGGATTCAGAAAAGAACTTGATGAGGAACTAGTTAAAATATTTTGTCAGTTGCATTTACTTTGGAATGTTGCTTAAGACATAATAAAAAATGGGCACCTGCTCCAAAGATTGGTGCCAGTTGACCTAATTATTTATAGTTTTCGAAATATTATTCAGTTAGTTTTTTTAAGTTGTGATTGGCTTGATAAAAGAGAGAACTCAGAAATTTGTATATTGTATGTACATTTTCCACGTGTCTATAGTTTTTCATTATCACCTCTGATAATCACCTCTGCCCAGGGAGAAAAATTATATTAAATATAATTCTACCTTGCTAGAGAAATGACATACTAAGGTAAAATATTTCGTCACATTTGCATTGAGCTTAGGAGAGGCACAAAGCTTTGTAGTATCCAAGACTTCTGCAGCCCCCCAAACTCAGTTCTTGCCCCCTTGTGGGTGACATTACCCCTATTGAGTGTGCATGCCCTATATTATCTTTATGTAAAACCATCTATAAAGTTTTTTATTTAACCTCATCCAGACTTTACCTGAATTCTAAAGTTTATGTCACTTCTACTGACGCTTGTTTTTTTTTTAATTCACAAATATTCCAGAGTTAGAATAGAGGTAATATCATTTGTGTGTGTGTATGTGTCTGTATGTGTACATACAAACACACGTTGAGAAGCTCTCCTGTACCCAGAGTTGCTAAGTTCAATTAAAGACATATTTTGTGCAAAATTATATAATGGTTATTGAAAATTAATCTTAAGAAACTGCCAGTCCTCTTTCTGACTTTACCTGTCCCCAATTATATTCCATTTATTTTATTTTATAGTGCTATCAAAATATTGGTACCTTAAAAAGATTGTGTGAGAAATGTGTTAGGTTTTTAATTTTTTAAAATTCTTGTTTGATAATACAAGAAGCAAAAAATGCTTAGCTTTTATATAAAATACAATAGAATTAGCAATGATTAAGAAATTTGTATACAAAAAAATAGATATTCTGGGACTTCTGTGGTGGCGCAGTGGTTAAGAATCCGCCTGCCAATGCAGGGGACACGGGTTTGAGCCCTGGTCCAGGAAGATCCCACATGCCGTGGAGCAACTAAGCCCATGCACCACAATTACTGAGCCCACGTGCTGCAACTACTGAAGCCCGCGTGCCTAGAGCCCGTTCTCGGCTACAAGAGAAGCCACTGCAATGAGAGGCCCACGCACCACAATGAAGAGTAGCCCCTGCTCGCTGCAACTAGAGAAAGCCTGTGCGCAGCAATGAAGACCCAACACAGCCAAAAATAAATAAAATAAATTTATTAAAAAAAATAGATATTCTGAATTCTCAGAATCAAAGTATCTATTGGATATTTTCAAATTTAAAGAAAAAGCAACTTGGTATTCAACTAGTATGACATGGGCCCCTCTATATTAGACGCAGGATGTTGCCGATGAGGATGGTTGTACCTAGTGGGTCACTATCGTACAGCAACCCTGGATAACCATTGATGGTATATTCACATCTGGTATCTATTTACATTTATAAGTACATAATCACAAGCAAAAGCAGTCAGCCATTTTAATATAATCTTTAGTTTATCAAAAGCTTACCAGTACCAGACATGTTCTAAGCATGAGAGATAAAATGGAGTAAAACATGACCCCTTCCCTCAAAAACTTACCTATTACAGTGCAACTGACACACACAATCACCGAAGTGAAGCTCATTTTGGGACAAAGAGAATCAGGAAAAAAGACTTTGCAAAAGTGATTATTTTAAAATAGTTTTGCAAGAAAGATCAGGAGTTGACAGGAGAAAAGCCATAGCATATATCTCAGGTGAAAATTGCTAACTTAACATTCAATTTGTATAACTAATGGTTCCATCAGAGGATTCTGAATTTTTTAATTCATTTCCTAAAAGACACTTACTAACTACTTTGTTTAAAAAAGTGTTGCTTCAGTGTGCTAGATTTTATGCCAATACATCACATATATTAGTTCATTTAATCCTCCCGACCACCCTGTGAGGTTTTATTATCCTAATTTTACACGTGAGGAAACTGAGGCTCCTAGAGATTTAATTGACTTGCTACATTTTTCAGGATTCAAACCCAGGCAGTCTCATTCACTGGATACAACTCGTACGAAGAAGAAGAGTGAACAGGACCGCAAAGATGAATTCGACATAGACCTTTTCCTCAAGGATTTTCAATGAATTCAAGGAAGATGACATTTGGTGGATAAAGCATAAGTGATTTAGTGCCTAGGGAAGGATTATGTACTTTCTCTTAACTCAGAGCTTGTGCCAATTAGAACAGGAACAACTAAGTTAAGGTCAAATATCTCTCCTAAACAATTTTAAATTTAGTTTTATTTTATTCTTTATTGTTGCCCTTCCAAAGTACCTTTTGAGATGGAAGGGTGAGAAGAAGGAATTAAGCCACGAAATATCAAAAGTGGTTTATGTTCTCTTGTTCCCTCAATATCCAGACAATACAGCCTCCATTCTCTTCAGATTAATCACTACGGCAAACAAGGAAGAAAAAGAGAGCCAGTATCAAAGGGCCTAGGAGACTTCTCTGTTTCTGATCCTAGTAGAATTAATATGACCAGTTAGAATGAGCACACAAGAGACTAATCTCACAGGATCCTGGGATTCCTTTCTCTCCAGGTGTTGACAGAAATGGGAAAGTCTGGATTGGTAGGTTTACATTTACCAAAAAGTCTGCAAAAGACATAGGTGTTCTAAAACAGCTCATACATGAAAAAAAAAAAGTACATGGGTTCATTTATATGCACATTTTTTTCAATAGCAAATACTATAGTACTACATGATCCATGGTTGGTTGGTTGAATCTTCTGATATGGAGGAACCATGGATACAGTGGGCCAGCTGTAAGTTATACTTGGATTTTCAGCTGTGTAAAGAATCAGGGCCCCTGACCAATGTGTTGTTCAAGGGTCCATATATATGCAAATGCAGGGAATTTAACCATTTTGGTAGATGATTACAAAATATAATTTTGATTTTATTTCGTATATGTTTTGAAAGGTGCAGATGAAACCCATTAAAATGGTGTCCAGCCTTTGGAAAGGCCACATAGAATCTAGAAGTTTTCTGTATTTCTATGTAGACAGCTAAAAGTTTATCTAGAGAGGTTTAAATACAGGAACACAGGACTTGAAAAGAATTGTGGGTAAAGGGAAGAATTTATAAAGAAGCTGGCTTTTGAGGTGGCCCTTTAAGATGGATAGAATTTAGACATGTGAAGATGGGGGGGTGGAGTGGGTAGGGCTTCAAGCAGAAGTTAAAGATGGAGCAAAAGCGTAGAGTTGAGAATAGAATGAATGTATATGAAGTACTGGTTTATGTTGACTAGTTTATTTTGACTTGACTAGTGTATATTAACTTAGAATCATAAAAAAAATCACTGGTATTAAGAATGGACTATTTTGTTGAGATAATTTAATGAAATTCCTTGAATATCAAGTTAAAGGATTTATACATTATTACATGGCAAATGGGAACCACTGAAAGTTTTTGACTGGGAAAGTAACATGTTTAGCTAGTTATTCAGGAAGATATACCTGGTAGTAATGTGTGAAATGGATCAAAGAGGTAAAATCTGGGAGAACCATTTTAGGTTATTATAATAGTTCAGGTGAGAGTCCTAGTTTAGGCCAGTGGCAGTGAAAATAGAGAAGAAGGAATGGAACCAGAAAGTGAAATGGATAAAGGACCATGGAGGTGGCTGCTGATTTAGTGTGGGGAAAGGGAGAGAGAGTTCAGTCACTGGTGATGACCATGAGGTTTGATTCTCAGTATCCAGGAAGATTCAGTTTCCATTCATGGAAATAAGAGAAGCATATTTAGGATGGCAAATGTTAAGTTCAGTTTTTAATCTGAAGCCATTAAAAATGCTTTGGCATTCATTTCTGGATATCTAAGAGTGGTTCTGAAACAAACAAAAGAGTTGTGCTGAAAATGCAGAGAGAGGCCAAGGCTGAAGGTACACCCACAGTAGGTATTATTCATATAGAGGAAATATTACTATCAAGTCATTAATTTGCATGAAAGTTCCAGTTGAATGACTAATGAGAACAAGCTTAAGGCTTGTTTTCAGGGACTACCTACATTTGGAGAATAAAAAAACAGGGAAATCAAGAAGCAAGAAGGAAAAAAGAGAGGATCCAGGAACAGTGTGTTCCAGAAAACAGAGTTAGGGAGGGTAAACACTGGAAAAATAGCATTGAATTTGGTGACAATTAACCAATCATACCTAATCAAATTACATATACACTGTGTTCTATTTTTAGCAATTAGAGATGTTAGAATGCTTTAAGAACATTTTTAGGAGTCTGGAGTCAAAGAAATCAAAATGAGGGACTCTGAAATAATCAAAGCATTTATTGTATATCTATTATGTACCAGGTTGAATATATGCATAAATGATCCTACCTTATGTTTGAAATATATGTTCTGTATAATATGTATAATGGCATTATATGAATCACGTTCCCAACAGTCATGAGGTGGAAGATTTAAATGTTTAATTGGGCAGGGATAAGAAACAGCAGGGAACAGGGACACACTTCGGGACTAGCAACAGCCAAAAGCCAAAGGGCTAGAGGGCTAGGCTCAAAGGACTGAGAGAGAACAGGGTTACCACAACCCAGGGAGAGTTGGTGCTGTAGAAGAGGGAGCGCTACTGTCAGAATGGAACCCAGGCAAAGACACAGCCAAGACCTAGCAGTACCTCCCATTGGATGGACCAAACAGGAGAAGAAATGATTTAGGAGCTTGAGTGATTCTTCTCAAGAGTCAGACCCATAGTCCACAAATTAGGAGAATGGATCTGAGGGAAGAGGACAGAAAGTATCACCATTGTGCATAGTCAGTGCCCATACTCTTTACTTTTAATAGCAGAAGTTGAATCAGTATAAGATGAAATGACATGGTTTATTGTTTAATGAATGTGTGAAATGTGACAATACTATCTAATGGGTAACCTTTTTGATGTCATGTATAAAAGGATATTGTAGTGGTTATTGAGCTTTTCTTTTGAAACAGAGTGAGTAAAGAAATAGATATGAGTTGACATATTAGTGCATTTGCTGTGCCCCATTCCGCCACAATGTTCTCAAGTTGGAGCACAAGGAAGAAAGACTGCTAGTTAAAACAAAATTCAGGAGTCCAAGAATCAGCATTGGCTCACCAAATTTCAGGTTAGAAGAAGAGTACGGATTATTTGTGGCTAAGTATACCAGAGAGGGACCTCAAAACTGCTTAAAAACTTCTAGTCTCAAGGCAAAATTGATTTGGACCTGTAGACTGAGAGAAATCAGCAGATGGGAAAATCAAAGAAATATTATTGTCTCAGGACTACTTGGTGGTAGTAGTAGTAGTAGTATGGTAATAAAATTAGTAATAACTACCATTTCTGGAGGGCTCACAACATACCAGCCATGATGCTAGATACTGTATAATTTAGATCTGTAATTTTCGAGCCAGTTGTCTATCCAATCTGGAAAAGAAATTATATCATTTCCCCCCATTTCATAGATTAGGAATCTGAGGCTCCGAATAGTTAAGTAACTTCTCCACAGCCATACAGTTAATAAATGGATGTCGATAAGGCTGTCGTGCTTCGTCTTCGGATATTGTGTTCTCCATGTTCTCCCGGATGTGCTGTACCTCCGTCCACCTCTTGCAGTCCAGGGAGCTATCGGCTTCCTCTTTTCCCAGTTGACTTATTTCACTTTTAGTGTCAAATCCTACTTGTCAACTTAACACTCCTACAGTTACTGGTCCATTGTAGGTGGTCATGCTGTAACTGATAGGCTAGATTGTGTTTATAATCTTGAGAAACTCTGTTGCCTATGGTTAGACTTTGGCATTCATTAATTAATCCCAATATTGATTCATCCCCTAGTATGTGCTCAGGACTGAAGCTCTGGGCACATTAGATACAGGATGTCCCAAGCAGAAAATTTCTTGCTGTTATGTAGAGGGGTCAGACAGTAAAAAGTAAACAAATATAAAACAATGTCAGGGTGTGGTATGTGCTATTAAGAAGAAGAAAACAGGGAAGAAGACAAAGACGCATTGGAGATGCTGTTTTAGACAGATTGATGCTTTTCTAGGCAGGCAGTCACCTTCTCAAGAAGTAATATTTGAGAAGAGAAAGTGTGACTATCAGGGGAAAGACCATTTGAGTGAGGGTGAACAGAAAATGCAAAGGCCTTACTTAATGTAGGGTTTGCTTACTTTCTCTGCTCGTCCTTCAAGGTAGGGCCAGAACTGTTCTGCTACATAGACGTCATGCCCCTAATAACTGACAGATGGAGAAAGAGATAGAAGACTGAGGTTAGCTAACAACATGTCCTTTGTGATGTATCTACGATGGAGATTATCAGTCAAAGAGCCATCCATTTATAGTGCAGGTGCATATAGTGCAGGTGCATAGGGTGATAGTGTATAGCATCTCATCCCATGGTGGCATTTAGGCACGTCAAAGTTTGCACTTAGCTCAGGCACGTTCACCAGCATAATGCAGTTTTTTGTTGTCTCTTTAGCCCCCACTTCCCTCTGCCAATGAGCTGAAATTCATTTCTCCTTTAAAATGTGAAGATGTGGACTTATCTGTAGCAGTTATAAGCACAGTTGAGGAACAGTTTTCACAGAGTTGGAAAAGGGCTGCCTGCACCTCATTAACCTTTCAACTACTTGCTGCCCCTCCCCACAAATTACTGCAGTTATTTGATCAACATCCACACCATCAGAGGTGGTGTTATCATATAGGACTTCCACGTTATTTTCTTCTTAAAAAATTTAGTGCTTTATAAATATTTGTTTGTGGTTGGCTCCTGGTAAAGCAGTTTAGAATTACGCACAGCTTTTTTCAGGGGTCTAATTGCTTCCCTAATTCTCTCATAAGAGTTTTCAAAGTGTTTTATTAAAATTCTTTCAATAAGCTGCTACAATAGGATGTATAGGTATTATTATCGCTTTTAAACAAAGGGCAGGTTAGCTAGCAAAGCTTTTAAGTAATAGCCACTAGATCAACTGGGTAGTTAGTTGTGGAGTCAGGACTGAAACTTAGACAACTTAACGTTAATTTCATTTGTTTCTCTAGACCTTAATGTTAAAAGATGATAACGATACCTCACCTAAACAAGTCAGAATTGGACTACTGTACAAGTATTTTTAGGTTAATCTATACATGAGTGGGTAAGAAGCAAAGAGGCTGATCTCCTCAGGCAACAAATGGCTTTCATATTCTTTTCTCAACTGATCAAACTTTGATCTTTTCCTCTTTGCTTCTCCTGGGTTAAAAAGAAATAAAAACTGTAAAGGTACCAGTCAATTATATTTTAAAAGAAAAAAATGATGCCACTTAATATGCCAGGTTTTTCAGTGGATCAAAAACTTTAAGTTCAGAGTAATTTCTTGAAAGCTTGCTTAATAAATAGTTGTTAATCCAAGGGAAATGCAAGAAAACCTTCCAAATGCCACTCGTTTGAAAAGGGTTGCTCATTTTGGATAAATTATTAGGTAATTTTTCAAGGATATCACTCACAAGTAAGGATTATTTGTATTTAAATGATTCATCTTTTGTCTCTTATAAATTAAAAAACTTTTCTCATTCACATTGTCTCAGCTTGACGGGGTTGCTCCTAAGAATTTTTCTTCCTTTGTGTTAAACTTACAGAGGATGAAAGTATTTTTAAGTATCCACTGCTCAAGAGGGGCAGGTGCTATCCAGCCTACAATGGTCCATTTTACTCCCATCAATACATTGTTGGTCCCAGTGACTCCCTTTCTGATGGCAAAAATTACTTGCATATTATCAGAGTGAATTAAGCTGGTGCTGCAATCTGTCCCTAAAAGATTCAGAACACGATCCTTTGATGTCAGCTTTGGGGCAAGATAGTCCCAGCATCACATTTAGTCAGAAATATGGAGGGTATATGTTAGTGTGATTTGCATATCTCACTCCTGTGGAGTCTTGTGGTAAATAATAGAAATGGGCAAGGAGCCCTGCATCAAGGCAAATTCACATTATTTCCTGACACACACAGTGAAGCTTATTTTGGGATAATGGCTACATATGTTCAGGAAGATTGGGCTCATGAGCCCACTGTCTGAACATTTTCCAGGAAAAAAAAAAGAATGTATTATTAGAAGACATCCGGGAGGGGGCCCTCTGTTATTTATATAATCCCTTTCTATGAAAACAAATAACCAATAATCTTTTGTTCCCTCGATCAATAAATGGACTATTGTGGTTAATTGAATATTTTGACAAAGTGACATACATTATATATTCCATATGGATTGCAAATGTTTATAATACTGAAAAAATAATAACCAACTCTTTAACATGACAATGCAACTGAACCTGATTTCCTTTTTTTTTTTTTTTTTTTTGGTGAGGGAAGATGTGTTTTCTGACAAGGCAGTTAAGGATTTTTTTTCTCAGAAGTCTACTTGCTTACTTATTCAAGAAATACTTGTTAAAAGCCATTGTATGCTAGAAAGAATCTTAGTACCAGGGCTGTAAATAATAATTGAATACACTCCCTGCTTTCTAGTGGCTCAGAATTTAAAATTTAATATCAAGACAGGCACACAAACAAGGATTTCAGGAGGAAAAGGGGGATGGATGTTCCTAATTATCCTTGGACTGTTTGAAGGGATCTTCAGAGAAAAGGTTGTTTAGAAGGAGTCTTAGCAAATGAATTTATATGCAGTTTTCATATGGACTCTGGGGCAAAGGACATTCTAAGAAGGAACCACAACAAGTACAGAATTAAAGAGGCATGAAATGTCATTATCCTTTTTAGGTACCGTAAGGGATTAGGTGTGGCTGGAGCATAGATTGTTTTGAAGGCAGTGACGTGATCTGAACCTCTAGTCTAATGACAGACCAGGGCACTATCCTAAAATGGCTTGTATGCGCTGCCAGGGTCTTGGGTTTTTATCCTGAAGGGTCCTAAGTCATTGGAAAACTTAGCAGTCAGTGTAAAAATACCTAATTGAGATTCAGAAATACCATTCTGGTTCTTACCACAATGCGTATCATCATTATGTGTCTTTCAAGGGCCCCAGTATCTTTCTAGGATCCTATTTATATATCGTTCTAGGGCCCCAGTGATTGCTAACACATTGTCAAATGAATCTAAGCTCATTATAATTATACCTGTTTTCTGAATACCCTCCAATCTTGCCTTCTCCAAAAACTTTTCTTCTTTATCCTGTCTCTCTCTCTTAATCTAAGTTTCTCCCTTTCTTGCTACTTTCTTTCTTTCATATTCCTCCAATCCTGAGAGAATGGGAGGAAAGAATAACCACAAAACCCAAAATCCCTTGACACATTCAGTTGTGTCTCATAGTTATTCATTCATCTATTATTATCTCCCTTAAGCCAAGGGAGTATCTGTGTCTTGTTCATTAAATATTTACTGAAAAATTTCCAGTGCGGCTTCTCTTCTGGGTGCTTAGGGTATAATAATGAACAGAGTAACAAAAAAAATGCCCAAACTCATAGAACTTACTTTCTGGCCAGAGAAGATAGAAAATAAGCAATACATAATTAATAAGTAAGTTGTATAATATATTAGAACATAAGTTCTATGGAAAGAAAGAAAGGATAAGGATGATTGGAATGGTTGTTTTCAATTTCAAATAGAGCGGCTGGATACCCCTATTTAGAAGGTGAGTTAAGGACAGACACTTCAAGGTGTAGAGGGAGGTTGCTGTATAGATACCTGAGGATGAACAAAGAAGACAGCCAGTGCAGAGGCCTTATGGAGGGTCACCCATAGGACCCCAGGTGGTGAAGGGCTTGCACCTTGAAGATGTGTTCCCAAAGAGTATTGAAATAAAGAGCAAGGAAGACATTGTCCTTCCCAAGAGGCATAGAGTTTAGCAAAGGGAAAGTAAAGGAATTGCTTTCCCCTTGGACGCCCATAGAGAATGTGTCCTCTGTTGGGTACACAAGAATTGGATGAGATATTATACCGAGTCTGTGTTGGAACCTCAACAATTTCCATTCCCTCACGCTGGCAGTAAGCTAGCTGCTAGAGCTGCTTACACAGCTCCACCTCTTGTTTTGTTTACTGTAACTTTTAGTGTTTCATAACCACAATTTCATGTGCATTTTAATCAACTTGTTTTCAAATAGAGGGAAAGAAACTTTCCTTGAGGCATTTGTCATTCCTTAGTCCACACGAACCTGGAGCAGTGGTGCCGGAGTGAGTGGATAAATCCATCTGCAAGTTAATCTAGTGGAACACCACTGAGCACGCTCATTTGACAGGAGTAATTAGAGCAAGGGGACGTGCTCAGGCCTTCCCTTTACTGTAAACACCCTGCCCTTTTAAAATTGTGTGAGTTGGAAAAATAACAACATCAACAAAAAATTCACTCCAGTCAGTAATTAACTCTTTATTGACAGATAAATTTCTAAGAGATTAATTACTATTCAGTAATTATAGTGCATGCCCGCACTAAGGATTTGAAGTAGTTGTAGCTTCTTTTGGTGTAAAGTAGATTCTCTAATGTGTGCCTTTACTACGAATTTTTAAATCGTCTTTGAAGGTACTGATTTTAGATTCTATTTTACCTAGTATTTGTCAAATAGGTTGTTGTAAATTTTTTGTGTAAAATTGCATTTTTGGCCAGATGGTTTACTTCATAGAACTTGTTTTTGGGAGTCGTAATCAAAGATAAATTTATTAGTAATGATATTAGGTTAGAAAGGCCATAGAACATACTTTGTGTTCAATGGGTTGAATTCAGTTACTAGATTTCTTTGTATAAATGGACAGATTGGAACATGATTTTTAGAAATGTGTACAATTTGTGATTACTAATGATTAATCACATTTAGGAAATTAGTGTTTTCCCTTAAGTTTTCATCCCACGATGCTTTTAAATTATATGAACATCTGCTTAACACTGTGTGCCAAAATCTATGGTTAATAATGTAGATTGCATAAGCACCTTTTTCTGATTAGTAGAAATGTATTAAAAATAATGGAAATTAAGGTAAATTTTACAATATTTCAAAATCAGCAACGCATGCTAACACAACAAAATGAAGAGTTACAGTGCTGTTTACTTCAGCGTTGATATCAGGAATAATCAAGACCCATCACACATGTTAACAGGGATGTACCACATCATTTTCCCTTCAGAGATTCTCTGTATGGCTTTAGAAATTAAGGGGGGGTGGAGTTTGACCTATGCTATATCTAAATATGAGCTATATTTCATAACAAAGTTTTACCAAGACTAGAACACTTAGCACAAGCCTAATAAACCTAGGACTAGAATCTAAATTTAAATATGCTGCTTTAGAGCCTCCCATCAAGCCTCTTAGATAGCCTCAACCACCAGAGGGCAGACAACAGAAGCAAGAAAAACTACAATCCTGCAGCCTGTGGACCAAAAACCACAGTTACAGAAAGACAGAGAAGATGAAAAGGCAGAGGGCTATGTACCAGATGAAGGAACAAGAAAAAACCCCAGAAAAACAACTAAATGAAGTGGAGATAGGCAACCTTCCAGAAAAAGAATTCAGAATAATGATAGTGAAGATGATCCAGGACCTCGGAATAAGAATGGAGGCAAAGATTGAGAAGATGCAAGAAATGATTAACAAAGACCTAGAAGAATTAAAGAACAAACAAACAGAGATGACCAATACAATAACTGAAATGAAAACTACACTAGAAGGAATCAATAGCAGAATAACTGAGGCAGAAGAACGGATAAGTGACCTGGAAGACAGAATGGTGGAATTCACTGCTGCGGAACAGACTAAAGAAAAAAGAATAAAAAGAAATGAAGACAGCCTAAGAGACCTCTGGGACAACATTAAACGCAACAACATTCGCATTATAGGGGTCCCAGAAGGAGAAGAGAGAGAGAAAGGACCAGAGAAAATATTTGAAGAGATTATAATCGAAAACTTCCCTAACATGGGAAAGGAAATAGCCACCCAAGTCCAGGAAGCGCAGAGAGTCCCATACAGAATAAACCCAAGGAGAAACACGCCAAGACACATAGTAATCAAAGTGGCAAAAATTAAAGACAAAGAAAAATTATTGAAAGCAGCATGGGAAAAACGACAAATAACATACAAGGGAACCCCCATAAGGTTAACAGCTGATTTCTCAGCAGAAACTCTGCAAGCCAGAAGGGAGTGGCATGAAATACTTAAAGTGATGAAAGGGAAGAACCTACAACCAAGATTACGCTACCCAGCAAGGATCTCATTTAGATTTGATGGAGAAATCAAAAGCTTTACAGACAAGCAAAAGCTAAGAGAATTCAGCACCACCAAACCAGCTCTACAACAAATGCTAAAGGAACTTCTCTAAGTGGGAAACACAAGAGAAGAAAAGGACCTACAAAAACAAACCCAAAACAATTAAGAAAATGGTCATAGGAACATACATATCGATAATTACCTTAAACGTGAATGGATTAAATGCCCCAACCAAAAGACATAGACTGGCTGAATGGATACAAAAACAAGACCCATATATATGCTGTCTACAAGAGACCCACTTCAGACCTAGGGACACATACAGACTGAAAGTGAGGGGATGGAAAAAGATATTCCATGCAAATGGAAATCAAAAGAAAGCTGGAGTAGCTATACTCATATCAGATAAAATAGACTTTAAAATAAAGAATGTTACAAGAGACAAGGAAGGACACTACATAATGATCCAGGGATCAATCCAAGAAGAAGATATAACAATTATAAATATATATGCACCCAACATAGGAGCACCTCAATACATAAGGCAACTGCTAACAGCTATAAAAGAGGAAATCGACAGTAACACAATAATAGTGGGGGACTTTAACACCTCACTTACACCAATGGACAGATCATCCAAAATGAAAATAAATAAGGAAGCAGAAGCTTTAAATGACACAATAGACCAGATAGATTTAATTGATATATATAGGACATTCCATCCAAAAACGGCAGATTACACGTTCTTCTCAAGTGCACACGGAACATTCTCCAGGATAGATCACATCTTGGGTCACAAATCAAGCCTCAGTAAATTTAAGAAAATTGAAATCATATCAAGCATCTTTTCTGACCACAACGCTATGAGATTAGAAATGAATTACAGGGAAAAAAACGTAAAAAAGACAAACACATGGAGGCTAAACAATACGTTACTAAATAACCAAGAGATCACTGAAGAAATCAAACAGGAAATAAAAAAATACCTAGAGACAAATGACAATGAAAACACGACGACCCAAAACCTATGGGATGCAGCAAAAGCGGTTCTAAGAGGGAAGTTTATAGCTATACAAGCCTACCTAAAGAAACAAGAAAAATCTCAAGTAAACAATCTAACTTTACACCTAAAGAAACTAGAGAAAGAAGAACAAACAAAACCCAAAGTTAGCAGAAGGAAAGAAATCATAAAGATCAGAGCAGAAATAAATGAAATAGAAACAAAGAAAACAATAGCAAAGATCAATAAAACTAAAAGTTGGTTCTTTGAGAAGATAAACAAAATTGATAAGCCATTAGCCAGACTCATCAAGAAAAAGAGGGAGAGGACTCAAATCAATAAAATCAGAAATGAAAAAGGAGAAGTTACAACAGACACCGCAGAAATACAAAACATCCTAAGAGACTACTACAAGCAACTTTATGCCAATAAAATGGACAACCTGGAAGAAATGGACAAATTCTTAGAAAGGTATAACCTTCCAAGACTGAACCAGGAAGAAACAGAAAATATCAACAGACCAATCACAAGTAATGAAATTGAAACTGTGATTAAAAATCTTCCAACAAACAAAAGTCCAGGACCAGATGGCTTCACAGGTGAATTCTATCAAACATTTAGAGAAGAGCTAACACCCATCCTTCTCAAACTCTTCCAAAAAATTGCAGAGGAAGGAACTCTCCCAAACTCATTCTATGAGGCCACCATCACCCTGATACCAAAACCAGACAAAGACACTACAAAAAAAGAAAATTACAGACCAATATCACTGATGAATATAGATGCAAAAATCCTCAACAAAATACTAGCAAACAGAATCCAACAACACATTAAAAGGATCATACACCACGATCAAGTGGGATTTATCCCAGGGATGCAAGGATTCTTCAATATACGCAAATCAATCAATGTGATACACCATATTAACAAATTGAAGAAGAAAAACCATATGATCATCTCAATAGATGCAGAAAAAGCTTTTGACAAAATTCAACACCCATTTCTGATAAAAACTCTCCAGAAAGTGGGCATAGAGGGAACCTACCTCAACATAATAAAGGCCATATATGACAAACCCACAGCCAACATCATTCTCAATGGTGAAAAACTGAAAGCATTTCCTCTAAGATCAGGAACGAGACAAGGATGTCCACTCTCACCACTATTATTCAACATAGTTCTGGAAGTCCTAGCCACGGCAATCAGAGAAGAAAAAGAAATAAAAGGAATACAAATTGGAAAAGAAGAAGTAAAACTGTCACTGTTTGCGGATGACATGATACTATACATAGAGAATCCTAAAACTGCCACCAGAAAACTGCTAGAGCTAATTAATGAATATGGTAAAGTTGCAGGTTACAAAATTAATGCACAGAAATCTCTTGCATTCCTATACACTAATGATGAAAAATCTGAAAGAGAAATTATGGAAACACTCCCATTTACCATTGCAACAAAAAGAATAAAATACCTAGGAATAAACCTACCTAGGGAGACAAAAGACCTGTATGCAGAAAACTATAAGACACTGATGAAAGAAATCAAAGATGATACCAACAGATGGAGAGATATACCATGTTCTTGGATTGGAAGAATCAACATTGTGAAAATGAGTATACTACCCAAAGCAATCTACAGATTCAATGCAATCCCTATCAAATTACCAATGGCATTTTTTACGGAGCTAGAACAAATCATCTTAAAATTTGTATGGAGACACAAAAGACCCCGAATAGCCAAAGCAGTCTTGAGGCAAAAAAATGGAGCTGGAGGAATCAGACTCCCTGACTTCAGACTATACTACAAAGCTACAGTAATCAAGACAATATGGTACTGGCACAAAAACAGAAACATAGATCAATGGAACAAGATAGAAAGCCCAGAGATTAACCCACGCACCTATGGTCAATTAATCTATGACAAAGGAGGCAAAGATATACAATGGAGAAAAGACAGTCTCTTCAATAAGTGGTGCTGGGAAAACTGGACAGCCACATGTAAAAGAATGAAATTAGAATACTCCCTAACACCATACACAAAAATAAACTCAAAATGGATTAGAGACCTAAATATAAGACTGGACACTATAAAACTCTTAGAGGAAAACATAGGAAGAACACTCTTTGACATAAATCACAGCAAGATCTTTTTCGATCCACCTCCTAGAGTAATGGAAATAAAAACAAAAATAAACAAGTGGGACCTAATGAAACTTCAAAGCTTTTGCACAGCAAAGGAAACCATAAACAAGACGAAAAGACAACCCTCAGAATGGGAGAAAATATTTGCAAATGAATCAACGGACAAAGGATTAATCTCCAAAATATATAAACAGCTCATTCAGCTCAATATCAAAGAAACAAACACCCCAATCCAAAAATGGGCAGAAGACCTAAATAGACATTTCTCCAAAGAAGACATACAGACGGCCACGAAGCACATGAAAAGATGCTCAACATCACTAATTATTAGAGAAATGCAAATCAAAACTACAATGAGGTATCACCTCACTCCTGTTAGAATGGGCATCATCAGAAAATCTACAAACAACAAATGCTGGAGAGGGTGTGGAGAAAAGGGAACCCTCTTGCACTGTTGGTGGGAATGTAAATTGATAGAGCCACTATGGAGAACAATATGGAGGTTCCTTAAAAAACTAAAAATAGAATTACCATATGACCCAGCAATCCCACTACTGGGCATATACCCAGAGAAAACCGTAATTCAAAAAGACACGTGCACCCGAATGTTCATTGCAGCACTATTTACAATAGCCAGGTCATGGAAGCAACCTAAATGCCCATCAACAGACGAATGGATAAAGAAGTTGTGGTACATATATACGATGGAATATTATTCAGCCATAAAAAGGAACGAAATTGAGTCATTTGTTGAGAACTGGATGGATCTAGAGACTGTCATACAGAGTGAAGTAAGTCAGAAAGAGAAAAACAAATATCGTATGTTAATGCATGTATGTGGAACGTAGAAAAATGGTACAGATGAGCCAGTTTGCAGGGCAGAAGTTGAGACACAGATGTAGAGAATGGACATATGGACACCAAGGGGGGAAAACTGCGATGAGGTGGGGATGGTGATGTGCTGAATTGGGCGATTGCGATTGACATGTATACACTGATGTGTATAAAACTGATGCCTAATAAGAACCTGCAGTATAAAAAAACAAACAAAACAACTAATACTAAACTTTCATTGGGTTATTTGTATGGAAATATGTTAATATAAATGTTTCAGACATTACATGAAATTTCTAAAAATCTTATATTTGTATTTGTATGGAAATATGTATGGAAATATGTTAATATAAAAAAAAATATGCTGCTTTAAAATGAAACCATTGATTTAATTTATCCATTTGTTCCTTTTTGAACCTTTATTGAGTAGTAGTCACTGTTCTAGGTGCTGGATATACAGGCACTATCAACCACATGCCCGTCTAGCTGTAGAAAGAGTGATTAATGATTAGAAGCTTAAATGTTTTTGTTAGGAAACCAATCAACCCTCTATTTCTGATAATGATCTTGACCTTCAGAACCATAAAGCTTTTTCTACAATTTTTCATGGCCATTCATTCAGTAATCTTCTTTTGTTTGTTTAGAACCTAGTCGGTGCAAAATATCTTTTTAAAAATACAGTCAAAACCACAAGGATAGAAACATACGGTCTTTTGGCCATCATAGCTTACAGTCTAGCAGGCAGAGTAGACAGACACATGGGGACACCCCTCTGATCAAGGTGACAGTGATATAAGTGCTATACAGAGAAAATAAACAACCTGCTATGGGATTGGAGGGACAGAGAATTCATTCTTATTGGGATGATCTGGGAAGAATTCTTAGAGAAATTTTCTTAAATATTGTCCACCTTTTCATTGTCTTCGATATTTTGATAATAATCTCCTTCCCACACTCCTACACTGCAATATTACTAGCAAAAAATTTTACTTTACCTGGGCATATGAGGGTTTAAATGAATAGAATAACCATCTGTTTCAGGGAGAGTGGATCCATTTCCTCTTTCTTTTCCTTTTCCTGCCAAACTCCCTGCACATGGTTTGTATCCTTCCCTTGTCTCCCTCCTTGACACCCTGGGGATTTTAATTCCATTCATTCTAGGACCCATTTTCTGAATGGTTACCCTTGACCTCCATCTAACCAAAGAGAAGAACCTTTAATCTTACTAATCCTGCTTAACCTGTGGGTTAGGAAGCACTACTGATAACCCCTAGCTTCCTAAAATCCTTTTCTCTCTTAGGACAGTATCTTTCATCTATCTTTTCTTTTCTTTAAACACAAGAGCTATTTTTCTTCTCTGCTATAATACATTTTTGTAAGGCAAGGAACCATGGTTAATTTTATTTCCTGTAATGCCTACCTTGCCAAGAATATAATAGATGCTCTATAAATACATGCAGATTCTTTTGGGGAGGATTCATATTGGTGGTACCCACCATTAGTTATTGCTTGTGGAATGCGTGAGGGATGTGGATATTGTTTCACTGATCTTTGTAAGAATTAACAATATCTTTTAAATCAAATTAAATTTGATCTTAAATCCATAGTCCACAAGGCAGGTGGGAACTTAAATTTCAGTCATGAATGGCATCCTCCAGGATCGTATAAGAATGGAGGGTATTAGGTACTACCCAGAAAATAATGGTGGGACCTCTCTCTTTAGTTCATCTTGGTCAGTGCTGATATATTTTCTTCCAAAATCTCCATGGGTCCTTGAAAACCTGTGACTCTTTGGCTCTATGCCTTAATTAGGCACAGGCATTTTCGCCAATGCTGAGATCTTGAGTGCCCTGGGCCAGCATCCTTTTACATACTTGGACCTTTTCCCTACATAGGTCCTGCTACTCCCTATGGGTGCTTTAAGGACCTTTGGCCCTTTCCTCATCTGGAATAAATTCTTCTTCCTATGTGGCTGCTCTTTATCCTGTTTCTCCTAGCATGGTGGAACCAGCTTCCTGGAAAAAGACAAACCTAGTAGCAAGAAGTCTGCAAATTTTGCATTTGCTCCTGTAACTGATGTTTCTCAACCTCAACGCTATTGACATTTTGGACCAGATAATTCTTTGCTGTGAGTGGCTGTTCTGATTACTGTAGGAGGTTTAGCATCTCTGGCCTCTACCAAACAGATGCCAGAAGCATCTCCCACTTGTGACAGTCAAAAACATCTCCACACACTGCCAAATATCCCCTGGGGAGACAAAATCATCTTTGATTATGAGTCACTGTTATAATTCAAACTTACTGAGATATGAAAAACTCTATATAAATTATACAGTCATAAATATATAGTCAGGAGATAGTAATTCTCCTTTAGAAAAAATGAGAAAATTAGTTGGATTAGTAGCCAAGTGGGAGATGATAATGAAAAAGGAAGGGGGATGGCACTTATGTGTCAGCAAGATGTTATTCACATTTTACTGAACACTAAGAAACTGTATCTCAGGACTGCTTATTTGTCAGGCAGAAGAGGCAGGTTTCAAGCCCACATCCATCCAACCTCAGATTTCAAGTACTTTTCATGATAACCATACAGTAATCCAGCTATGCTGTTCACTTTGCCAAATATTTTAGTGCATACTTAAGAAGACTGCATTCTTCGCCTTACTTTGTAATGTGCCATTTTGTATTGGGCACTAGGTTACAGGTATAAACATATTTCACCAAAAAATGAGTCAAAATGTGAAATGCCCATCAGCTCGTTCAAATTTGAGTAGCGGGTGTATCCAGAGTTCTTAAAGGTTATGACTTTTGTAGACTGTCTGCAGAAGAAGCATCAGGATTAACTCAAGGCCCATGCTGTTTACTATTTTGCTAGACTCTGGTTCTTTTAGGACAAGGAAGGCAATTAAATAGAATGTCAGAGAATTGAGTGAGCAAAGGTGGGAGTGGAGAACTTCTAAAGAGGAAGAAGTGTATATAAAGATGAAGCAGTGTCTAACTGCAAGTTTGTAATAAGGCAGATGCAGCAAATGCAAAGTATGAATGAAGGGGAATGAATCTGTAGCTAGTCGGGTATTTGTGTTGAGGTTTTTTTATGCTCCTCTGAATTTATTCTTTAAGCCATTGGGGAGCCATTGAAGGATTTCAAGCAGTAGCATTTCATGAACAGATCTGTGTTTCAGGGGAAAAAATAAACTATTGCTGTTATAATATGAACATTGGATTTGAGTGGGGAAAAGTCTCTGAAAGAAAAGAGTTAAGATGCTGTTGGTAAAAAGAATAAAATACCTGGGAATAAACCTACCTAAGGAGGTAAAAGACCTGTACTTAGAAAGTTATAAGTCACTGATGAAAGAAATCAAAGACGACACAAACAGATGAAGAGATACACTGTGTTCTTGAATTGGAAGAGTCAATATTGTGAAAATAACTATACTACCCACAGCAATCTACAGATTCAATGCAATCCCTATCAAATTACCAATGGCATGTTTTACAGAACTAGAACAAAAAAGTCTTAAAGTTTGTATGGAGACACAAAAGACCCCGAATAGCCAAAGCAGTCTTGAGGGAAAAAAGCAAAGCTGGAGGAATCAGACTCTCTGACTTCAGACTATACTATAAAGCTACAGTAATCAAGACAGTTTGGTACTGGCACAAAAACAGAAATATAGATCAATGGAACAAGATAGAAAGCCCAGAGATAAACCCACACACCTATGGTCAACTAATCTATGACAAAGGAGGCAAGGATATACAGTGGAGAAAAGACAGTCTCTTCAATAAGTGGTGCTGGGAAAAACTGGACAGGTACAATGTAAAAGAATGAAATTAGAACACTCCCTAACACCATACACAAAAATAAACCCAAAATGGATTAAAGACCTAAATGTAAGACAGGACACTATAAAACTCTTAGAGGAAAACATAGGAAGAACACTCTTTGACATAAATCACAGCAAGATCTTTTTTGACCCACCTCCTAAAGTAACGGAAATAAAAACAAAAGTAAACAAATGGGACCTAATGAAACCTAAAAGCTTTTGCACAGCAAAGGAGACTATAAACAAGACGAAAAGACAACCCTCAGATGGGAGAAAATATTTGCAAATGAATCAACAGAAAAAGGATTAATCTCCAAAGTATATAAACAACTCATGCAGCTCAATATTAAAGAAACAAACACCCCAATCCAAAAATGGGCAGAAGACCTAAATAGACATTTCTCCAAAGAAGACATAACAGATGCCCAAGAGGCATATGAAAAGCTGCTCAACATCACTAATTACTAGAGAAATGCAAATCAAAACTACAATGAGGTATCACCTCACACTGGTTAGAATGGGCATCATCAGAAAATCTATGAACAACAAATGCTGGAGAGGGTGTGGAGGAACGGGAACCCTCTTGTACTGTTGGTGGGAATGTAAATTGATACAGCCACTATGGAGAACAGTATGGAAGTTCCTTAAAAAACTGAAAATAGAATTACCATATGACCCAGCAATCCCACTACTGGGCATATACCCAGAGAAAACCATAATTCAGAAAGAGTCATGCACCACAATGTTCATTGCAGCACTATTTACAATAGCCAGGTCATGGAAGCAACCTAAATGCTCATCGACAAACGAATGGATAAAGAAGTAGTGGTACATATATACAATGGAATATTACTCAGCCATAAAAAGGAACGAAATTGGGTCATTTGTAGAGATGTGGATGGGCCTAGATGTGGATGGGTCTTTGTCATACAAAGTGAAGTAAGTCAGAAAGAGAAAAACAAATATCGTATATTAATGCATATATGTGGAATCTAGAAAAATGGTACAGATGAACCAGTTTGCAAGGCAGAAATAGAGGCACAGATGTAGAGAGCAAACATATGGATACCAAGGGGGGAAAGTGGGGGGGAGGGGGGTCGGTGGTGGTGTTGGGATGAATTGGGAGATTGGGATTGACATCTATACACTAATACATATAAAATAGATAACTAATAAGAACTGCTGTATTAAAAAAATAATAAATTTTTTTAAAAAAAGATGCTGTTGGTATAATCCAATCAATAAAATTGAGGTCCTGCACTAAAATAGTGCCAGTGGTGACTTTTATTTATTCATTCACATTTTTAAGTTTTTTTTCTAATTCACAACTTCTCAAACTTTAATGTGCAGCCAAATCATCTGGTAAATGTAGATCCTCATGCATTAGGTTTCGATGAGGCCTAAGATTCTACATTTGTTAGAAGCTTCCAGACGGTGCCAGTGCTTCTGGTTCATAGGCAGTATTGTGGGTAGTGAGGTTCTAAATAACCTCCTCTGTGCTGGATACTGTAAGAATAAGGTAATGGTAGGTAGTGTTGAGCATGTGGTCCCAGGTGACTGCAATATAGGTGGCTCAACTTTGTTATTAGGAGTCGGTTTGCCTTCCCCTCCAGCTTTGACCTTACTATGTTGGTTTCACTTTCTGGCTTCACATAGTAGTATCCTTCTGCAGCTCTGGGAGCTCATCCTCCCAGGTTCAAGTTTGGTAGAAATAAATTACTCACCTATTTGCCAGCAGCCCCAGTGAAAAGTTTCATGGTTATTGCATTGGCTCCAGTTAAGTCATATGTCTACTCCTGAACAAATCACTGGGTCAGGAGGATTGTGATATTGCAATGAGCCTGGCCTGAGTTTGTCCATTCCTGGAATCAGTCATAGAGTCAACTCCATCTGAAGTGCTTGGACTGATAATGGGGAAAGTGTGTCATTCCCAAGGAAAAATCAGGATACTGAACTGAAAAGGTGATTAGATTTCTCCTATATATGGTGAGTGAATGTATACCAGGGGTTTCCAAATGTTCTTGATATTTTAGGAATTTTTTTCCTGGAGCTCGAGTCCAAAAGAAATACCTAACAATTTATTTGGTAGTTAGGTCGTAATAACTTAATAAGGATTTATATTCTAACAACTTACTAGAGTTATGTTTATTAAGTAGTTAAGTCCAAACAATAAGATTTTTGTCCTAACCATTAAGTAGCTGCTTGATAAAATATTATGTATAATTAAAAGAAAAATGATATTTTTGTTTCATTCTTAAGTAACGACAGTCCCTTTCTAAGGGGATGTGTGCATTGTGTTGGGGTCCACACAATTTCTTTTTTTTTTTTTTAACATCTTTATTGGAGTATAATTGCTTTACAATGTTATGTTAGTTTCTGCTGTATAACAAAGTGAATCAGCTATACTTATACATATATCCCCATATCTCCTCCCTCTTGCGTCTCCCTCCCACCCTCCCTATCCCACCCCTCTAGGTGGTCACAAAGCACCGAGCTGATCTCCCTGTGCTATGTCCACACAATTTCTTGACCTCAGGTTAAGATTGGATACTGCCGCCCTCATTTCCTGTTCTACAGTGATTTTTGTGCAATAAATCCCTTTTTTCCTAATAGCAGTTCCTAAATCTCAGCTTTACAAATAGATGATGTCATCAAAAGGAATGTAGTATGAACACATATTTCTTGGAACTGTGAACTACCTTAAGCTGATTTTTGGTGTGGTTGCCAAAGATGTTAAGTATCACTGTGTTACTCTAGAAATAAAATATAATAACAACCCCTGTGAATTCCCCAAGTTGCCTTGGTGCACAGCTTGGGAACCATGGTCTTAGAAATTTTATATTTGAATTTCCTATTAGACATCTGTGTAGAGATGGAGAATCAAATGTTGACTGTTTGGGTTGAGTTTAGGTAAGAAGTCTGGACTGGTGGACACTCTCAGCATAGAGATCTGATTCCTTCTGCATTTTGACCCAAAGAGCTCTAAGATGGTGCTGCACATCTCTCCCTTCTCCTCAAGAGTAAAATGACATATGTCTACTCAGCTACCACAAGCTTCACGGTACATTATGTTATTCTTTGATCTTATGAGTCCTGAATCTAATTGATGTCCTCCATGGAGGAGCTCATCTCAGTATTTGCATTTTATCTTACATTTGTATTTAAAATAAACTGCACCATTAGTGATGCTTTTGTCTTCTAAGCTCTGGATTGTTCACATATTGGCTTAAATAACTGGAGGTGGGCAGCATGTATTTTTTATTCAGGTTGTAAACCCTCGGAAGTTTTTGACTTTGTTCCTTTAAACTTAATCATGTGGAACATGGCTTAATTAATAAGGAATGAGCAGAGCATGCTTTTGATCTTGAACTGATTTTTTTTCCTTAGAGTAGTTGATAGAGTATTTTCTCATTGATTATGCTTTTCTCCTAGCTTGTTTGTTGTTTTACTGGTGTAGAGTCTGTATCTGACAAACTGATTTTCTATTTCTATTTCTGATTTTAATTTCTTTTTACTGGAGTATAATTGCTTTACAATGTTGTGTTAGTTTCTGCTGTACAACGAAGTGAATCAGTTATATGTATACATATATCCCCTTCCTCTTGGGCCTCCTTCCCACCTCCCCCCACCCCCATCCCACCCATCCAGGTCGTCACAGAGCACGGAGCTGAGCTGATTTTCTAAATAACTTAAATGTAATCTGGAGCAGTGGGTTTCCCAAAAGTATATGCAAGTTTTATTTTGCTAGAGTCAGTAATCTTTGTATGTCCCTAGTTCATGTATGAGATATAATGGGTCATCATTCTATTGTCATTACATCACTGCAGCTCATCTTATAATATTACTCTCTTTCTCATGAAACTGTCACTCTTACTGATTGTGTAGAATAACTTCTGTTTCAATCTTGTCCCATAGTCCAGAAAATAAAATGTATTGAAAATATTAGGTACACCACTGTTATGTGAATATTTAAATTTTTTAATTAAAAAGTAAAAGCTTCTAACAGGTATTCAGTTTCTACAGAAATACTGTGTTAAGTTTTTTCTCTTTGAATATCCAAATAATTTCAACTTTTATTTATAAAAACAACGTAATGTTAGACTACTTATTTTTTTTTTCTCTGTTAGGTTCTCCTTTTACTTTTTATTTTTCCTTTTACATTTTTTTAATTGAAGTGTAGTTGATTTACAATGTTGTATAGGTTCTCCTTTTAATATCTTTTAATACTGCAAATGAAATACTTGAAAAGTATTAACACAGCATTGTAATTGTTTATTTATAGCAGTAGACTTTGAAACACAACATCCTTGTACATGTTTATTTTTTGAGGTTTGGTGTAGTTTGTTTCTTAAATGGCATAAACATTGCTTTGCTATGACATGCATTTTTGACTCTAGGATATTTTAGGAAATGTGTTAGTAATGAGCATCTGCAAGTCCTTATCACATCACATAAAGAATGGTGCTTGAATGAGGTGTTGGAACAGTACTTCTGCCTAGGCATCTGAGTTTGTTTGTGATCCTGAATATCAACAGAGTTCCCTAAATGATAATGCAGTTTGTGTTGTGATGATTGTCTTCCCAGTGGGGGCCCTTAATAGCTTTTCTTAGTTCTTGTCTCAGTACTTATTTATTCATGATTTACATGTGACAGTCACATTCCTGGATTTCATTTGTGTTTTTTTATCATGCAGATATTCAAATGTCTTTTATAGAATGAGAATGACAGTGCATCTGTTGCTTGTTGAATAGACTCTTGCTCTAGGCAAAATGTCAGTGCCATATGTCTCAATGTATGTGATTTTTCTTTTGTACAGTCATTTTTCTCTTAGCATTCCAATGATTGTTTGAACGACTGTGTGATAACAGTACTTAACGTGTCACTTACTGAACTTGAAATCATCACCATAGCTCACTGCATAACTCTACTCGCAGTCGGCCGATCCTGTCACTCCTGCTGATTGTGCAGAATAGAAGCCACTTCTCACCTTTTATTTTTTCTTATATGTTATGCTCATATTTTGACTGGCATTTTGTATATCTCTGGTGTTTATTATTAGGAGTTAAGATATTTCCTCACCCAGATTGAGATCAATACAAGCTAAAAAGTTGAGCACTTTGTTAATGCGTATTAAATATTAATCACCAGGGCTAGAGATTTCGGTCTTATAAGCATGTCAGATTGGGTAAACACTACTTAATATTTTGGCTGTTGGAAAGGAAAAATTATTTCGGATCTTTAAATTTACTAAGTCTCAGAGCATGTTAATTTCATAGCAGGCTATCCGAGTTTTGCCTTTTAAGAAATATCTGATTAGGTAAATAAATTTACAGTAATACAGAAAAAATATTATGTCGTAAATAGCTTTATGAAATTTGCTGTTGTATAATCAGGAGATGCCATTTGAATGTAGAAGTGGAGCAGGGAGAAGCATCAGATGAGTTCTCTCACATCTTGCCTTTGTTCTAAATTAGAGCCTATTTTTGACTAGAGGTGTTATAGAAGGAAAAATAGGTTTCTATTGACTCAGATTTGAGGTGCGTTTGTAACAGGTGTAAATTTATATGCCTTCTGACAGAGAATTAACACCTGGCCAGGGGAAAACTTTAGGCCTTCGTGAAAATTAAAGTTTTAACTTTATAGAAAAAAACTCTCTGTTTTGAAACATGATGAAATTGTGGAATTAATGCGTAACTCAGTTGTTTTATTTTGAACTTAAAGATGATACTTTCAAAAGGCATCTTAAAAAACCAAGTATAATGACAATACAATTAAGCTTGTGATACAATAAGGCTTTTAATGTATCTAGACATATTGTAATTTGTTTCACAAATTGCATAAACCACAAAGGCAGGAGCCAATGCAAATAACGCATAACATTTAACAATAACAAAAAGCATTTTTACTGAGAGCAGACACGTACATCATTTACTACACTGTATACAAAATATTTTACAACCCTTTATTATTAACATTTTTTCTTGCACTTGGAGAGCAGCACAGGTAAGGCCATCAGAACCTTATGGATCCTGAATGCAGCTGCAAATAGTGTCCCTTAAAAGAGAGTGCAGCTGGTTTCCCAGTCTTTCTTGTGCCAGACAAGGAAGTGACTTTCCTTACAGAAGAGGATTACAGTCATATCCTCAAACAAGGAAACTAGAGCCAGATTTCTTTTTAGAAGTTGCAGTGGGGATTCTGAAGAAACATTGCACTGAATTTTAGTTTATTCTAAACTTGAGTTACTAAAATTTTGGTAACTCTGCACATTCAACTTCGGAAGTAGATGGGGCCACAGAATAATGTGTACTTTTTGTAACTTAAAAATAATCCTGTTCCTTGCGTAGTATTAAATGGTTCTAAAACCATAAGAAACTGCAAAGAAAAATGAGCACTACATTAGCAGTTACTCAAATATCCTCTCAAATGTTTCTTTAATTTTGTAATGAATTTTTGCATTTGTCTTCAAATTAAATACCAGGAAAGCATAATTTTCTCATTTTTGTATATTGAATAAAAGCATTTAATGCTAAATTAAGATGGCAAGGTAGTGTTTTACCTTCCCTTTCTGGAAAAAAAATCAAATATTTATTAACTGCTTTCTATTGTTGTCTTTCTCTTTAGAAAGTAATTTGTGGTCAGTGGAGCCCAGCAGGGAAGCTCCTTTTCCTCCAGATGGCTGTGACATTTGAGAAAACCTTGGAGGATTAAAGGCACTCCAGTGAGCACTCAAAGTCCTGACACAACTTGACAGTCCTAATCTGGGTCCCGAACTGATTGGATGACCAAGGGCACAAAATTCTCATTCAACTGTGCAATCACCGTGCACAATTTTAAGAGCACTAAAATTATTCCAAAGTTTTGGTGACTGTTTTAAACAAAAATATATAAACCTTTTCTTCCTGGCATACGCTTGGAAAGGCTCATGGAGGTGCCTTGTATAGCTTAAAAAAAAAACTGGGGATATTTTTGCGTGAATGAGCACAGCATGCTATAAATGTCTTTACTCTTTATTAAGTAGGGTTTGCAAACAATCTAAATGGTTAAATGGTAGAGGAAACTATAGAAATTGATCTTGGTGAGCAGCCTACCAAATCTAATTATATATTGTCACCATCTGCTGAAATATGATAACAGAATTAATACAATTACTGTCAGAATTTCAAAGGAAAAAACTTTTGAAAAAAATCGCACGTGTAGCGTGTGTGTGTGTGTGTGTGTGTGTGTGAGTGAGAGAGAGAGAGAGAGAGAGAGAGAGAAAGAGAATAGCAAGAGCAAGAAAGAATAGCATCTTGTATGTTCTTTTTTACTTTCCTCATTTTGTCAATTATTGTTTAAAATAATCGGAAAGACTTTTTCCTAATTTTTGAGTTGATTAACGTTATCAAGTTTTGGTAAGGTGATTTTATAGTTTGGAATTTTAATTATATCCATGGCAGCTTCCAAAATTACCATGGCAACAGGTGTGTAATTATCAGCATTGCACATAGCTTCAATGTGTAACGCATTTTTTCTGGCTAAATGAATATTAAATCATACTGCCTAACACCTTCTCTGCTAGTAGACAGATAAAGCTGTGGCTATGGCCTGTAAATCGATCCTGCTTCTATAGATTTCTTTTACTACAAAGCCATTGAATGGGGTAATTTGTGCCTTTCAGGGTTTTCTGAATTTGTTAGAGCTTGACAGAAAGCTAGTTTCATTTCATTTAACGAAAAAAAAGTGATGTGTTTAATTACTACTCACATTTCCTTTCATAGAATTCTCTCCAAAAAGAATATACTGCTATAGTTTTTGGTTGCAAGGTGCGTGTTCATGACAGATGACATTTTTTTAAAAAAATTCATTTTCTTAAGACACCTTGTGTTTTAAGTGCTGCTGTTCCTAACAAATTCAGGAGGTCTTTGTATGAAGCACATATGAAATGAAACCTTTGAATTAAAACGTAAATATCATCTTCTAATACAAATCAACTCTAAGAAGACAGTATAATCCATGATATTTAGTGAAGTCTCAACTTTACATTGCTTCTAATATTCTAGGCGATCCTTTCAGACTGACTCCCACCTGTAAATAGGCAAGAGAGTGAATAATTATCTATCAAATATTATCTTTTGTATATCTCTGATTGTTATAAAACCCGAAATCTTCCTTAAATATCTCATGAAAGAGATAACAATTTATTTTTATTATTATTACTATTATTATTTTTTGATCATCCATTATCATTTAATTTATAAACCCAATATACATATTTGACTGATGGAAGTGAGGCTTTTTAGGAACTAGCGTTATAAGAAACCTATTTATGTTTAAAATACACAGATTAGGTTGTGCCGTAAATAATATTGTTAAATGGGAATCCAGCTAAATGATTACAAAGTTACATGGATCTTTTCAATATTCATTCTTTGTTTTAATGTACATTTTATTCTGGAATGACATTCGGTAACTTGAGATCATTAAATGAAACAAACATGAGTTAATCTGTGTTAGAACAAAAGCTAGCATGAGAAGATATATTTAAAACTTCTGGACACTTGGATTTCCCAGACAGATGATTCTCCAAAAGATTAGAGAAAGGCTATATATGTCTGCTCTATTTCTCCCTCTCCATCCCCAGCCAAATATCCCACAATACATATCATTTAAGCATCATCAATTTTAATTTGTGTGTTTTCATTTCAAACTAAAGTTGAGGTTACCAGTGGTATAAGATCAGATCTCCTACTTATGTATTGGTGCATCGTAAAATATAGCCTAACAGGCCGTATTCATAATATGAACTGAAGCTAAGAAAAAGGTGAATCCTTTATTCACACAAATAGGTTAACATTCCCGAAGTAGTGTCCATTGAAAACTGTTACAAGAACGTGGAGAATATACTGGTTTTCTCTAGATTGGTTTCTCCACTATTTCTCTCTTTATTATTTACTCTAGCTCATATTTAAGCTGTGTGATTTTTTTTTTTAAAGAAAGGGTAAACACACACGCACGCTCAGTGTATTTCTGTAGACTCCCCTTTAATGGATCTCTGCCCGTGTTAGCCATTGTTTCAGTTGCTTGTGGCTGCTCGATTGTGCAAGGTTGCCTGGAAACGCTCCTTCTTCAGTGCAAAGCTCTCCAGCCACTTTCCATACCTCCGAGTCCAGGGCTTAAGGATTCAGGAAATCCAGCCACTGGTGTTTCTTTTCAAAATCTCCTTAGTAAAATAATCATCTTGTAAATGTAGAAAATAGGAAAACAGCTTCACAGCCTATGGGGCATGCATGTTTAAAACAAAACAAAAATCTTTCAAAAAATTGTAAAATTGTTACAAGTCAAAACAAATTGAAAATTTTCTTCCAAGTGAACTTGATATAAAGTTTTGTTAAACCAGTATTTTGTAATATGTAATATTATTTGGAAATATTTAAAATTAACATCTACCACAGTTTCTCAGTCTACAAATTTGGTTCTTTTCCCTTGAAGGTTGCATCGTATTCCCATGACCCCTTTAAATTGGAAAAGTTTGAAAGTCAGATACCTTGATTTGGAATTTTTATGCTTTTATTACATTTTAAAATAAGTAACATTATTAGGTAGCAGGTTGTGATCATTATTTGCTTTTTTCCTTAGTTTGAGTTAACCTTGAGAGGTTTTTTTGGAATATAAAATTGGTGTGATGTTCAATAATACTGATTCAACTGGTCTTACTTGACTTTGCTATTAAGTCATTTTCTCTTTAAAGTATAACTCAGTCACTTTAGCTGCAAATTAAGAATTGAAAATATCTTTGATATAATTTTTCCACCATTAGCCCAAATTCCTAATTTTGAAGTGTAAAGGGGGAGTATTATATCATCATGCATGAGTTAAATATACGGCACTCCATAATATCCATATACCATTACGATTTAAGATTCTTTTTAAAAGTAGCACCAGGTGGGTTTTGGTCCGTTTGTTTTAAGTAGGAAGAATTATTAGTTTGTGATATAGGACAAGAAAGTGAATATGTGCTCTGTGGTGTTTGAAAGGCATACAGTCATCAGATGTGTCTCACCTACATTTAAAGTTTGTTAGACTTTACTCTCCTAACTGTTTTCTTTTTTCCCAGTTTAGTTTCAAACTCAGATTGTCACTAATTCTAATTGTATGATATAAATATTGCCAACAACACACTCTTTGACAACTCCCTATTGGTAGATTACATAGGTTAAATTGGTTACTAAATATTGAAACTTCTCTATCATATCATGTATTCAAATTTTTTTGAATACTTTTCTCTAACTTTTTAATTTAAATAATTGTTTCTACTGATGCCTGAACTGTAGATGCTGCAGAAATTCACTTTAAGGTTACTCATAATGTTAATTAGTTTTAAATGCCTATATGACCCATGGTTGTTTTACTGATTTGGATTCACTCATTATGTTGTTAAAAAGTTACGAAGTTAAGAATTTAAATCATTGGTCAAGAAAATCAAATACATTCCTTCCCATCCTCTTTACTTCTATGTCTCATAAGCCAAAGTGTCTCTTAGGATAAAGCGTTGGATCTGCTTGTCAATTGCTAACGAAATAGTTTAGTTATGATATGTTGTATCTCAGATATCACAAAGTGATGAGATTGGTTTGATTTACATGGAGTACTGGGAGCAAGGCAGAAGAATAAAGCAGAGGCATATTGCTACCTGTTTAAGCATGTATCCACTCTATCATTAATGCAGAACAATTAGTTGTGGGCCGCAGTTTGCTGCAGTGACTTAGAAATCTGGTGTTCTCATTGCCATCAGGGTGGGAGTCTGATTTTCATGTGAATTTAAATTGTTAAGGCAGGTAGAATATCAAAACAAGCTTATTATGGTGATTCTGAAATAATTATCAAGGAAGAGATGAGCGAAAGCGTTCAAGTATTTACTCTGTGTGAGACAGTCTATCTCCAAGGTGCTTTACATATTTTACCTCTCTCCATCCTGGGAAAGGCCCTATGACTTGCATAGTTTTGTTCCCATTTTACAAATTGAGAAACTCAAGCTTTTTGAGGTTAATTAAAATCTGATTTCTCCCAGTCGTTTTTAATTCCAGCAGATATACTTTCCTACTACACCTCTAACTTCCTCACTGATACGGAAACAGATGATATCTCTGGTGGCATAAAAAGTAATCACCTTAAGGATAGAGAAGCATAACTGCCAGGGATTTGGATTGTTCACATCAATAGTGTACTAAAGAATAATGTGTTCAGTATGTGAAAAACAACCATCACCACAGCTAGAGCACCATTAAAGTTTCTGTAAAATTGGGCCATGCATTTTGAGCTCTTAACAGAAATAGATAAGGATTAATAGGTATTCTGATATTTCCATAGAAACCAGGAAAAATACTCTGGACCTTTGAGGACCATTATGTGCCAAGCCCACAGTAAGAGATGTAAAAATAAGTTAAGAAATGGTCTCTGCCCCCATGAAACTCCTACCCATGAAAATCACAACTATATAAAGTCATTATAATCAGCTGTGGTGATTGTGAAGGCATAGTATAATGTGCTATGGGCAAATGGAAGGTGTCACTGAGGAGTGACATGTAGGGTCTGGAAGGATGTGTTCATGGAGGAGGGAGGAAGGGAGGGGGATTTCATGCTGGTGCAGAGGTGAAGATGGGTTGGTGAGCAGCTCCATGTGACCCACAAAGAATGTGTTTTGTTGAGTTAGGAGAAGCTTCTGGTTAAGTCCATGGAACCAGTATCACAAAGTCCCTTAAATGACATGCTAAGGAATTTACATGCCACCTTATTGGATAAAGAGGAGATCTATACATCATTTATTAATTATAGGCAAAAATGTGCAGACTCATACGTTGGAAAGATTGCATTTGTGGTACTCAAGGGGATATGGTAAAGGAAAAGGGATTAGAGTAACATCAGTAAGGATATTACCTTCAGTCTAAAGATCTTAGGCTCTAGGCAACCAATGCTCAGGGCTTGAACCAAGAGTATGAATAAGACCAAAGAAGAGAGACGCAGAAACCTTGAATCAATGTCATTTATGTATTTAAAAATCATCTCCATGTCTTGCATTTAATTCTTTTGGATATGTACCTAGGAATGGAATTGCTGGATCATATGGTAACTCTGTGTTTAACACTTTGACAAAAGTCCAAACTCATTGGCTTTTATAATGAGGAAATGAGAGAGGACTTTCTGGCACTAATAAAATACACACATGTTTCTCTCAAAAAAAAAAAAATCTTGGGAACCCTGTATTTACTACACAAGGCATTCAGCTTTCATTTTATTTTATTTTGTTTTTTAATGAATGAATGCATTGGTGGAGGCAGTAAGGAAAAGTCAACTGTGACATGCCTGGCAGTTAGCTATCTTCATGTGTAACAGACCTACAAAGACTTCAAGCAGGAAGTAGATTTAACATGGTAGGATGGAGATGGCTTGATAGAATGAGTAAGTGAAATGGGAGGGCTCTTCCCAAGAGTGGGACTGCGCTTTAGAGAGGATGTGAAGATGAGGTAATCTGTGAGAGAAGAGAGTATTCAGTGAGCGGCATAGTGGAGGAAAGGTGTGATACTTAGGCATGAAAAGGAATGAAAGATTCTTCATTTTCTCCTCTGGCTCTGGTCCTCAGACAGTACTCTGCTCATTCCCTATCTTCACTTAAGTGAAGCTCCATTGAAAGGAAAATTGTATTAACTCTTCGCTTTCTCTCTGCATTAAGGTCTTCTACTAAAAAGAAAAACAACAGTTATTAATTAAATAGCTGTTATTGTAGTCCTCCTCCATTGAGCTGAATAGAGGACCCATCATACATTAGTGAGAGTATTAGATGTGTCTGGAAGTGGGAGAGAAGGCATTTCACATTTGGGCTCCCCTTGGAACTTCTAAATGGTTTCATCACCTCATTTCATCCCAGACAAACGCAAGAGGGCTTTAATATGAGGAGAGCCTCAGGACTCCAAATTATGGATATAAGCCTTCCTTTTGGCAAGTTATTTTTTGAAAAAGGAAGGAGAGAGGAAAGAAGAGAAAGAAAGAAAGAATGAAGGAAACAAAAAAGGAATAATTGAATGGCATAACATTTCTTTTTTTAGTTAATGTACCCTCAATGAAAGTAAATCCCAGAATTTTGAATGTTCTGTGACCTTTGGTAGCTTGTTTAAACTCTCAGCACCTCAGGGCCCTCTTTTTTATAACATAGGGGTAATGATTTTATTCCTATGTTGTGAAATAGGCTTTTTCTACTCAGTGTGAAGTTCTCAGTGTGAAAATACTTTGTAAATTTTAATGTTCTTAGCAAATGGGTTTTCTTTATACAGTGAATCCTTAAGGGCAATAACTTACACTTCTTTGTCATCTACTTTATAAGAAACATAGTGTCTCAAAGTGGTAGAAGAAGTCAACAAAGTGGTAAAAATTGTGTAAATTAGATAAAAGTATATGTGATAAGTTAAAGTCAGGATTTGTAGAATAGATAAGTTAGATTTTTTTCATACAGTTTACTAAGAACTGTGCCTGGTACATACTATGCCCTTAGAAGCAATCATAGTTGTAAGGGATGATGTCTTTTTTTTTTTTTTTTTTTTTTAATAGGTACCATTTATTGAGTGCTTACTAGGTCTTAGTCACTGTTGTAAACAGACTACATGTATGAACTCTAATTTCTACAGTCACCCTGTGAGCTATTATCCCCACTTTATAAACAAAGAAATTGAGGGATAGAGAGTTTAAGAAACTTGCCCAACATTAAACAGCTGTTACTTATTATGTAAAAATGAATCTATATTCTCATTTTGTATCAACCAAAGATCTCAATACTTGCTAACCAGAGCTGATTAACAAATGATGATCAACATGTTCAATATTTGACATTTTATTTACTTTAGGAGGCTGTTCTTAATTTTTATAGATTATTATTTATTTTAACCTATGATAGAATCATTAATATAAAGCCTTCTTAGGTGAGTAGCTTTCAAACTGTGCCCCAAGGATCCCCAGGAATTTCATGAAGAACATCACATCCTTTTCATTCATATTCACTCCAGGTATATCTGTTTTATATATTAGATTTCAATATTAGAGCCCTCCCCTTCCTTCTTTCCTTCCTTCCTTTCGTCTTTCCTTCCTTCCTTTCTCTCTCCATTTTTTCCTCCCACCCTCCTTCTTTTTATCCATCCATTTGTCCATCCATCCATCCATCCATCCATCCATTCATCCCTCCCTCCCTCCCTCCATTTATCTATCTATACAAACATCCAATCAACCAACCAGTCAACCAGCCAACCAACCAACCAATCAATATATTTTGGACTCCCAATGTATATAAAGCACTGTGTTACTAGCAGTTGCATTCTTACAAAATAAGGATCTAAAAGATTTTTTTCTAATTTTCAAAAAACCACAGAGAGTGAATTTAAAACACAATTTTGTTTAATTTCACATATGAAATATTTTGGAAAAATATTATTTATATATTATATGTTGTCCTCTTTATTAGAATCAAAGATGTTCTCTCTTAAGAGAGAGAGATGGAAGTTGTGTCCAGCTTTGAGGAGTTACATAGACCTTGTTGGCTATGGGAATGCAGATGCAGTTTCCTGTATAGGAAATGATTATTTCCCTTTTTAATTTTTTATGAACTTCAAGCCAAGAAGGGTGAAGTTTTTACAAACATCCGGCCTTGATGGTTTGATTGACATGATCTGAGCTCACACTAATCTATCTGAATTGACATGTGGTAGTAGGCCATTGTTCAGAATGGAAAAACAGATTGTTTCTGGAAAGGAAAATAAAATCAATTAACTATATTTTTCCCCTTAAATATTGAAATACGTATTATTAAAAACAATAAAACTCCAATTGGAGAACAGGGCATTTAAAATTTTAGATTTCAGGATCTTTCTAGAGCTTGTGCAAATCACTTCATTAATGTCAGCAATATTATTAAATCCAAATTTATAAGCAAGTATGTTAGCTACTAAGTATCAGTGCATTAAAAACTTTGGTCTTTCCTGATTGAATGTATAGCACATTAAAATGCAATACTTAATTTTAAAGTAGATCATATGTACCTTTAAAGATTCGACAGCAGAAAAACATTTTTGAGTACGAAATGTTAGATTATCTCTAAATCTTTTTTCTTAATAAGTGTATTCAGAAACCTTAAAGTGATTTTCAATCTTGACTCAAAATACACCATCGTGATTTTTTTTTGTTTTCTTTTTGGTCTCTTTTCCTTTCCAGTTTTGCCATACTACATTAAGAAAGAAATATTGACTAAAAGGCTGGTTTCTCCTGATTAAAAATGCTTTCCCAGGGGCAGCCTAATTAAAATATGCTTCCCCCTCTGTCTCTCCCTGTCTCCTCTCCCATACTAGAGGACAGCTTCCCTGAGGTAGGTGAGAGAGCCTGGAGCTACACTTGGAGAGATTATAAAGCCAGAAATCGAATCTTCATTTCTATTGAAGATTTAAACCATCTTACTAAAGTTGGTTCTATTCACCTGACTTAAAACTTGTGTTGGGGCCTGGAGTTCAGGATTGGCGGGTGGGTGAAGGCAGAGGGGAGAGTAACAAGGACACTTAAAAAATCTCAAGGGGATGAAATAAGGGTATTGAGTGCTTGAGAAATGGCGAGCTGTGTGATTGGATACTTTTACTGGATTCTGAGGATTTGGGGGTAAAAAAGAGGAACAGCTTGTTTTTCATGGTTTAATTTTCTCAGCAGATTTACAGATTGTCCTAATTTTGATGTGGCTCATATACATTTCGGTTAAATTAATTTTTATATTCTGAGAATGCTGTGTTTTAAATCTTTGTATTTTGTTTTGTAAACTTTTGTATATTTTTTAAGTCCCCGGCAATGCATACATTCTCTTAAAAATAGATACTTTTATATCTAAAACTATCTCTCGAATACATATGCACAAACATATATTTTTCCTGAAAATCCTGAAGGTTTGGCTTTTCTGCTTAATTTTTATAAATTAATTTATTTTAACCACACACTTCTGTTATAGAACTTAAATATTAAAATGTTTCCTTTAAAAATTCATTGTCCAAGAGGAATGAAAATATTCAAAAGAGAGGTTTTAATATTTACAGATTGCTTTCGGACTTGGTCTGTAGGTTAAGTACACCTTCAAATACTGAAAAAATAACAGTACTTATGGTTGATTAAACCCTGATAATAAAATCAATAAAATAAAAATAAATACTAGAACTAGATTCTGCTTCAGATGTCTAATTAAAAATATGTTAAGTGAGTAAATTACAGTGAGTCGCAAGGAAAAAGAGAGTGAATAATCATGACATTAAAACAAGAGAATAGAAATATTTGGGATTTATGTCATTTTCTTAATTTGAAACATGTGTATGATCTTTAACATATACAGCAAAAAATAAAAATACGATTAAGCCATTTTGAATGCCATTTTGAAAACAAAAGAAAACAAAGATATATTCCATTAATCTGTAGTAATAATTTAAATGATAGTACTTTGTCTTCCTTACTATAATTATTTCTGCAGACAAGAGGAATAACTTGGAGAGAATTTGCATTTACTTTTGCTTAATTTTGTTTCTGTCCTTGGGTTTCACTTCTGTCCCATGGTAATATGTAAAAGTAGGACCACCTGTTTTCCACTGGGCTTTCAGTTTGGGTATATACTTACTGCACAGAAGTATATTCCTAATCAGAGTTCTTCTGGAAATCTGAGGTAAGTTAATGAGAACAATAATAATAATATAAAGCTGAAGTCAATAAAATGAAAGGTCTTCCAGAAAGACTGCACCCCTCAAAAGAAAAAAAAAAAGAAATCTATGAACAGACACACAAACTTCCTGTGCCGACTTAAAAGCTTTATGAATAAGGAAATCAGCTCACTTCCATAAGGATCCAGGAAGGGAATATTTAAACGTAAATCCTGATAGATAGAATCTAGGTAGCATGTATTTTCCTACAACAAATTATAAGAGAACAGATAATTATAGAGTAATGTTTTTAATAAGTTGGAAATATTTCTGTCTTTGAAAAGATTGCTGTGAATTGGAGAAGGCAGAGGAAAAACTGTTTTTGCTTGAAAATTTGCAAAAGTATTTTGAGTTTGTATTTCCCCATTTATATTTTAAGTTAGCAATAGGGAAAAAAATCAGATCAAATTTGTATATGTGTCAAAAAAAATCAGACCAGAAAGGCCATCTTCCATCGATTTTTCAACTTGAAAGGGACAAGGAAGGGAAAGTTGGTCTTTGCTCTCCTCCATCAGGGTGTTATGCCGGTCAGTTTGTACGCAAATGATTTATTCTGAAAAGCGGACTTTACACTTAGAGAAATTCCAGAATGGAGTATTAGTGCCCCATGGAGTGTTTGCAAATGCGGTAATGCATCAGGGAAGCCAGCTTCATGTATCCTGCCTGCCTGCACTTACGCAAGCTTAAGTGTTCATTTTCAATAATGATTCAAATAATTGGAACATAAAGGGGCTGCATTTCAGGATAGCTGGACTACTCACCCACTAGCTTTCCACTGCAAAGAGGAAAAGAAAGCTTAACTGTCTACTTTATGATGTTAGCAGATAATTAAGAATAAGAAAATCTAAAATTCAGACAATATCCATCTTATTAAAATTTGACTTCGTTTCCATTTTTCTTTAATTGCAAAAATTTTATGCTTAATATCATAACTGCCATTTTATGTAATTATATTAAAATTGTTTCATGTAAGGCATTTTCCTATTCTGAAGGTTATTTTGAGAAAAGCTAGAACTTCATTTTCTCTCACTCATATGTAAATTAGCCAGTGTAAGCAAATAGCTTCTATGAGAAACCAGGTGTTTTCAATGATTTAATAATTAATTCCAGACTATGAATTTTATAATCCAAATACTCTAAAGTTTTAAAATAAACTTTCAGGCGGTGAATTGAGGTACTCCGAGGTCATGAAATCAAACTGTTAATTGCAGTATATTGTGACGTTCCTCCGGGTTTACATGCTAACTTTAGAGAATTTCTGAGAGTTGTTCTCAATATTGCACTTAATTTAACTCATCAATATAGCATGTTTCATTTACATATATATATATATATAATTTTATATGTTCTCTACTAAATAAAATTGTCCTCCTTAACGTTATATTTCACATTCTCCACAATCTACTCCAAGTGAAGTCCTAGTCCTAGTGAAGTTTCCCACTTGAATTCTCACTGCTTCATACCCCTCAGTTGACTAAACTTTTTGTTATTTTGAGTGGTGATTCTCAAATTATTTAACAAACAGGTTCAGCATAGTTACCAACTATTCAGAACATACATTTGTACATCCTATAAGTGTTTAACTGCTGGATATCAGCTCTAATTTTTTCTCATATATGTTCTGTAATTTCTGACATCCCTATTTCAGTTAAGAATGATTCATGTAACACAGCATACAACTGCTGAGTCTTCAACTGTTGGTATTTATATAAGGAAAGTCTAGAGGTAGGCAGTTCAGGGCTAGTGTAAATTCTCAGCAGTGACTAAGGAACCCAGGCTCTTTCTGCCTCTCTGCTGCACCATCTTTAGTATGTTGGCTTTTGTTCTCATGATTATCACCTCATATGCATAATGTGGCTGCTGTACCTCCAACTTTTCATCCATTTTCCAGCAAGGAAAATCATTAAGTGTAAAGGAGCAATAGTTAAAGGGCTGTGCCAGTTCATGGTGTTTTGTTTTGTTTTGTTTCATTTTGTTTTGTTTTTTTAAGTAATGTAGAAACCCTCCCCAGTAGTCGTTGGCTGACATTTCATCAGACAACACTGCGTCATGGCTGCCTCTACCTGGAAGATGGCTAAGGAGGAGGAAATGCAAGTGAGGATTGGGTCATTGAATGAACACTCTACCACAATGCCTTTTGCTCACATTTATCCCTCCACTTGGAATGCTCTTTCTGTCATCTCTCCTGTGCCTTTCATCCACAGCTTTTGTCCCATTTCAGACTGAGGGCCTATCAGCTGTTGGTTATATTTTCCTGTGGAATATCACATTTTAACCTTCATAATACAAGGCAAAATACCTGTAACTAGCTATGTGCAGCTGTATCTTAATCTTGAGGTTGAAGACTGTATCACTGAGTTTTAAGTGTCAAAAAATTATTTAAACTAGTTTATTCCATAATTCATTGATTCATTTAACATGGAAGTCCAGGGATTTGCTGGCTTCAGGCATGTCTGGATACAAAGGCTGAAATGATGTGCATATTGTTATCCTCTGTATCTAGTCTCACTCGCAGACTTGTCCATCCTCCCTCCCTCCCCCTCTCCTTCCCTCTCCTCCTCTCTTTCTCTCATTCTTTATTGTACTTTCCTCTGTTTTGCTCCATTCTGAAATAGGTTCTCAACACATTGTGTAAAAGATAGCTATTTCTGGCTCTTAACTTACTTGATTTTTCATTATGACAGAGTCAGGGAGCCCCTCCTGCTCCCAAATGCACTTATCAAATGTTTCTGGAAGAAATATGACTAGCCTTGTTTGGCCACATTTCTACCTTTTAACCCATAACTGCAGAGGAGAATAGAATGTTAAGATCAGTTAAGTCTAGGTCATGTGACCATTCTGGTGGCCCAGGGGTGGAGAGGACTATAATTAATGGTCCTACCACAACCATATGTGAAGTTGGGGGAAAATGCCGTGCAAGCAAAATAATAGCTGTTAATTTTCCTATCATTTTCCACTCCATGTATATGCGTCTGACAAAGTAAATAGGAGCTCAGTATGTATTTGAAGAAGAGAATGGAAAAATAGGATAGGAGAAGAACTGAGCTGACCTGTACGCAAGAGGAGGAAACCAGGTAGCGTTTCAGTGTTTCACAAGCTGTATTTAGATCATGCAATGCCATTTTACATTTTGAATTCATATGAATTCCTAGTAGATAAGTCATTCAAATTTTTTTAAAAACAAGAAATTTTAACCCAAAATCACATCCTAAAATATGTTATCTTACCAATTGTTCTTTCAGCAAATATTTATTGAGTGCCTACTCTATGCTAAGGCACAAAGTGGAAAGTGTTTTATTCTTTTGGTGAAGGTAATTGAGATGTTTTTCCTCTATACTTAATGAAAATGTTAATCTGATAGAGAAAATAACAGGTGATGACATAGGTAGCAAGTAAAATATATTCAGGGAACCATTTACTTCCTTAAAGCTTCTTATAAAATGGTATAGTGGTGTATTCAACTCTAGTTTATGGAAATAAGAAACTTAAGGAAATGAATTCAGATATTTAGCCCTATTTATTTTAAACCAAACAAAGAGGCATTTGATACATTTTTAGGTCTCCCAAAAGACATCCTAAACATAAGCATATAACTCCAAATAAAATAAGTTTATATTTACACATTTTATTTCTCTGTTACCCGGTTGACTGATTCAGAGTTGTTCTGGGGTGAAAGATTGTAGCATTTATTTCTCCTGATTTTTTTCTATTTTTTTGCCTCGAATAACTCAGTTCATTAAAGACTTCTGAGAAGTTCATTGCCATTGCCCCCTATCTTTTGCCGTCAGTGTTTGGGATGAGGAAAGGATGAACTTGAAGCATGGTCGCTTCTTTGTCATCGCTGCACCTAGTCATTATTTCTCCAGAAAGCAGGCTGAATCTGTCAGGCAAAGCTTCCTAAAGCTGGATCCTTTCAGCCCATTCTTACAGGGGTAATAAGGCTTGGAAATTATTTCAGTGGGCCTGCCCTGGAACAGCATTCCTCTTGGTTTTCTTTTGAAGATTGATTGGTTTACAAAGGAAGACTGATCGCGCTACTCTTTTTCTCACTTTTTCTCTTTTTTTCCATTCTTGAAAGCTTGATAGTTGTATGCAATAAGAAGCCTTACTTGATAGATTTTGTGTCCATGCTTTATGTAGTTCTCTAAACCTGATTCTTGGAGCTGAGGAACTTTTAATGGAACTCTTTAGCTAAGCTGAAATCACTTATATAATCCAGCTCTGTAGGGTAGTTTTTCTGATTTTTTGAAATGGCATGATGAGATAGAAAAAGATAGAGGGGGCAAGGGGGGGGGTGGAGGGAGAGATGCAAGAGAATTTCTAAAACTAGTCTTTTAACAGACTAAGATTAAAGTTCTCAATAGCCTGCTGGAAAGAGAAATTTCTAAACACAATTTTTGGCTTTTTTAAAGTTAATTGAAAATAATTATATGTGTTTGTGGTAAACCACAACAATCTCTCTGTAGTATCGTGCTCAAAATATGCCACTAGAACAAGTTAATGAGGATGTTTCACAGCAATACCTTTAATTCTAGTCAAGTAAAAATCAATTCAAATAAATTCAACATAAAATTTAAACACCTACTCTGTACCCAGAGTCTTTTTTGGGATCTGGAAAACTCCTTTTAAGTAATTCTTATAATTGATGCATTTGATCTAGTGATAGGAATATAAAAAAGTGAAAAATGCTCATGATAAAATTTGACAGGGGCTTTGAGAGCAGTAAATATGAGGAATTAAGGGAACCTTTACTTTTGACATCATATGCTCAAAGGAAGTATTTTATATCCTGACTCCAATTTTAGGAGGTCCCCTGTGAACCTATAGGATGGCAGAAATGACTTTTTTCCTCCTTTAATGGAGTGGATATTTACACATCACACTCAGATATACAAAAACAGTGTTCTATTTTATTTGTCAATAAATACATCCTGCCCACAATGATGCAGAGAGAAAGTAACTTTGCTAAACAAAGTTATTTTAGCCATCTTTGGTTTATATTGGTCTCTTTCAGATGAATTCAATTGCAATTGACTAAATCCTCAGTCAATTTGAAGTTCCTATTCCATGTCAGGAAGGTGTCTTCTCTCAATGAGTCCACACTCCTCTATTCTTCCCAAAATGGCGCTGAAAGAAAGTCTAAATCCCCATGTCCCATAGTAAGAGAGCAAGATGCTTCTGATCTGTGTGCTGTCTTTGTCGTCATTGATTTCCTCTGGGGTCAGAGGTATTGTCTGGTATTGTCTAGATACAATGCCTTGTATTGTCCCCAAATATCTTGTGTTCTTGTCCACCAAGGGCCAGCCATTTGGGGCTGTTAATACTTATTTATACAGGCTGTGAAAGGAGGTTCTGTTGCTACTGGGTTTTGAGAGCCCCGTAGTTTATAGCAAGGGTTGGCAAACTATGGCAGACAGACAAAATCCAGCTGCCTGAGGGCCAAATCCAGCCATGCCGATCCGTTTATGCATTGTCTATGTCTGTTTTAGTTCTACAACAACGTAGGTTAGTAGTTTCTACAAAGACTACATGGCCCACAAAGCCTAAAACATTTACTAACCGGCCCTTTTCAGAAAAAGTTTGCCTAGAGAAAGGTCAGCATCATGCCAGTAGGAGATGCTCTCTTTGTCTCTCCCTCTCAGTCTACAACTAGTAAAACATCCGTATCTCAACCAAGCCTCCTCTGCTCAATACACCAGGATGCTGGAGAGATCCTCGCATCTGTACATCTGAAGGTGGGTAGACTGGAACACAGAGAGGAGGCAGAACTGAGGGAACAGCTGAGATGGTGCCTGTGAGTCTGACCCTCCAGCCCTGGTTGACCTGCAACCCCAGAGAATCCAATAGTAGCAGGGGAGCCAGTGCACACGATTCTGGCTTCCCAGCCTCAGCAGCATCAATGGCGTAAAGGAACTAGGCATCAGTGATGGCGGGGCCTGTGACCCCAGTTCCTCCAGCTGCAGCAACATCCATAACACTGGTCCCCCTGCCTGGGGCAACAGCACCCACAAACCCAGCAACCCCGAAGCACCTGCAATCCTGATGCCCCCCCCATCCTACCCCACCCACTGTTGTGGTGGAGGCACCCAATGGGCCCAGCATCAATGCCAGTGACGGTGGTGACATTGGCAATAGGCAACAGCAAGGCACTCGTGACCCTAAAGGCATGAGCAGTGACAAGGCAGGCACTGGCAACATGTCTGTAAGAGGTAGTAGAGGGTGCAAAATGCTGATTCTCAAATATACCAGAGGCTGCTCAGAAACTTGTGCTATAGTGCCACCTACTGAAAAACAAAAGAAGGGCCTCAAATTAACAACCTATTGAATAGTTAGAATCAAAGTAAAAGAAGCTTTACCTAAATAAGAAAATTGTTTGCTACTTGGAATATGCCGGCAGAGGACCAACTCATCAAGCTTCATGAAAAACCACAATAGCATGGTATCACAAAGTAATAATGACAATTCTTCAGGAACTAAACTCATTTAAAGTCATGGAATATTGCAGTCTAACTGATAGAGAATTCAAACTAGCTGTCATGAAGAAACTCAACAAGCTACAAGAAAACAAAAAGGAAGTTCAATGAGTGCAGGAATAAAATTGATGAACAGAAGTAATATTCTACCAAAAAGATTGGAACTCTAAAAAAGAACGAAACAGAAGTTTGGAGCTGAAGAGTTCAATAGATGAGATGAAGAATGCATTAGAAAGCATTGTAAATAGAGCAGATCATATGGAAGAGAGAATTAATGAGCTCGAAGATAGAAATATGGAAATGATTCAGGTAGAAGAGGAGAGAGAACTGAGTTTTTTTTTAAATGAAAAAATTTTATGAGAACTATGTGACTCCCTTAGGAAAGGCAACATAAGGATAACGGGTATCCCAGCAGGAGAAGAGAGGGAGAAGGAAGCAGAGAGTTTGTTTAAAGAAATAACAGCTGAGAACTTCCCAAACCTGAGGAAGGAACTGGATTATACAAGTCCATGAAGCTAAGAGAGCACCTAATTACCTCAGTGCAAAAAGACCTTCTCCAAGACACATAATATTAAAATTGTCAAAAGTCAATGACAAAGAATTTTAAAGGCAAACAGGAAATGAAAACAGTGACCTACCAAGGAGCCCCCATTAAGCTATCAGCATATTTTTCAACAGAAACTCTACAGGCCAAGAGAGGGTGGAATGACATACTCAAAATACTGAAAGATAAAAGCTATCAGCCAAGAAAGCTCTACCCAGCAAAGTTATCCTTCAGGTACTAAGAAAAAATAAGGCCTTTCCCAGAAAAACAAAATGAAAAGCCAGCCTACCAAATCAGTGAAGATATTTGCAAGTCATATATCCAATAAGGGGTTAATATCCAAAAAATGTAAAGAACTCATACAACTCAACAATGACAAAGCAAACAACTCAAATGAAAAATTGGCTTGGGACTTGAATAGACATTTTCCAAAGAAGGCATCAGATGGCCAATGTGGCATGTGGAAGCATGTTCAACATCAGTAATTATTGGGGAAATGCAAATCAAAATGACAATGAGATATCTATCACCTCATGCCCTTTATAATGACTATTATCAACAAGACAAGAAGAAGTGTTGGAGAAGATGTGGAAAAAAGAGAACCCTTATACACTGCTGGTGGTAATGGACATTGGTGTAACCATTATGGAAAACAGTATGGCAATTTCTCAAAAAATTAAGAATAGAACTACCATATGATCCAGATATTCCACTTCTGGGTATTTATTTGAAAAATATGAAATCACTAATTCAAAAAGATACATGCACCCCTATGTCTATGTTCTTTCCAACATTATTTACAATAGCCAAGATATGGAAACAACCTAAATGTCCATCTACAGAAGAATAGATAAAGAAGATGTGGTATATGTATATATACATATACACACAATGGAATACTACTCAGTAATAAAAAAGATAAATCCTGCCATTTGTGACAACATGGATGGATCTTGTGGGTATTAAGTGAAATGACTCAGATGAGAAAGACAAATACCATATGATTTTACTCATGTGTGGACTATAAAATAAAACAAACAACACAAAACAAAAACAAACACATAGATACAGAGAAAAGATTAGTGGTTACCAAAGGGGAAAGAGGCTGGGCGGGGGGAGGGAGATATCGGTGAAGAAGGTCCACTATATGGTGATGGATGGAAATTAAACCTTTGGTGGTGAGCACACTGCAGGGTATACAGAAGTTGAAATATAATGTTGTACACATGAAACGTGTAATGTTATAAACCAAAGTTACCTCAGTTTAAAAAAAGTGCCAACCCCTGATTTCTAGAATTTTGGGGTTGACCACTTCTTTGCCTGTCCTTCTTCTTGACATGTTTCATCTTTTCCAGGCACACGGGAATGATTGGGTTTCATGCACAGCAAACCCAGATCAGGGAGCTATGTCAGATGCATCTGTGTAGAGACCTCTCTGTCCCTCTCCCTCTCCTTCCTCACTGCTTTTGTATCACGCTGGATGTGAAAAGGAAGCAAAGCACCAGTCCAATCTCAGCCTGTCCTTATTGCTCATCGTAACTGGGGGTATTGGAAGTGACTGTATTTTCAGATTCCACTCTCTTGGCTGAAGAACTTTGGTATTTTCTTACAGACTCATGTATCATTTTCAACTTAGTTATGTCCCTTCCAAATCTCTGTTCTTCTTCTTTCCAAGAAAGGCTTTCTACTTTGTATTGGCCAGGGCCAGGAGGGAGAGGACTTTCCTTACATGAATGATTCTCAGAATACTGTGTACTAGCAATACCACATCATATGACAAATTGCTAGGAATGAAAATTCTCTGGCCCCGACCCCAACCTGAATCAGAACACCTAGGGGAGGGACCCGGCAAGCTGTGTTTTAGCAAGCCCTCCTGGTGATTGTGATGTTTGCCAAAGGTTGAGAACCACGGCCTTATATCATAACTGCAACTAAAACTAGATGATCTGTGTTGACCAGGTTTCATTCTTGGTATGTGACAGAGAGCTTTCAAAATGTAGAAAACTCCTTTCTCTTTCCACAAAAATAGGCTGGAGTAGACTCAAATTCTGTTTTGAAAATTAAAACAGATTCCTTTTTCTCCTTGCATTTCTGGTCTAATAATTCTCATTATTCCTGAGGTACTCAATGACTCTAATTAAATACGGTTACACACACGGGAAGAATAAGCATTTTATGAGGGTACAGTTTTCCTGAATACTACTCTTCTATGCGTTCATGACACAAATTTATCTATATGATAGTGTACACACCTGGGACCAGCAACATGATTTGCTGAGTCAGGAGTTTTAACTCTAGGCTCTGAGTGTGATGATGGCTCCAAGTTTGAAATCTTCAGCTTACCCAGAGAATTTCATTTAGACCTGCCATGGGCATTTCAGACTTGGCAGGAGTGAAAGGTCATTCCTTTTCTTTCCCCTCAAACTACCCTCCATTTCCTGAATTCTCAGCCTTGGTGAATAGCTCTGGGACGGTGACTACATCTATCTGTTTTATTAGTGTTGTGACCTTGGACAACCGACCTTTCTACATTTTCCTGTAACATGGAGGAAGTCCCAATTCCCACGGGTAAATTTTGGAGATTTGGAGAAAACATATGCCTGATAAATGGTATTTATTATCCTAAACTCGCCACCTCCTTAACATCCTCTTAGTGACCAAGTCACTAGGCAGCACTTCCATAAACACCTTTCAAGTAATATTGCTTTCCTTTCAACAAATCACTACCGCTAGCAAAGACCATCTTCAGTTATTTTGGGGATGACATGGTTTCTTGTTTGTTCTTCCCACCTCTCTTTGGCTCACCTCTTGGAGCTGCCACTTATGGTTTTGCAGGGTCTAGAATGCACAAGGCACCCATCTAAGGGGGACCATTCCGAGGTCACTGAGACCTCTCTTTCACACATACTCATACTCACCCACATACACACTCTCACATAGCCACACGCACACCACACAAACTGATGTAGATATTCAAACATACACACATGTACACACATGAACTCAGAGATCACCTGCCACACACACCCACTCACACTCATTCACATTCACACACACATTTGTATACTCATTATGAAAAAAAGAGCAAAGCATTTTTTTCAGCAGAAAATACAGTTCTGTGACTGTATTGAGAAAGTAACACTTTTCTGTAATCCACATGGAGGTGTCATAAGGGAATCTCTGCTGTCCTCTCTCATATTTTCTTCAAGAGCTTCCAGAATGATTCTGTAAGATGCCCCCCAACCCCTTCAGGTTCCCTGGACCATCTCCCACGGCACTTTATGCCTTCTCAGACATGCATCGTTGTTTATTGTCCTGATACTCACCTGAGGTTGAAAAATCCTGTGAGACTGTCATTGGTACCCAGCCTTGTACCTGACCAAAAGGAGATGTGTAACAAATTATTTTTTCATCCACCAATGGGAAGTGAATGTTGTTTGGGGGCCGTTTTCCATATATATGGATTCAGTCACAGAAATATTGTAAGGGTTTCTTAACTTGCCCGTCTTTTTCTTAAATTGCCTGGTGATTACATATTTACTTATTTTAATTATGAGGAAGAACTTGATAAAACATACCTAACCACTTCTTAGGTTTCATTAATAACTATCCTGTGTCATACATTTTTAGCAAAAACAGAAATTCCAGTTCTCAATCACTGTTCTCAGCACTCTGTTCCTTTGAGTGGGCTAAAGGGTTCTGGCTGTCTTGTTCTTAAGCCACATTTAGAGTCTTTTAATATCTAACACCTTTGGGGAACTGTTTATATGTACCACCCACTATGCCAGATATTTTTGAAGCCTAATTTAATTTAGTCTTCAAACCAGTTCTGGGCATGAGGTGATTCTTATTCCCATCCTACACATGGGGGAAATACATTTTGAGAGGAATTTGCTTGATGTCAAAGGGCGCATAAAGGGCAGAGCTTGGCCTCAAACGGGTTTATCTGCTTTCAGAGTTTGTGATTTTTATAATGATTACTGGACATTCTTTTTAGACCTCATTAAATTTTATAAAAATTAGAGTGGAAAAGGAACCCAAAGAGGAAAGGGTGAAATACAGTTTAATATAACTATTTTTTAGACTTCTAAAGAAATTATTTTTATTACCTATAAAATACACAAATATATTTGTATTTATATATGAATTCTCTAACTTCCAAAGTTAACATTGTTCTATTTGTAAGTGTAAATGGTCTTTGCTAATTTTTATATTTTACTCTGTCCTATAGCATGGATCCTGCTAAATTTTGACTTTCACACTGGGGAAAAATACTTTCCACTTTTATGATCCTTGCTGGTATATTTGCTCTCTCAATTTTACACATCTGCAAATACTGGATAGGGTAAAACAAACCATAGACAAGGAGACATTTAAGGCCATTCACAGATTCAAGCATTATAATACCAAAATTGAAGGCAAGCATATTGATGTTGAGTAATATTTATCTCTAGAGTTTGAAAAGATCTCTTAGATTATATCTCTTTTATTATGAAACACCATTTTGTCTTAAATGTGTCTACAATGGGATAAATATTTTATAAACCTAAAAGAGAAGACAAGTGGCCTTTAAAGAAACCACCAGAGATGGATGGATGTATTGTAGGAGTGTGTTTACATTATACAAATATTATTTTCCCTCATTGCCTATTCAGTTCCTTGTAAGTAATAGGTGTTGGATGCTAAATGTCATTATATTTATATGTTAAGCATCATTTCTAATCTCAAGTCAGTTCTTTCAACTAACACATCTGTCTTTGACCTCTCTCCCGGTGGCATTTTAGAGTTGCTAGGGAATTTATAATCAAAATTAGTTTGACAGCTTTCTGAAAGATAGAACCAAATGTTCCTTGCTGGAAGAAAAACATCAACTTATTCTGCCTTTATTATCACACTCAAGAAAACTTTATTATCACACTCAAGAAACTTTTTGCCGTTGAGTTTAACTCTGTTGTTGACTTCTATTGGATCAGCTCTCCTGGATTTCAAGTTACCAGTATGTGTAACATGAACCCCAATGTTTGAAATGCCTAACTCATTAATGTATGCAGTGTTTCATAAATAGTCTGTTCCATTTCTTTGAAGGAAAGTTTTAAAGTGCTTGCCTTTTCAAATATAAGTTTAATGATAACCAGTATTAAAGTCTTGGTGTCATTCATTCTAAAATCTTGTCTATCCTTTAAAATAGGTAATATGTGTGTACGTGTAATACACATGGGTATATGTGTGTGAGTACAATAAAGTTAGCTCTGACAGAATTCCTTAGGGCTTCCTTTAACAGTAATTTACTCATTTGACAAATATGTATTGAATTCTTTCGGTGTGCTAGGTTTGATTCTAAGAGCCACAGCTATGAAACTAACCAAGGGTGACCCCATTCAGTTCCTCCAGGGGCTCAAAATCTACTGGGAGAAACAAGCATTTGAATAGCAATTTATAAAACCGTATAGTAAATGTTTCTCTGGAGTAACACATAGAAGATGCACAGCCCATTCCAGGAAAGGTTATGAGATGAGGAATGATCGGCTAGGACCATCTGGGGCAAGAGGGTTTTTGGCAGGGGAAACAGTGAGCAGCGAGTAGAAGAAAGAAGCATTAGCGAAACCTGGCAGAGTTTGTCTCCTAGGAACTGTTCTCCTCTACGAGAAGCGGTAGATATGGTGGTTAAACTTGCGCACTCTGAGGTAAGCCGCCTCAGTTTGGATCTTGGCTCTGATACTTATGGAATGTGGGTTGTTAACATCACTTCTGTGTGTCTCAGCTTCCCCATTTTAAAAGTGGGTTTTAGAATAATACCTACCTTGTGAAGGTACAGTGGGGATTATATGTAGTGATATAGCCAGGGTGCTTAGAGTAATGGGCAGCAAGTACTTGGAAAGTGCTTCTATTGGTTTGTTAGGGCTGAGTATCAGAGTACCACAAACTGAGTGGATTAAACAAGGGAAATCTATTACCTCACAGTTCTGGAGACCAGAAGTCCGAGACCAAGGTGCCTGCAGAGTTGGTTCTTTCGGGGGACTGTGAGAGAAGGATCTGTTCCTGGCCTCTCTCCTTGGCTTATAGATGACCAGTCTTCTCCCTGAATCTCTTCGTGTATTGTCTTCCCTCTATGCGTGTCTCTGTGTCCAGATTTCCCCATTGTACAAGGACACTAGTCATATTGGATTAGGGCCCACCCTAATGACCTCATCTTAACTAATTACATCTATGACAACCCTATTTCCAAATAAGGTCACATTCTGAAGTACTGAGCGTTAGACTTCAACAAATGAATTGGAGTAGGGCACAATTCAACTCGTAACAGTGCCCAGTTTTTAAAAAGTGCTCATGTTTTCTTGCATAAAAGGTAAATGTTTGGACAAGACAGGTGAGACGAAGGAGGAAATTTGAATGGAAGCAGCTGCCCCTTTGGACGGTAACAATCATTGCCCAGCACTGCAAAGGTCTGTTCTGGCATACTTTTGATACTTATGAGAAACATGCCAGTGTCCATGTTTTCATTCTGTGCTAGTTAATTTTTTCACTTCTTAAATTGAAGCTAAAGTTCTACTTTTGGTTGCCTCTTACTGAAAATCATAGTTATATATTTCTGAGCTATGATAGAACTTAGAGATCAACAATTCCAGCCATCTCACTTGGAGAGGAGAGGTACAGGAAAGTGGCTAAAGAGGCCTTTATTACCACCCTCATGGCCCTGACTATCTTTCCCTCTGGCCACTCAGCCCCTTGAGGTAAGAGGACATCAGTGGCACATACCTTACTTGTGCCTCACAGGCACTCAGTTGCCTTCAGCAACATTTACTTTCCTAACTTGGTTATAATCTGTGTGAAGAGAAAAATTGCTTACAGAAGAAACGGGTAAAATTGTGCTTTAATCTGCTGCTTTCAGTTTTACCCTAACTACTCACTATAATTGGACTTTTTATCTGCGTTGCCATTTCTCTGTTCTTTAGCACTGAAATAGCCTCTTCTTAAGCAGTTCAGTCCTTTTTCTTACCTAAGAGTCAGTCATTTCCTGCTGCCCCTCCAGCTGATAAATGGAGTCTTTTGCTAACTGAGAACTCCTCTCCCATCCCTATGGCTCCCTTCCTGCCCTGCCTTCCACTGTTTCATTCTTTACTCTTTCCCCCTCCCTCCTCTCTCCCTTTCCTTCCCTTTCTTCCCCTCCCCCTTGTCCTTTGCATCTCCATCCCTTATTTTCCTGTTCCTTCTACAGACAGTAAATAGGAAACATAACTTCAATTGTTACTGAATCTTCATATATTAGTACCTTGGAAGATACTATTTATGGTTTCCTAGCTGTGACAGTATAAACTCAGAGTTTATGTTCACTCCATACATTGATCACTTTTCTGCCAATTCTAAAAATCCTAAGTGTCAGTAAGCCACAGAGTTGAAATCTGCTAACATTTCAGACATCAATATGGTGTTGTCAAATGTGAGATTTAGCGTTTTTTTCTGTTGCTCTTTTTTTTCTCTTACAGCATCATTGATGTTCTAGTTAGGGAGAATGGAGTGATTAAAAATGGAGAAACAGTTGTTACAGGGCTAATGTGTATGTGTATAAGTGGATATTAAACAATTAGTTATAATTAGTGTGATTTCTAAAAATTTTAGCTTGGGCAGCTGGCATTTTTTTTTTTAACATCTTTATTAGAGTATAATTGCTTTACATTGTTGTGTTAGTTTCTTCTATATAACAAAGTGAATCAGCTATACATACACATATATCCCCATATCCCCTCCCCCTTGCATCTCCCTCCCACCCTCCCTATCCCGCCCCTCTAGGTGGTCACAAAGCACCGAGCTGATCTCCCTGTGCTATGCAGCTGCTTCCCACTAGCTATCTGTTTTACATTTGGTAGTGTATATATGTCCATGCCACTCTCTCACTTCATTCCAGCTTACACTTCCCCCTCCCCGTGTCCTCAAATACATTCTATACATCTGTGTCTTTATTCCTGTCCTGCCCCTAGGTTCCTCAGAACCTTTTCTTTTTTTCTTTTTTTTAATATTCCATATATATGTGTTAGCATACGGTATTTGTTTTTCTCCTTGTAACTTACTTCACTCTGTATGATAGACTCTAGGTCCATCCACCTCACTACAGATAACTCAATTTCGTTTCTTTTTGTGGCTGAGTAATATTCCATTGTATATAAGTGCCATTTATCCATTCATCTGTCGATGGACATTAGGTTGCTTCTATGTGCTGGCTATTGTAAATAGAGTTGCAGTGAACATAGTGGTACATGACTCTTTTTGAATTATGGTTTTCTCAGGGTATATGCCCAGTAGTGGGATTGCTGGGTCATATGGTAGTCCTATTTTTATTTTTTTAAGGAACCTCCATACTGTTCTCCATAGTGGTCGATTGTATCAATTTACAATCCCACCAACAGTGCAAGAGGGTTCCCTTTTCTCCACACCCTCTCCAGTATTTATTGTTGGTAGACTTTTTGATGATGGCCATTCTGACTGGTGTGGGGTAATACCTCATTGTAGTTTTGATTTGCATTTCTCTAATGATTAGTGATGTTGAGCATCCTTTCATGTGTTTGTTGGCAATCTGTATATCTTCTTTGGAGAAATGTCTATGTAGGTTTTCTGCCCATTTTTGTATTGGGCTGTTTGTTTTTTTGATATTGAGCTGCATGAGCTGCTTGTAAATTTTGGAGATTAATCCTTTGTCAGTTGCTTCATTTGCAAATATTATCTCCCATTCTGAGGGTTGTCTTTTCATCTTGTTTATGGTTTCCTTTGCTGTGTAAAAGCTTTTAAGTTTCATTAGGTCCCATTTGTTTACTTTTGTTTTTATTTCCATTTCTCTAGGAGGTGGGTCAGAAAGGATCTTGCTGTGATTTATGTCATAGAGTGTATTGCCTATGTTTTCATCTTAAAAGTGTTATAGTGTTTGGCCTTACATTTAGGTCTTTAATCCATTTTGAGTTTATTTTTGTGTATGGTGTTAGGGAGTGTTCTAATTTCTTTCTTTTACATGTAGCTGTCCAGTTTTCCCAGCATAACTTATTGAAGATGCTATCTTTTCTCCATTGTATATTCTTGCCTCCTTTATCAAAGATAAGGTGACCATATGTGTGTGGGTTTATCTCTGGGCTTTCTATCCTGTTCCATTGATCTATATTTCTGTTGTGCCAGTACCATACTGTCTTGATTGCTATAGCTTTGTAGTATAGTCTGAAGTCCGGGAGCCTGATTCCTCCAGCTTGGTTTTTCTTTCTCAAGATTGCTTTGGCTATTTGGGGTCTTTTGTGTTGCCATACAAATTGTAAAATTTTTTGTTCTAGTTCTTTGAAAAATGCCATTGGTAATTTGATATGGATTGCACTGAATCTGTAGATTGCTTTGGGTAGGATAGTCATTTTCACAATATTGATTCTTCCAATCCAAGAACATGGTATATCTCTCCATGTATTTGTATCATCTTTAATTTATTTCATCAGTGTCTTATAGTTTTCTGCATACAGGTCTTTTGTCTCCTTAGATAGGTTTATTCCTAGATATTTTATTCTTTTTGTTTCAATGGTAAATGGGAGTGTTTCCTTAATTTCTCTTTCAGATTTTTCATCATTAGTGTATAAGAATGCAAGAGATTTCTGTGCATTAATTTTGTATCCTGCTACTTTACCAAATTCATTGATTAGCCCTAGTTTTCTGGTAGCATCTTTAGGATTCTCTATGTATAGTATCATGTCATCTGCAAACAGTGACAGCTTTTCTTCTTCTTTTCAGATTTGTATTCCTTTTATTTCTTTTTCTTCTCTGATTGCTGTGGCTAAAACCTCCAAAACTATGTTGAATAATAGTGGTGAGAGTGGGCAACCTTGTATTGTTCCTGATCTTAGTGAAAATGGTTTCAGTTTTTCACCATTGAGAATGATGTTGGCTGTGGGTTTGTAATATATGGTCTCTATTATGATGAGGTAAGTTCCTTCTATGCGTACTTTCTGGAGGGTTTTTATCATAAATGGGTGTTGAATTTTGTCAAAAGCTTTTTCTGCATCTATTGAGATGATCATATGGTTTTTCTCCTCCAGTTTGTTAATATGGTGTATGACATTGATTAATTTGCATATATTGAAGAATCCTTGCATTCCTGGGATAAACCCCACTTGATCATGGTGTATGATCCTTTAAGTGTGCTGTTAGATCTGTTTGCTTGTATTTTGTTGAGGATTTTTGCATCTATGTTGATCAGTGGTATTGGCCTGTAGTTTTCTTTTTTTGTGGCATCTTTATCTAGGTTTGGTATCCAGGTGATGGGGGCCTCGTAAAATGAGTTTGGGAGTGTTCCTCCCTCTGCTATATTTTGGAAGAGTTTGAGAAGGATAGGTGTTAGCTCTTCTCTAAATGTTTGATAGAATTTGCCTGTGAAGCCATCTGGTCCTGGGCTTTTGTTTGTTGGAAGATTTTTAATCACAGTCTTAATTTCAGTGCTTGTGATTGGTCTGTTTAAATTTTCTATTTCTTTCTGGTTCAGTCTCGGAAGGTTGTGTTTTTCTAAGAATTTGTCCATTTCTTCCAGGTTGTCCATTTTATTGGCATAGAGTTGCTTGTAGTAATCTCTCATGATCCTTTGTATTTCTGCAGTGTCAGTGGTTACTTCTCCTTTTTCATTTCTAATTCTGTTGATTTGAGTCTTCTCCCTTTATTTCTTGATGAGTCTGGCTAATGGATTTCAATTTTGTTTATCTTCTCAAAGAACCAGCTTGTAGTTTCATTGATCTTTGCTGTTGTTTCCTTCATTTCTTTTTCATTTATTTCTGATCTGATCATTATGATTTCTTTCCTTCTGCCAGCTTTGGGGTTTTTTTGTTCTTCTTTCTCTAATTGATTTAGGTGTAAGGTTAGGTTGTTTATTTGAGAAGTTTCTTGTTTCTTGAGGTAGGATTGTATTGCTATAAACTTCCCTCTTAGAACTGCTTTTGCTGCATCCCATAGTTTTGGGTCGTGGTGTTTTCATTGTCATCTGTTTCTAGGTATTTTTTGATTTCCTCTTTGATTTCTTTAGTGATCTCTTGGTTATTTAGTAGCGTATTGTTTACCATCCATGTGTTTGTATTTTTTACAGTTTTTTTCCTGTAATTGATATCTAACCTCATAGCGTTGTGGTCGGAAAAGATACATGATACGATTTCAATTTTCTTATATTTATCAAGGCTTGTTTTGTGACCCAAGATATGATCTATCCTGGAGAATGTTCCATGAGCACTTGAGAAGAAAGTGTATTCTGTTGTTTTTGGTTGGAATGTCCTATAAATATCAATTAAGTCCATCTTGTTTAATGTATCATTTAAAGCTTGTGTTTCCTTATTTATTTTCATTTTGGCTGATCTGTCCATTGGTGAAAGCGGGGTGTTAAAGTCCCCTGCTAATATTTTGTTACTGTCAATTTCCCCTCTTATGGCTATTAGCATTTGCCTCATGTATTGAGGTGCTCCTATGTTGGGTGCATATAAATATTTACAATTGTTATACCTTCTTCTTGGATTGATCCCTTGATCATTATGTAGTGTCCTTCTTTGTCTCTTGTAATAGTCTTTATTTTAAAGTCTATTTTATCTGATATGAGAATTGCTACTCCAGCTTTCTTTTGATTTCCATTTGCATGGAATATCTTTTTCCATCCCCTCACTTTCAGTCTGGATGTGTCCCTAGGTCTAAAGTGTGTCTCTTGTAGACAGCATATATAGGAGTCTTGTTTTTGTATCCATTCATCCAGTCTGTGTCTTTTGGTTGGAGCATTTAATCCGTTTACATTTAAGTTAACTATTAATATGTATGTTCCTATTACCATTTTCTTAATTATTTTGGGTTTGTTTTCGTAGGTCTTTTCCTTCTCTTGTGTTTTCTGCCTAGAGACCTTCTTTTAACATTTGTTGTAAAGCTGGTTTGGTGGTTCTGAATTCTCTTAGCTTTTGCTTGTCTGTAAAGGTTTTAATTTCTCCATCGAATCTGAATGAGATCCTTGCTGGGTAGAGTAATCTTGGTTACAGGTTTTTCCTTTCATCTCTTTAAATATGTCCTGCCACTCCTTTTTGTCTTGCAGAGTTACTGCTGAAAGGTCAGCTGTTATCCTTTTGCGGATTCCCTTGTATGTTATTTGTTGCTTTTCCCTTGCTGCTTTTAATATTTTTTCTTTGTATTTAATTTTTGATACTTTGATTAATATGTGTCTTGGCATGTTTCTCCTTGGGTTTATCCTGTATGAGACTCTCTGTGCTTCCTGGACTTGATTGACTATTTCCTTTCCCTTATTAGAGAAGCTTTCAACTGTAATTTCCTCAAATATTTTCTCAGTCGCTTTCTTTTTCTCTTCTTCTGGGACCCCTATAATTCGAACGTTGTTGTGCTTAATATTGTCCCAGAGGTCTCTAAGACTGTTCTCAATTATTTTCATTCTTTTTTCTTTATTCTGCTCTGAAGTATTTATTTCCACTATTTTATCTTCCAGGTCACTTATCCGTTCTTCTGCCTCAGTTATTCTGCTATTGATTCCTTCTAGAGAATTTTTAATTTCATTTCTTGTGTTTTTCATCATTGTTTGTTTGTTTTTCAGTTCTTTGAAGTCCTTGTTAAACATTTCTTGTATTTTCTCCATTCTATTTCCAAGATTTTGGATCATCTTTACTATCATTACTTTGAATTCTTTCTCAGGTAGACTGCCTATTTCCTCTTCATTTGTTTGGTCTGTTGGGTTTTTACCTTGCTCCTGCATCTGCTGCGTATTTCTCTATCTTCTCACTTTGCTGGGTCTCCTTTTCACAAGCTTCAGGTTCGTAGTTCCCATTGTTTTTGGTGTCTGCTCCCAGTGGCTAAGGTTGGTTCAGTGGGTTGTGTAGGCTTCCTGGTAGAGGGGACTGGTGCCTGTGTTCTGGTGGATGAGACTGGATCTTGTCTTTCTGGTGAGCAGGACCGTGTCCGGTAGTGTGTTTTGGGGTGTCTGTGACCTTATTATGATTTTAGGCATCCTTTCTGCTAATGGGTGGGGTTGTGTTCCTGTCTGGCTAGTTGTTTGGCATGGGGTGTCCAGCAGTGGAGGCTGCTGGTCCTTGAGTGGAGCTGGGTCATAGCGTTGAGTTGGAGATCTCTGGGAGAGCTCTCGCCAATTGATATTACGTGGGGCCGGGAGGTCTCTGGTGGTCCAATGTCCTGAACTCGGCTCTCCCACCTCAGAGGCTGAGGCCTGACACCTGGCTGGATCACCACGATTCTGTCAGTCACACGGCATTTCCTTGCAAACCAGAAGGGAAGATCCTTGAGGACAGGGAATATCCTTGTTTCTCTAGTGCCTATTACAATGCCCGGTCCAGAGCAGAAACTCAGTGTGTAGTCGGGAAGAACAAATCTGACTCCATACTGGATCAGTTTCTTTTACTTTAACCTTTGTATTTGATTGCTTCTGCTTAGCCATACTAGCTCAGGCGGCATGAAACCGAGCAAGACCCTGTCAGAAGTAGCATTTTTATGTTGCTTACCATGTTTTTCCCGTTCAGATTTTAGGTGGATTAATAGTAGAACACACATCCAGGCATTGTATAATTGTTGAAGCAAGAGTGGCATCATCAGTTCTTTAGAAGAGATTTGTTCTTCAAGTTCTGCTGCCTCACATTGTATGTGATGGTAGAGAACATCCAAAAGATTGATGAACAACTAAACTATGCAGATTCTATGACAATTAACGTGTACAGCTTTGCCTAAAATTTTTTAACAGTTTTCTTTTTCCTGGTATATAGAGACCTGAAAATATATTTATATTTTAAGAATATTTTATATGGTGATTCAATTTATTTTTCATATTCTTAATGACCTGGTCATTACAATTACAATAACATCTGCATATTAACCCTGAAAAGGGTCTAATTTTAGAGTTTCATTTTATACTTTGTAGATTTCTGAGGAAGAAATATGACATTGACAAGGATTAAAAGGTCAGATATGTTGTTGTTTTTTTGTATTCTGTATCACTGTTTCCAACTTCAAGGTCTCAGGGTCCCTATAAACTGTTAGAACTTATTGAGGACCACAAAGAGCTTATGATTACGTCGAATATATATTTATATATACACACACACACATACACACACACACACACACACATATAATATAAATTAATATAGAAAATGTTAAGAGGTTTATTTTGTAAATTATTTTAAAAATAATAAACCCGTTACATATTAACATAAATAACATTTATTTATAAAAGAAAGTATTTTTGAAAACAAAAAATAGTGAGAAGAACATCATTGTTTTACATTTTTGTAAATCTCTTTAGTGCCTGGCTTATTAGAAGACACCTGGATTCTTCTATCTACTTCTGTATTCAAACTGTTGTGATATCAGACAACAGGTAGCCTCACGGAAACTCCACTGTACACTCAAGAAAGATTGAGAATGAAAAAGCCAAGAATTCTTAGTATTTTAATGACAATAGTTTTGACCTCAAGAGACCCACTGAGAAGTATCTCAGTGACCCCCAGAGGTCCCTGGAATGCTCTTTGAGAACTACTATTCTACGATTTTTTAATGCAAGGTAATTTTGTTGTAGGAAGTGTGCCTCCAAAGTTTGGAATTTTGGTGTATCATTCAATTTTCAAAATTTTCATTTGATTTTTAACGTTGAAAATCTCTTGCCTGTGCATCAGGTGTTTCTACTGCCTGTGTTTATGACAGTTAAAAACATGAGTGAGAAACTCTCCAAATAATTTTCTTCCCTTTTAGCCAATTTAAGAGATCTTATATGTTTACAAATTTTTATTCCTCACTTGACCATAAGCTCCATAAGGGGAGGGAGTATTCAATACTGTGTCTGATGTACTTGCTTGCTCAAAAAATATACATTAAATACCTGAATAAAGAAAAAAAGATAGGAAGGAACAAAAGAACATATTAACAAACCTTGAATAAAATGCCAAGTCTTTGCGTGAGGAAATTAGTTCTTCAAATGTCTAGATCATTCCCAAATGGAAAAAAAAAGTGATCAAAATTTAATTTACAGTGAGTATATGAATACTTTATAGTTTCTCAGATAAAATATGAAGAAGTCCGCTGAAAGTGAATGTGTCTATTCAGAAATTTTAAATGGAGTGAAGAAAACCTCTAACAATGTACAAGTGTATGTACTTGCCTAAAAGGATGGAAATATTTACTGCTATATGCATTAAGCAAGAGGTATTGGTAGTATTATAAACTAATCATGAGCCCTATTCTCCTATCAGGCAGAGTTGTAAGAAGGGATCCATAAAAAGGGATCCATTGCATATAGCATTCTGATCATAAACTGCTTATTCAGCCTCTCTGAACTTATATGTCCTCCCACAGAAGAATGATCTAACAGTGGGAACATTTTAAATGTAACAGCTGCTTGTGAGGTAGTGAGTTCCTCACTACTGAGGGTTTCAAGTCCAAGAAGGAAGACCAGGCCTCCAGCACATTGCTGACAGCATGTAGGGATCCATGCAAGCTTGATTGCTTCAATGTCTGTAGACACCATTTCTCCCCTTTGAGAACAATAGCCAAGGTATCTGCATTCTACATCAGAGAATAAATGAATTGGGAGCAGAAACCAATCCATGGCCACTAAGGCCCTCGAGGTGAACCTTAGATTGAGAGCAAAGGAAAACAGTGCATCAGACAAATGAAATCAGTGTGTGATTTTCACGTTTTTTCAAGTTTTATAGAATGAGGTGACACTAAAGGCTGTGCTTGTGTGTGTGAGGCAAGGAGGATATGGGAAATCTCTGTACTTTCTGTCCAGTTTTGCTGTGAACCTAAAACTGTTCTAAAGTCTATTTTAAAAAAAAAATGAAAAGCTCTCCACCAGACAAAATCAGACAAAAAACTCCAAAGCCAGATGTCTTCACTGGCAAATTCTACCAACCTTTATCGAAGAAATAATGTCAAGTCTACATAGACCTTTCCAGAAAATAGTAAAGGAGAGACTTTTTCCCAAAACATTGAGAATAGCCAGATATGATAATATGATAATAAAAATGATATGATAATAAAATCAGACAATTCCATTAAAAAATACAATCCAATATCACTCATGAACATATATGCAAAATTCCTTTTCAAAAAATTTAATTAATATAGTGATAAATAAAAAGTAATACATTATGACCAAGTGGGTTTTATCCCAGGAATGCAAGGTTGCTTTAAATTTTGAAAAATCAGTCATTGCAATTTGACATATTAACAGATTTTTTAAAAAGAGAAAACAACAACAGTTAGCACTCATTCATGATGAAAACTCTTGGCAAACTAGAAACAGAAGGGAACTTCTGCAAACTGATAAAGGGCATCATTGAAAAACCTTATAGTAACATCCTCCAAATATGGTAAAATACTTTTCCTATACGTTCAGGAGCAAAGCAAGTATGTCCACTCTGACCAATCCTACTTGACATTGTATAGAATATCCTAGCCAGTCCAAGAAGTCTAAAGAAAAATTATACAGCTTTGTAAGGAAGAAGTGGAACTCTCTAACATCACGGTTTTTTGTAGAAAATCTTGAGGAATCATCAAAAAACCCACCCTGGCAATATTCAGTGTAGCTTTTGAAATAATAGTCAAACAGCAGAAAAGAACTCATTGTTTATCAGCTATTAACAGTTTAACAGCTATTAACAAGCTATTAACAGTTTAACAAGCATAGTGGTGTCTGTAGACAATGGAATACTACTACTCAGCAGTAAAAAAGGACTGAGCTATTGGTACCTATAACAACTATCAGAAGCCTTATGCCAAGTGAAAGAAGCTAGACCTAAAAGACTCCACACTGCGATATAATTTATATGATATTCTAGGAGAGGCAAAATTATAGTAAATAGAAATAGAACAGTGGTTGCCAGTGGTCAAGGGCCCAGGGAGGGATTGACAGCAAAGGGTCATGAGGGAACTTTTTGGAGTGAGGGAATAATTCTGTATAATGATGGGTTTAATGGTTACAGGACTGCATACATTTGTTAAAACTGTTTGAATTGTATATTTAAAATCAATTTTATTTCTCATAAATTACACTTCTGTAAAGCTGACTAAAAATAAGACATAAGACTCTATCTTCAGGTAGCTCTTAATAGTTATACTGACAGAGTGTCACCAAGGATATTTTTCAGTAATGGGTTCAGAGTTGTGGGCTGATAAGTGGATGAAAGCAAACCCCAAAAAAAGAGCTTAATAGTATTTTAGAAAGCAACCATTGAAAGATAATGCTGGAATATAGCCACATACGGAGATCAGTAAATCCTAGTCAAAAGTTTAAATCTTCCATTATTTAATGAACTTGGACCAAGCTACGGCACTTGTTAGTAATTATAATGGTGGTGACAGATTTCATATGTATATGCTTTACAGTTTTGAAAGCAGTTTAGAATCCATTGCTGCATTACCTGAAAGATCTTAAGGCCTGAGACATGTTCTGGCCATGAGAGCAAGAAAATATGTTCATGGGTATAAATAGGCATCATCAAAAATTAGAATGCTGTTCAGAATGCAAAATAACTTCCCAAGTCTTTACAGCCATTCTGCTCGTCTGTCTGCCTCCGCTGTTCTTACTTTCTGAGGATCTCATTTTGGACCTCCCACATTCCAACTCTATGAGATAGGATTTGATTTGACCGAGTCAATTTCCAAGATGGCGGATGCCCACTGAGAAGATATTTTTGTATCAGATCCATTCATTGCCCAGGGTAAGGGGTTGTTTTGAGGACAACAGTTAGCCCTGGTCTGGATGGGTATGATGAAATCATACGGCACCAGCACAATTACGGCACTATACCCATGGCAATTTTCATCAGAAGTAGTTGTGGCCTGACTGGCATTTTAAAATATAAAACCTCTTTAGTATATCATTTCATCGGATCCCTATGACAGTCATTTTAAACTTTTCTTTTTCCAGATGAGTCTTTTCAGTTCCTTGTCCAGTGAGCAGCTCTTAGTAGGCACTCAGTAAATATTTGTTGAAGGATATTGTGAAGAAATTAACAAATGGATTGATGCAGAGATGAATAAATCAGTGATGTTCATAGAAGTTATATATCTTGGCCAAGGGTACAGGGCCTGGCACACATGAAAGGAAAGCAGTAGAATACAGTGCGCAATTAATTTTGCAGGGTTTGCACTCAGATCTGGACCTTAACCTGCTTAGCCTCAATTTTTTCATGTATGAAATCAAGGTAACGATTGCACTTACCTTTTTCAGGGTCTTAAGAAGCATTAAGTAGGAAAATGTTTGCAGATGCAATAGCACATGCCAGGCACTTAGGAACTACCAATTAAAATTCAGGATCTCTGATTATAATTTCTTTGATTCTTGTCATTCCATCATGCTTGTGAAATAAATGTTCTTTTTGTAGAATAAAGGAACCAAAGGAACACAGTTTTCGTCTTAGTAGAAATAAATCCGTGTAGTTTCTTTATCTTCCTTCTGCAAGTTCTGCTTATTACTGTGTATCTTTTTTGCATGTCCTTTTGTGAGTTTTTGGTCACAATTAGATAACATATCTTCTCAAATTTAGTAGAATCTAATTTATCTGGAAACTACTCTTCACTTAATTGCAGCTCTTTATAACATGGCCAAAATCGAGGAATTAAAAAAAAGACAAGAACTAACCACAGAGTACTTTGACCTTCCTCCAAATAAATGCCATAATATGTATGACGTATGTATAAGTGTATAAAAGCTCACACATTTGACTCACAGGAGAATAATTTGAAATGTACTCACAGCTCACTGACCCTTTTTGAATATAATTCTCTTAAGGTGAATTTTCAGATTTTCCCACCCAGAGCTGATTGAAACTAGCCAATTAAAAGAAGGCAAGAAAACTGACAACAGTAGGAATTAATTTTTCACAGGCTGTACTCTTCATTAATCTCAATAATACAAGATATATGACTTCATCTGAGATGTAAATATCATTTATGCTAAACCTATTTCTTTGATAAAGGGTTGTGTTTGTGTTAAGAAACATGTATCTTTACAAAACATCCCAAACATAAATAACTCAGAAAGCATTTCTTCATTAAGCAACATCTGAAGTTTTACAAATTGAATTAAACTTACTGAAATATGGATAATGATGAGCCTGCAATAGAAAAAAACTAGAAATAGAGAGTGCAAACCTCATTTTTCCATTTTTAAACATAGTATCAAAAATCTGTTCTTGAGTTCTCAGACACTGATTTAGCGAGAACTATTTATATGTATCAGACAATCATCTCTCTCTTAACAGATATTGGGATAGGTTGATACCAGGCATAATCTGGAAATGTAAAAATATAAATGTTTAAGAGGATAATCTGGGACTTATCACCAACAAGGACCAAAATAACAGTGAGATATCAGACTGTGCAAATGATATATCGTGACATCTCTTGTATGTAGACAGTTTGAAGTCCTTTGTTCTAATTGGAGGTACTGAAAAGTAGCATGTTCTGAACATTGAAGCCCATTTAGATAAACCCACAGAGTATGTGGTGGGCTTTTGTTATAGTTTCACCTTCCGAGCCTCTTGCATACTTTTCCTTTGGGGGAAAGAAGTGTGTTGGTGGAGGCAGGGTGTGCCTTTTTTGGTAGTCATCAGTGTTTTCTCATTATTTCCAGCTCTCTGCCCTACAGGATATAATTTCCTGGCTGCCTTCCGGTAGGATGGGTCCATTTCTACTTCTGGCCAGTCAGGTGTGAGCAGCAGTGAGGGGTCTTCTGAGTCAGATCATCTTCATTGCTGGTGTGAGACTCGCTGGAGCCATTCTTAAACTTTAATTTTTTTTTTTGTTTGTTTCAAGGCCCCTTTACAGTCTTAGAAATTTTTGAGGCTTGTAAAAGATTTGGTTTATGTTGATTATATAGCTATGCATTATCTATGTGTTATTTTTATACCTATATATCTATATTTACTGTATTAGAGCTTGAAACAGAAAATTTTAAAACGTGTATGAAATCATTTAAAATAGCAAAACAAACCCATTACATATTGTCACAGTATATATTATGTGTACAGATAGTGTATATAATATACACAGTATATATATGTCTATATATAGTACATATAGTATATATATACACACTAAAAAGTGGAAAGAGTAGCATTGTTTTACATTTTTGCAAATCTTATTTTTTTGTCTCAAAAGAAGACAGCCTAGATGCTCATATCAGCTTCTGTATTCAACCTGTTGAAATATCGCAGTATCATGTAGCCTCTGGAAAATTCCACTGTATGTTAATTAGTAAGAAAATAAGAGTGCAAAAGGAAAATGCTAGGCACAGCAGACGAAGAGAAGGCAGACGAAATGTGGCAGCATGAGAAGGAATCCATGTGCCTTTGCTCGTTCTGAGATTTAGGGCCCCATCTGCAAGGTCCAGAGAGAGGCCTCTAGGAGCCAAGGATGACCCCCAGCTGACACAGCAAGGAAGTGAAACCTCAGTCCTAGCACCACATGTAAGTGAATTCTGCCAGCAACCTGAATAAGGCTGCAAGTGCATTCTCCCCTCGTGCCAACAGAATGGAATTCAGCTCTGCTGACACCTTGATTTTGACCCTGAGAGACTTGCAGTTCACCGGACTTTAAAGCTTGTGTTGTCTTAAGTCACCATCGCCCCACAAATCAATGAATGTAATTTGTCATAGTAACAAAGTAAAAAAAGAAAGACCATATGTTCATCTCTATACTCATAGAAGAAGCACTTGACAAAATCTAAAATCCTTTCCTGATAAAATTCTTCATGAAACTAAGAAGTAACGGGAATTTCCTCAAGCTGATAACGTGGAACCTATGAAAAATCCATGTAGAGCATCATACTTCCTGCCCAAAGACTGAACACAAACATTTCTCAGGTATGATACCAAAAGCACAGTCCTAAAAGTCCAAATTGAAACGTTGGAATTTATTAAAATGTAAAACTTCTGGTCTTTGAATGGCACTGTTAGAGAATGAAAAGTCAAGCCACAAATTAGGAGAACATATTTGCAAATCTTATATCTGATAATAAAATTGTATCCAGAAGGTATGAAGAATTCACAAAACTCAAAACTAAGAAAACAAATTACCCAATAAAAGGCAATTTAAAATACATTTAGGTCATTGACAGAAAAAACAGGCTGAAAAGAGAGAAATGAATTCCTAGACAGAGGAGCAGCATTAAAAATATTATGGAGACATACCTATGGTCACCTAATTTATGACAAAGGAGGCAAGAATATACAATGGAGAAAAGGCAGTCTCTTCAATAAGTGGTGCTGGGAAAACTGGACAGCTACATGTTAAAGAATGAAATTAAAACACTTCCTAACACCATACACAAAAATAAACTCAAAATGGATTAAAGACCGAAATGTAAGACCTGACACTATAAAACTCTTAGAGGAAAACATAGGCGAAACACTCTTTGACATAAATCGCAGCAAGATCTTTTTTGACCCACCTCCTAGAGTAATGGAAATAAAAACAAAAATAAACAAATGGTACCTAATGAAACTTAAAAGTTTTTGCACAGCAAAGGAGTCCATAAACAAGATGAAAAGATAACCCTCAGAATGGGAGAAGATATTTGCAAATGAAGCAACTGACAAGGGATTAATCTCCAAAATATACAAACAGCTCATGCAGCTCAATATCAAAAAAACAAATAACCCAATCAAAAAATGGGAAGAAGACCCATTTAGACCCATAAAGACTTCTATTTAGGCAGAAGACCTAAATAGACATTTGTCCAAAGAAGACATACAGACGCCCAAGAGGCACATGAAAAGATGCTCAACATCACTAATTATTAGAGAAATGCACATCAAAACTGCAATGAGGTATCACCTCACACTGGTCAGAATGGCCATCATCAAAAATCAAAATGGCCGTCATCAAGCAATAAATGCTGGAGAGGGTGTGAAGAAAAGGGAACCCTCTTACACTGTTGGTGGGATTGTAAATGATACAGCCACTATGGAGAACAGTATGGAGGTTCCTTAAAAAGCTAAAAATAGAACTACCATATGACCCAGCAATCCCACTCCTGGGCATATACCCAGAGAAAACTATAATTCAAAAAGATACATGCACCCCAGTGTTCATTGCAGCACTATTTACAATAGCCAGGACATGTAAGTAACCTAAATGTCCATCAACAGAAGAATGGATAAAGAAGATGTGGTACATATATACAATGGAATATTACTCAGCCATAAAAAGGAACAAAAGTGCTCAATTTGCAGAGACGTGGATGGACCTAGAAACTTATCATACAGAGTGAAGTAAGTCAAAAAGAGAAAAACAAATATCTTATCAATATAATATTGCTTATATGTGGAATCTAGAAAAATGATACAGATGAAGTTATTTGCAAAGCAGAAATAGAGACACAGATGTAGAGAATGGACATATGTCTACCAGGTGGGGGAGGGGAGGGAATGGGATGAATTGGGAGATTGGGATTGACATATATACACTACTATGTATAAAATAGGTAACTAATGAGAACCTACTGTATAGCACAGGGAGCTCTACTCAGTGCTCTGTGTGACCTAAATGGGAAGGAAATCCAAAAAAGAGAGGATATATGTATATGTATAGCTGATTCACTTTGCTGTACAGCAGAAACTAACACAACAGTGTAAAGCAACTATACTCCAATAAAAATTAATAAAAAATTTTAAAAAATATTGTGGAGATATGAACAAAATGAGTTCTAAGTAATGTGCTTAGTTTATTATAGCTTGAGCTTTAAAATATCTTTTCTTGTTCTCCTCCTTATCTTTAAAGTTTATGTGTGTATGTATTTGTGTGGTGGGTAGCTATTATTACTTACCTTTAAAGAATATGATAATCAAATGAGATCATTTCTGTGAGTGTAATTTATAACTGTAAATTGCCATAAGAGGGGTTATTACCATCATTAATATATTTTAATTATTATTATGGGGTATTATTATTGTCAATATATTATTATAATTATTATTATTAAAGATGAGTTGCTATATATCATCAAAAGGAAACAAAAAATAGGCAGATAACATCTTAATATTATTATGAAAATCGTTTTGAACTTGCAGATTCCCAGGAATCCCTGGACTCCACTTGATAATCATCATTCTATGACTCCTTCTCTCAGACATGGCAACTAGATCAAGTGCCTGTCTTCATTTGGGTGAATACAGCATGTAGCAGTGTCCTCAGCTGATGAACAATGGGGATTGTCAAGAGTGTGAGAAATAAAGTGGTTTTTCTTTTAGCCACTGAGATTTTGAGAAGGTTTGGTTGTTATAGCACGATATAGCTCATCCTAATTATTACACTTTCCCAAACCGAAGTGGAAAGGTCCAGATACTTTGTTGAAGCTCTAGCAACCAGAGGAGTGAGCACAAACCTTATTTGCAGCCTATTCAATATTCCTATCTGGTATTTTGAATCTAGAACAGATGTTAAGGAAGAGGTACAGATAAGAGTTTATTCCAGTGGGAAGCTGGCAGAGACCAGTAGCAGCAAAACCGCTGGTACCTGCAGCCTTGTTCACTCCTCATTGTTCAGCTATTGACAGACACATGGCTGTCTGACTTTGCTTGACAAAACTGAATATCTTCTTCCCTGCTTATGATCTTGGTTCTCCAGTCTTCCAGTAAATTTCCTCCCTGTTTAAATTACCCAGAGCTCTATTCTTTGCCTATAAGAACACCATCTAGCTTTGCACAGTCAGATAAGTGAGGTTTTGCTCCTTAGGGGTGTCTCCAAACTTCTTTGATCATATTCCACATCAGGAAAAAATGTGAGCTTATAACCCCAATATATCACCCTGCCAGAAACTTAGATCACTTTTATAGACCAGGTAAATCTTGCTTGATCAGAATTCATTATTCCAAAATTTAACCTCACTATTCTAATTAAATACAAAGTCAGCTGTCTTTTTTTTTTTTTTTTAATAGTTTATTTATTTTTATTTATTTTTGGCTGCGTTGGGTCTTCGTTGGTGTGCATGGGCCTTCTCTAGTTGTGGAGAGTGTGGGCTACTCTTCATTGCGGTGCGCATGCTTACTGTGGTGGCTTCTCTTGTTGCAGAGCACGGGCTCTAGGCTCACGGGCTTCAGTAGTTGTGGCACGCGGGCTCAGTAGTCGTGGCACACGGGCTCACTAGCTCCGCGGCATGTGGGATCTTCCCGGACCAGGGCTCGAACCCGTGTCTCCTGCATTGGCAGGCAGATTCTTAACCACTGTGCCACCAGGGAAGCCCCCCAGCTGTCTTATTGAAATGCAAAATTTTCTAGGTAAGTAATATTTGAAGAAGAAAGCTGCAATTCATTGAATAATTGGCCCTATTGATCTTATCTTCACCAATAAGCATCTTTAAATATAAAATACTAACGTGGTGTTGGAAAATACTATCACAGAATTTTCCAGGCTGATGCTTTGCCGTGGACTATAGGAAAAATCATGCAGAGATAGTATTAGGGTGCAAGCTGTACAAGCTTTGATATCTTCTAACAGAGGGGTTCCAGGGCATGGATTGACTTCCTAAAACCACCTAGCAGGTTGAGTTGAAAAGTATTTTGAAAAATACATCACAAAGTTACTATGGCACTGCAGGCCTACTTCTGCATTGAAGAATGAACTAGTTTAGGTTTTTGTCCTGTTCTCCATCTAGAAGTTGTGCCACTTGAATTGACATTTTAAAATTAAAATTTATTAAAATGAAGCATAATTAAAACAACTTTGAAAATATCAGCTTATTTTCAAACTCATAATTCTTGAACATTTTGAAAAAGATCTTTTATGCTTTTAGAAATTACTGAGTTAGACTATTCCTAAAACACCTTAAAACTGTGCTTTTGTTTTTGCTCTTTCATTGAAAATTACTGAAACTCATTACTTAAGTATATGCTTACAACAGTACCTGATTGCTTTCAAGCTAATTTTCAAGTGAATTGAAACAAAACCCCACATTCCCAGAATACATAATCTTCCATAATTTTGTTTCCAGAATTGTAATTTTATAGTACCCATAAATAATCCATTTAAGGATGGAAAATACACTGTGCCTCAGGGAGTATCCAGATAAGTTGCTTTTATCACAAATATCTGTTTGGTTCTAAAGGCCAAAAAGCTTTTTTTGTAAAAACTATTGGTTTGAGTTGTTGGTGCAATTTTTTTATATATATATAAATTAAACCACAGAACTTGTTATAAAAGCGTGCACGTGACTCTCCAGGCTTCTCTTGTTGGTGACAATCTGGTGGTTTTCTAAAGTGCATCAGCCAGAATGCACATAACCCATCTCAGAAGCGTCATAGTATTCCTGATGTGTGAAGTGGCTCTTTTGAACAATAGGCACAGTGTGTCAGATGGAGATGTAACAGGCAGGAAAATACACATGATCAGAGACCACCAAGAGAACTGCTAGTAATTTCACTGCACCAAGTGTTTGTTTAACTGTGGAAAAAATCTTATTTGGCATAGAAAGTACACTCTTTAGAGAAGCTGACTGCATTGTTGAGGAGATAAATTGCTTTTATGGCTGATGCATTAGACTGAAGCTGGAATTTTTATGAAACCGTTCATTTATTGAAACTACATTGTTGAAAAATCTCAATACTTTAAAGTACATGGTTAAAAATATGTTTCAACGTGATATCTGATTTATCAACTGCATAGTACTGATGACAGAATATTTGAATCAATGATTAGTGAGTTGGTTATCTTTTTGAATTGCAGGTTTTGCTAACTCCTAAACTGACTCCTGTTGTCAGGAGAGGTTTCTGGATGTGGTTATCTTTTTTTTTTTTTTTTTTTTAATTTAATTTCTGGTGCTTTCCAAACTTTTTTTTTTTAAATTAATTAATTAATTTTATTTATTTTTTTTTATTTTTGGCTGTGTTGGGTCTTCGTTTCTGCGTGAGGGCTTTCTTTAGTTGCGGCAAGCGGGGGCCACTCTTCATCGCAGTGTGCGGGCCTCTCACTATCGTGGCCTCTCTTGTTGCGGAGCACAAGCTCCAGACGCACAGGCTCAGTAGTTGTGGCTCACGGACCCAGTTGCTGCGCGGCATGTGGGATCTTCCCAGATCAGGGCTCGAACCCGTGTCCCCTGCATTAGCAGGCAGATTCTCAACCACTGCGCCACCAGGGAAGCCCATGGATGTGGTTATCTTAAAAGGTAGACTCAGTAAAGATTTCTTGGCCTCTTTGTACTCCTTTTCTTTCCATTTGAAGACATCTTAATTCTACTTATAAAAATATTTTCGAAACAGGTTATCATTGACAGCACTAGCGTGCTGACCCCTACAGGAAGAAATAGGGTACTGAATTAAGATAGGAAGGCAAGATCTGTAAGGCAGTGGTCCCCAACCTTTTTGGCGCCAGGGACTGGTTTCATGGAAGACAATTTTTCCATGGCCAGGGGGATGGGGGGGGGGATGTTTCAGGCGGTAATGCGAGCGATGGGGAGAGATGGGGAGCGGCAGATGACGCTTCGCTTGCTCACCAGTCACCTCTTGCTGTGCGGCCCGGTTCCTAACAGGCCACGGACTGCCACCAGTCTGCCACCCCAGGGGGTTGGGGACCCCTGCTCTAATGGATACCAGCTATCACCAGTCAGTCCAATGGTGATTATAAACCTGTGTTCTTCAGGTGCAATTGACAGTATGCCAATTGTCAGCATGAGAGATGTTTATATCTAATAATTAAGAAACATACATAAGTGCTTCCTTGTTCATACTATTTGAATTTCTTCTGATTTCTTCCATTTTGAGAGTCTACTGAGGAAATAGAAGCCTGATTAGATTTCTTGCCTTCTGGTCCCCTCAGTATCTGACCCTTGGGAATGAGTTCTGAGTGGGAAACATTAACCAGATATATGGGTATAGTCATCTTCTGGCAAGTAGAATGTTGGCATTACAGTAAGTCCCTTACATATGAACGAGTTCCGTTCTGAGAGTGCATTCGTAAGTCCAGTTTTGTTCATAAGTACAACGAAGTTAGCCTAGGTACCCGACTAACACAATCGGCTATATAGTATTGTATTATAATAGGTTTATAATACTTTTCGCACAATTAATACATAAAAACAAACACAAAAAATAAAGAAAACATTTTTAATCTTACAGCACAGTACCTTGAAAAGTACAGTAGTACAGTACAACAGCTGGCATACAGGGTCTGGCATCGAGTGAACAGGCAAGAAGAGTTACTGACTGGAGGAGGGAGAGGAGGTGGGAGATGGTAGAGCTGAAGGATCGTCAGCAATAGGAGACAGAGGGCAAGCTGCAATTTCACTCAGGCCTGATATTGATGGCACAGGTTCTGGTTCCTTGCTGGAACCAGATGCATGTTTGCATCTTTGAAAGTTCGAAACTTGAAGGTTCATGTGTAGGGGACTTACTGTATTACCTGCAGTTAGCAAGTGTCTTCCCATAAGTTATTTTTCTGCTCTTGTATCTTGAAAATCTTTAAAACCTTGACTATCTGATTTTTAATTACATCTGTACCTTCTTGGTTGATTGAGAGAAGCCCCCTGAACCTACTTCAGGTAACTGGCATGTGTGCATGTGTCCCCAGGAATGTGAAGTAAATGACTGAGCCATTTGAGTTATGAGGTTTCCAGACACTACAGTTTAGGCTTGAGTGCTTTCATCGTGCTGCTCCTCCTTTCATACTTTTCTTTCTGCAAGAGGTTTCTTCATACAAGGATGAAGCTGTCATCATTTTTTATACTTTGAAGGCTTATGCTCATTACTGACGATTCATGGCTTGCCAGGATGAACCAGTATTAGCTGTTCTGTCTTGCAAGCCCCGTGCATTAACATTGGCTGTACTGGTGATCACAGGGACTAAGGGCCGCACTCTTTCTTGGGACAGCCAGCAGGGGCGAATCAATCACATCCTGTTGTGCTTGCATCTGTATGCAGATTGCCTTTGCACAGCATGACTTAGTAAAAAATGGTCGGTCGTGGTGGTATTATTTTATTATAATTATGATGATTTTTTTTGGTTGCATTAGCATCAGCCTCAACTGCGCAATAAAATAATTCTTGGCAACTGCATAGAAAGTGTGAGACCTGCCGTCACTTGACTCCTTCCGATGGTTTAAAGTCAGGCAGATATAAAGGGTTTTCAATAAAAATAAATTTGAAAATACATAACTACTGAGGGAAATAAAACGTTGACTATTTTTACAGGATAAACCCCATTTTAAGAAAGCATCTTATTTTATTTTTTTAAGTATGTCTCTCAGTCTTCCCTTAGAAATAACACAACTTTATTTAAAAATTTCCCTGAAGAAATTTGAAATTCTATAAAATCACTGTTTAGAGTCTTTGTTGGGTTACTATTTCAAAATAACAAGGTTTTACCCCCGTGGGTATGTTCTGTAGCATTACATCTCTCCAAGCAACCTACTAATCTTGTCTATTAGATGGGAATTTTTTAAAGAACTGTGTTCCCTTTTAAACAGAAAACTACTGTCCACATATTCTGCTGTTCTTCAAATTGTAGGACCACATGGAGAGAGAGATCCAAATCCTACTAAAGTACTTTAGTTTCCATCTTTTTCATGCTCTAGAAATGGAATCCATTAGAAGCCAACAAAGCCCATGTGTATTGCTGTCCCTCCTGTCAGCACACTGCATTTCGATAATTCAGCCAGAAGGCATTTTTATAAAAACAGCCTTCAAGATCTATTCTTGAAAAGGCATTTGTATACTCATTATGCAATTCTGTCATTTGTCAATAGGGAGTTCTGTAAATAAAGCACTGAGGTCTAAACTGTAGTAGCTGATGGCAGTAATCTTGGACAGAGCAATTTCTTTTTCTTTATATATCTTAATAGTTCACAGCCGGTCTTGAAATAATGCTCTTAAGGCTTCGTTACTGTTGGTAGCGGCTGGATATTTGAACGGTAAAACCATAATGGCTCAGAGACTTTCTGGTAAAAACTGTTGTTTATTATTTCCATAACCACCTGTCCAACTGTCCTGAACATTTTTTACTCTAAGATAAACAATATGGAAATCTATTTACCTTAAATTTATAACCATGCTGTCATTTACATTACATAATTACAATTTCTCTATATCCTGTAAACATTAAACATTTATGAGTGCGTAATTTGCTAGATAACATAATTAAAATGTAATTCCTGAGCTGAGACTTGAAGTACGAATAGAAATTTGTTGGCCCATCCCAGCATAAGGAGACACACACATACACACACACACACACACACACACACACACACACACAGAGAGACAGATTTGGAGGATGGGCAGAACATGGGGAAATGCAGCGTATTAGTACTTCAGATGGGCTATTTTGGCAGGTGCCTGTAGTGGGCAGTATTTCTGAAGATAAAGATACATAAGCAGGGACCTGACAAAGGGCCTGGACCAAAAAATTTTAGATTTTATTTTGCAGGGATTAGGGTCCTTTGAGGGATTTTTTCAGGAGATAAGTGATGTGATCCAAATTTGCCTATTAGGCAGAGCATTACAGCAACAGTATAAAGGTAAGCCATTATTTTATTCTGTTGCTTGGCTGGTTTAAATAACCATAGCCTCATTGGTCAGATTGCAAATAAAAATGCATATGTTCCCTTTGTAAATAGCTGCATGCTAGCTCTTGGCATAGAGCATTACATTTTAAAAATTTTAGCCAGTTAACTCCTCTAATACAGACCAAACTTTGTTGAAAATATGAAAGTTAAACCCTGGTTTTATACCTTCCTTAAAACCCAATTATAAAAACTTTTTAGAAGAAAGCTAGCCGCAACAAAACCCCATACATTTTAAAGCAATTTATTTTATGATGTTGGAATTTTCAAAACAGCCTAGACAAGAATTGTTTTGATTTTTTAATATTAAACATCATGATATAATTAACTAACATAAGTAAAATAATATTTTTGAAAAATGAATCCTAGCAATGAACTATCTGTAGTAAATATTTAAAAGTACTCCCAAACTGCATTTTATTATTCTTATCCACATGCACACCTTTTAAATAATCTGGCCTAAAACATATAATAATAAAAACAAAAGTGGATCATGACTTTGTTTTGTCTTTAGATCCCTGACCTTGAATATAGTAGGTATTTAATAAATGTCTATTTTATGTATATATTAACAAATACCATGTAGGTCTAATTATGTGCAAGATACTTTTCCCAGCAGTTTTAAACTTATTAACTAATTTAATTAAAAAATAAATTAATGGATGACTAAAAATTAAGAAGATATCAAAGCTCAAATATTTTTCCCCATTCTTGAGAGATTGAGCACTCTATTGCCATGCTGTGTATGGACCCCTCACCTACTTATAAAAGTGGGCAAAGTGTTTTACATTTGGTTCTTTTCACATGCATATCATGTGATCTTCATAACAATCCTGGGCCTGATGTTATTACCAGAGAGGTAAATATAAAAGAAGCAGAGATAAGAGAAGGAACTTTTTCTTCTGAAACCTAATCTTTTTACCTTTCTTGTTTTAAAATTTTATTGTGGTAAGAACACAACATAAGATCTACTCTCTTAACAAATTTTTAATTATCCAACACTGTATTGTTAATAATAGATGCAATGTTGTACAGCAGATCTCTAGAACTTAACTCTTGCTGAACTGAAACTTTATGCCTGTTGATTAGTAACTGCCCATGTTCTCCTCCTCCTAGCCCCTGGCAAACACCATTCCACTCTTTGATTCTATGAATTTGACTATTTTAGGTACCTCATATAAGTGGAATCATGTAGTATTCATCTTTCTGTAACTGATGTATTTCACTTAGCATAATGTCTTCAGGGTTCATCCATGTTGCTACAAAAGTCAGGATTTCCTTCTTTTTAAGGCTGAATAATATTCCATTATATATATTATATTCTATAATATTCCATCATATATATATATATATCACATTTTCTTTATCCATTCACCTGTCAATTGACATTCAGGTTGTTTCTACATCTTGGCTATTATGAATAATGCTGAAGTGAACTTGGGAGGGCTAATGGTCCTTTGAGATCCTGATTTCAGTTCTTTTGAATAAATACCCAGAGTGAAATTGATTGCTGGATCATAAAGTAGCTCTGTTTTTAATTTTTTGAGGAACGTCCTTAATGTTTTCCATAGCAACTGCACCATTTTGCATTCTCAGCAACAGTGTACAAGGGTTCTGATTTCTCCACATCCTCCCCAAAACTTGTCTTTGTTTTTTGATAATAGCCATCCTGACAGGTGTAATGTGATATGTCATGTGGTTTTGATTTACATTTAACTTGCTGATTAGTGATGATGATCATTTTTTCATATACTTGTTTGCCTTTTGTATGTCTTTTTTTGAGAAATGTCTGTTCGATTCCTTAGCCCATTGGCTTACAGTTATTTTAATAGGGTTTTTAGTGGTTTTGCTATTGATTTTTAGGAGTTCTTCATATATTTTGGGGATTAACCTCTTGTCACATGTATGGTTTGCAAATGTTTTCTCCCATTCCATAAGTTGCCTTTTCATTATGTTGATTGTTTCCTTTGCTGGGTAGAAGCTTTTTAGTTTGATGTAATCCCACTTTAGTTGTTGTTGTTGTTCTTGTTGCCTGTGTTTTTGGTGTCACATTCATAAAATTATTGCCAAAACAAATGTCATGAAGCCTTTCTCCTATGTTTTCTTCTAGGAGTTTTATGGTTTTGGGTCTTATGTTCAAAAATCCATTTTGAATTGATTTTATGTATGGTATAAGATAGAAGTTCAATTTCATTCTTTTGCATGTGAATATCTAGTTTTCACAACACCATTTGTTGAAGAGACTGTCCTTTCTTGATTTTGTATTTTTAGCATGATTGACTATACACATAATAGTTTTACTTCTGGGCTATCTGTTCTATTGGTCTATATGTCTTTCTTTTTGCCAGTACAATACTGTTTTGATTACTGTAGCTTTGTAATATATTTTGAAGTCAGGAGTTGTGATATCTCCTGCTTTGTTCTTCTTTCTCAAGATTATTTGGCTATTCATGGTCTTTTGTGGTTCCATATGAATTATTGAATTTTTTTTTTATTTCTGTAAAATTGCTATTAGGATTTTGATAAGGATTGCATTGAACCTGTAGATTGCTTCGGGTATGAACATTTTAATAATATTAAATCTTCTGATAATACAAATATGAGTTATCTTCCCATCTGTTTTTGTCTTCTTTATTCCTTTTACATTTCTTCTATCCAGGGGAAAGACAGGGCCAGAGGAAGACCAGTTTAGGCCCTCTAAAGGTGCTCTTTATCAGACTGCTTCCAAAATAGATTTTGCTTTTTTCTCCTCTCTGTATTCTACACATCCTATAAGGCTGATTTTAATATCATATATCTGGCCAAATTACCCCTTGTTATCTCTCTCTTCTAAACGCTTTATATATATTTCTGTTGTTTTACATATTACTAGTCACTTAATTATACCTCAATCCTTGTTAAGACTTAAAAGGCCTAGAATTAAACTTTGGATTGATTTATTCATTAAGTGATCAATTAATTTCTTTTTTCAAATCATATTTTCTGAACACTTCTTGTATGCTGGGGAGTGACCCCAGGAATAGAGAATCTATTAGGTAAGACCCCACTGTGTAGTAATAACTATTTAAGAGCTGTATGCAAGGCTCTACCTCACTAACTTTGGCCAAATCACACCAATAATCTAAGGCTCTTTGTCTTCATTTTCTACTGATAAAATGAGGATAATAATATTTGTCCTCCTACCTAGAAACAGAGTTGGGATGCTAATTAAATAGGGTAACAGATAATAAAAAGCATTTCCTAAACCCAAAAGCACTGTGTTAAACAAATGATTTAGTAGCTCACTGCTTCTCAAAGTTTTTTGTTTACTAAATAGTTTGTTCTTTTGTAAGAATCTGAAAACCACTTCTCTATAGTTTCTCCTAGTGAATATTCCTTTGTTTTCATGGAGTCAAGTGAACATATCTTCCTTTTTCCTCTACAATTTTGTAAGATAGCTATCATGACTTTTCTTAATTTTCTTCGTGAAGATGAATATTTCAAGTGTGCATATCTTTTAAAATTTTTATATGAAACAGTTTTAAATCTCTTGCCATTGCCACTCTCCTCTATATACCCTCAAGTGTTCTTTTTTTAATTAGTAGATTTTAATTTTTCAGAGTAATTTTAGGTGTTTAAGACATTGAGTAGAAAATTCAGAGAGTTTCCATATATCCACTCTCCTCCCTAACACAGTTTTAAGTTTGATTTTTCTATCCTATGTGGTTGTCAAAATTGGACACATTATTCCAGATGTGATCAAGAACTTCAGTTTACATGGAGTCTAGGGACGGAGAGGACTCAAATGTGCACCCAAATTTCTGACTTGTATAATTGAATGGGTGATGCAGTCATTTATTCATATAGATCTCTGGGGAAAAAAGAGCAGAGTTGAGACGGTACAGGATGATTTCAGTTTTTGACATATTATGTTGGAGGCATCTGTGAAATACCCATGGAGACATTTCCATGAGACACCTGGGTTGAGATGATGGAGCTCTGGGGGAAAAGCTCTTGTGAAAAGGGACAGCATGAAACTAGCTTACACCCCTGAAGGAATGTGGTGAAGAGGGAGAACAAAGAGGAGCTAGTAGAGGACCTAGGAAAGACTGAAGGAACAATTGAGGAGGTGAATGTTTCAAGAAAAACCAGATTTTTGTTGCTTTTGTTATGTTTTCTTGCAGAGAAGTCACATGAGTTAAAGGGTTTTTGCGTTTGGTTTGGTGGTTTTGGATTCAGTAGATTCAGCTGAGCTTTCACAGCTCAGTCAAAAGTGGGTTCAAGAGTTACGGGACATATACTACAAAGCTATAGGAATCAAGAGAGTATGGTACTGGCACAAAAACAGAAATATAGATCAATGGAACAGGATAGAAAGCCCAGAGATAAACCCATGCACATATGGTCACCTTAACTTTGATAAAGGAGGCAAGAATATGCAATGGAGAAAAGACAGGCTCTTCAATAAGTGTTGCTGGGAAAACTGGACAGCTGCATGTAAAATAATGAAATTAGAACATTCCCTAACACCATACACAAAAATAAACTCAAATTGGATTAAAGACCTAAAGGTAAGGCCAGACACTATAAAACTTAGAGGAAAACATAGGCAGAACACTCTATGACATAAATCACAGCAAGGTCCTATTTTTCCTTTTCCAAGAAATGGAAATAAAAACAAAAATAACCAAATGGGACCTAATGAAACGTAAAAGCTTTTGCACAGCAAAGGAAACCATAAACAAGACAAAAAGACAACCCTCAGAATGGGAGATAATATTTGCAAATGAAGCAACTGACAAAGGATTAATCTCCAAAATTTACAAGCAGCTCATGCAGCTCAATATCAAAAAAACAAACACCCCAATCCAAAAACGGGCAGAACACCTGAATAGACATTTCTCCAACGAAGATGTACAGATTGCCAACAAACACATGAAAGGATGCTTAACATCACTAATCATTAGAGAAATGCAAATCAAAACTATAATGAGGTATCACCTTACACTGGTCAGAATGGCCATCATCAAAAAATCTACAGAGAGACCTTCAAGATGGCGGAAGAGTAAGACGTGAAGATCACCTTCCTCCCCACAAATACATCAGAAATACATCTACATGTGGAACAACTCCTTCAGAACACCTACTGAACACTGGCAGAAGACCTCAGACTTCCCAAAAGGCAAAAAAAAAAATCCCCACGTACCTGGGTAGGGCAAAAGAAAAAAGAAAAAACAGACAAAAAAAATAGGGACAGGACCTGCACCTTGGGGAGGGAGCTGTGAAAGAGGAAAAGTTTCCACACACTAGGAAGCCCCTTTGCGGGCGGAGACTGGGGGTGGTGAGGGGGAAGCTTCGGAGCCACAGAAGAGAGCGCAGCAACAGGGGTGCAGAGGGCAAAGCGGAGAGATTTCTGCACAGGGGATCGGTGCTGACCAGCACTCACCAGCCTGAGAGGCTTGTGTGCTCACCCACTGGGGCGGATGGGGGCTGGGAGCTGAGGCTCAGGCTTCGGAGTTCAGATCCCAAGGAGAGGACTGGGGTTGCCTGCATGAACACAGCCTGAAGGGGGCTAGTGTGCCACAGTTAGCCAGAAGGGACTCTGGGGAAAAGTCTGGACCTGCCTAAGAGGCAAGAGACAATTATTTCGGGGTGCGCCAGGAGAGGGGATTCAGAGCACCGCCTAGACCAGCTCCAGAGACGGGCACGAGCCGCGGCTATCAGTGTGGACACCAGAGATGGGCATGAGACGCTAAGGCTGCTGCTGCAGCCACCAAGAAGCCTGTGTGCAAGCACAGGTCACTATCTACACCTCCCCTACTGGGAGCCTGTGCAGCCCACCACTGCTAGGGTCCTGTGATCCAGGGACAAATTCCCCGGGAGAACACATGGTGCGCCTCAGCCTGTTGCAACGTCACACTTGCCTCTGCTGCTGGAGGCTCGCCCCGCATTCCATACCCCTCCCTCCCCCTGGCCTGAGTGAGCCAGAGCCCCCTAATCAGCTGCTGCTTTAATGCCGTCCTGTATGAGCAAAGAAAAGATGTCCTCAGGCGACCTACACACAGAGACGGGGTCAAATCCAAAGCTGAACCCCAGGAGCTGTGCGAACAAAGAAGAGAAAGGGAAATTTCTCCCAGCAGCCTCAGGAGCAGTGGATTAAATCTCCACAATCAACGTGATGTACCCTGCATCTCTGGAATACCTGAATAGACAATGAATCATCCCAAAATTGAGGCAGTGGACATTGGGAGCAATGATGTATATATTTATTTCCTTTTTCTCTTTTTGTGAGTGTGTAGGTGTATGCTTCCTTGTGTGATTTTCTCCATAAAGCTTTGCTTTTATCATCTGTCCTAGGGCTGTGTCTGTCCGTTTTTTTATTTGTTTTTGTTGGGTTTTTTTTTTAGTATAGTTTTTAGCACTTGTTATCATTGGTGGATTTGCTTCTTGGTTTGGTTGCTCTCTTCTTTCTTTTTTATTTCTATTTTTTATTACTTTTAAATTTTTTTATTTTTAATAATTATTTTTTATTTTAATAACTTTATTTTATTTTACTCTTTTCTTTCTTTTTTCTTTTTTTGTCCCTTTTCTTCTGAGCCGTTTGGCTGATAGGGTCTTGGGGCTCCAGTTGGGTGCCTGGCCTGTGCCTCTGAGATGGGAGAGCCGCCTTCAGGATATTGGTCCACCAGAGACCTCCCGGCTCCACATAGTATCAAATGGCAAAAGCACTCCCAGAGATCTCCATCTCAATGCTAAGACCCAGCTCCACTAAACGACCAGCAAGGTACAGTGCTGGACACCCTATGCCAAACAACTAGCAACACAGGAACAGAACCCCACCCATTAGCAGAGAGGCTGCCTAAAATCATAATAAGGTCACAGACACCCCAAAACACACCACTGGATGTGGTCCTGCCCACCAGAAAGACAAGATCCAGCCTCCTCCACCAGAACACAGGCACCAGTTCCCTCCACCAGGAAGCGTACACATCCCACTGTACCAACATTAGCCACTGGGGGCAGACACCAAAAACAACGGGAACTATGAATCTGCAACCTGCAAAAAGGAGACCCCAGACCCCAAACACAGTAAGTTAAGCAAAATGAAAAGACAGAGAAACACACAGCAGATGAAGGAGCAAGGTAAAAACTCACCAGACCAAACAAATGAAGAGAAAATAGGCAATCTACCTGAAAAAGAATTCAGAGTAATCATAGTAAAGATGATCCAAAATCCTGGAAATAAAATGGAGAAAATACAGGAAATGTTTAACAAGGACCTAGAAGAACTAAAGATCAAACAACAATGATTAACAACACAATAAATAGAATTAAAAATTCTCTAGAAGGAATCAATAGCAGAATAACTGAGACAGAAGAACAGATAAGTGACCTGGAAGATAAAATAGTGGAAATAACTACCGCAGAGCAGAATAAAGAAAAAAGAATGTAAAGAATTGAGGACAGTCTCAGAGACCTCTCAGACAGCATTAAATGCACCAACATTCGAATTATAGGGGTCCCAGAAGACAAAGAGAAAAAGAAAGGGACTGAGAAAATATTTGAAGAGATTATAGTTGAAAACTTCCCTAATGTGGGAAAGGAAACAGTCAATCAAATCCAGAAAGTACAGAGCATCCCATACAGGATAAATCCAAGGAGAAACACATCAAGACACATGTAAATCAAACTATCAAATATTAAATACAAAGAAAAAATATTAAAAGCAGCAAGGGAAAAGCAACAAATAACATATAAGGGAATCCCCATAAGGTTAACAGCTGACCTTTCAGCAGAAACTCTGCAAGCCAGAAGGGAGTGGCAGGACATATTTAAAGTGATGAAAGGGAAAAACCTACACACAAGATTACTCTACCCAGCAAGGATCTCATTCAGATTTGATGGAGAAATTAAAACCTTTACAGACAAGCAAAAGTTAAGAGAATTCAGCACCACCAAATCAGCTTTACAACAAATACTAAAGGAACTTCTCCAAGCAGGAAACACAAGAGACCTACAATAACAAACCCAAAACAATTAAGAAAATGGTAATAGGAACATACATATCAATAAGTACCTTAAATGTAAATGGATTAAATGCTCCAACCAAAAGACACAGACTGGCTAAATGGATTTTAAAAAAAAAGACCCATATATATGCTGTCTACAAGAGACCTACGTCAGACCTAGGGACACATGCAGACTAAAAGTGAGGGGATAGAAAAAGCTATTCCATGCAAATGGAAATCAAAAGAAAGCTTCAGTAGCAATTCTCGTATCAGACAAAATAGACTTTAAAATAAGGACTATTACAAGAGACAAAGAAGGACACCTCATAATGATCAAGGGATCAATCCAAGAAGAAGATATAGCAATTGTAAATATTTATGCACCCAACATAGGAGCACCTCAATATAAAAGGCAAATGCTGACAGCCATAAAAGGGGAAATCGACAGTAACACAATCATAGTAGGGGACTTTAACACCCCACTTTCACCAATGGACAGATCATCCAAAATGAAAATAAATAAGGAAGCACAAACTTTCATTGATACATTAAACAAAATGGACTTAATTGATATTTATAAGACATTCCATCCAAAAACAACAGAATACACTTTCTTCTCAATTGCTCATGGAACATTCTCCAGGATAGATAATATCTTGGGTCACAAATCGAGCCTTGGTAAATTTAAGAAAATTGAAATCATATCAAGTATCTTTTTCGACCACAATGCTATGAGATTAGATATCACTTACAGGAAAAATCTGTAAAAAATACAAACACGTGGAGGCTAAACAATTCCCTACTAAATAACCAAGACATCACTGAAGAAATCAAAGAAGAAATCAAAAAATACCTAGAAACAAATGACAATGAAAGCCCAGTGACCCAAAACCTATGGGATGCAGCAAAAGCAGTTCTATGAGAGAAGTGTATAGCAATAAAATCCTACCTCAAGAAAAAAGGAAACAGCTCAAATAAACAACCTAACCTTACACCTAAAGCAATTAGAGAAAGAAGAACAGAAAAACCCCAAAGTTAGCAGAAGGAAACAAATCATAAAGATCAGATCAGAAATAAATGAAAAAGAAATGAAGGAAACAATAGCAAAGATCAATAAAATCAAAAGCTGGTTCTTTGAGAAGATAAACAAAATTAATAAACCATTAGCCAGCCTCATCAAGAAAAAAAGGGAGAAGACTCAAATCAATAGAATTAGAAATGAGAAAGGAGAAGTAACAACTGACACTGCAGAGATACAAAGGATCATGAGAGATTGCTACAAGCAACTACATGCCAATAAAATGCACAACCTGGAAGAAATGGACAAATTCTTAGAAATGCACAACCTTCGAGACTGAACCAGGAAGAAATAGAAAATATGAACAGACCAATCACAAGCACTGAAATTGAAACTGTGATTAAACATCTTCCAACAAACAAAAGCCCAGGACCAGATGGCTTCACAGGAGAATTCTATCAAACATTTAGAGAAGAGCTAACACCTATCCTTCTCAAACTCTTCCAAAATATAGCAGAGGGAGGAACACACCCAAATTTTTTCTACGAGGCCACCGTCACACTCTGATAACAAAACCAGACAAAGATGTCACAAAGAAAGAAAACTACATGCCAATATCACTGATGAACATAGATGCAAAAATCCTCAACAAAATACTAGCAAACAGAATCCAACAGCACATTAAAAGTATCATACACCACGATCAAGTGGGGTTTATCCCAGGAATGCAAGGATTCTTCAATATACACAAATCAATCAATGTGATACACCATATTAACAAATTGAAGGAGAAAAACTATATGATCATCTCAATAGATGCAGAAAAAGCTTTTGACAAAATTCAACACCCATTTATGATAAAAACTGTCCAGAAAATAGGCATAGAGGGGATTACCTCAACATAATAAAGGCCATATATGACAAACCCACAGCCAACATCGTTCTCAATGCTGAAAAACTGAAACCATTTCCACTAAGATCAGGAAAGAGACAAGGTTGCCCACTCTCACCACTATTATTCAACATAGTTTTGGAAGTTTTAGCCACAGCAATCAGAGAAGAAAAAGAGATAAAAGGAATCCAAATCGGAAAAGAAGAAGTACAACTGTCACTGTTTGCAGATGACATGATACTATACATAGAGAATCCTAAAGATGCTACTAGAAAACTACGGGAGCTAATCAATGAATTTGGTAAAGTAGCAGGATAGAAAATTAATGCAGAGAAATCTCTTGCATTCCTATACACTAATGATGAAAAATCTGAAAGAGAAATTAAGGAAGCACTCCCATTCACCATTGCAAATGAAGAATAAAATACCTAGGAATAAACCTACCTAAGGAGACAAAAGACCTGTATGCAGAAAACTATAAGACACTGATGAAAGAAATTAAAGATGATACAAACAGATGGAGAGATAGACCATGTTCTTGGATTGGAAGAAGCAACATTGTGAAAATGAGTATACTACCCAAAGCAATCTACAGATTCAATGCAATCCCTAGCAAACTACCACTGGCATTTTTCACAGAACTAGAACAAAAAATTTCACAATTTGTGTGGAAATACAAAAGACCCCGAATAGCCAAAGCAATCTTGAGAAAGAAAAGCAAAGCTGGAGGAATCAGACTCCCTGACTTCAGACTATACTACAAAGCTACAGTAATCAAGACTGTATGGTACTGGCACAAAAACAGAAATATAGATCAAGGGAACAGGATAGAAAGCCCAGAGATAATCCCACGCACATATGGTCACCTTATTTTTGATAAAGGAGACAAGAATATACAATGGAAAAAGACAGCCTCTTCAAAAAGTTGTACTGGGAAAAACTAGACAACTACATGTAAAAGAATGAAATTAGAACACTCCCTAACACCATACACAAAAATAAACTCAAATTGGATTAAAGACCTAAAGGTAAGGCCAGACACTATAAAACTCTTAGAGGAAAACATAGGCAGAGCACTCTATGACATACATCACAGCAAGATCATTTTTGACCCACCTCCTAGAGAAATGGAAATAAAAACAAAAATAAACAAATGGGACCTAATGAAACTTAAAAGCTTTTGCACAGCAAAGGAAACCATAAACAAGACGAAAAGACAACCCTCAGAATGGGAGAAAATATTTGCAAATGAAGCAACTGGCAAAGGATTAATCTCCAAAATTTACAAGCAGCTCATGAAGCTCAGTATCAAAAAAAGAAACAACCCAATCCAAAAATGGGCAGAAGACCTAAATCGACATTCCTCCAAAGATGATATACAGGTTGCCAACAAACACATGAAAGAATGCTCAACATCACTAATCATTAGACAAATACAAATCAGAACTACAATGAGGTATCACCTCACACCAGTCAGAATGGCCATCATCAAAACGTCTACAAATAAATGCTGGATTGGGTGTGGAGAAAGGGAACCCTCTTGCACTGTTGGTGGGAATGTAAATTGATACAGCCACTATGGAGAACAGTATGGACGTTCCTTAAAAAACTAAAAATAGAACTACCATATGACCCAGCAATCCCACTACTGGGAATATACCCTGAGAAAACCATAATTCAAAAAGAGTCATGAACCACAATGTTCATTTCAGCACTAGTTACAATAGCCAGGACATGGAATCAATCTAAGTGTCCATCAACAGAAGAATGGATAAAGAAGATTTGGCACATATATACAATGGAATATTACTCAGCCATAAAAAGAAATGAAATTGAGTTATTTGTAGTGAGGTGGATGGACCTAGAGTCTGTCATACAGAGTGAAGTAAGTCAGAAAGAGACAAACAAATACTGTATGCTAACACATATATATGGAATATTAAAAAAAAAATGGTCTGAAGTACCTAGGGGCAGGACAGGTATAAAGACGCAGACGTAGAGAATGGACTTGACACGGGGAGGAGGAAGGGTAAGCTGGGATGAAGTGAGAGAGGGTCATGGACTTATATACAGTACCAAATGTAAAATAGATAGCTAGTGGGAAGCAGCCACATAGCACAGAGAGATCAACTCAGTGCTTTGTGACCACCTAGAGGGGTGGGATAGAGAGGGTGAGAGGGAGACGCAAGAGGGAGTAGATATGGGAATATATGTGTATGTATAGCTTATTCACTTTGTTATAAAGCAGAAACTAACACACCCTTGTAAAGCAATTATACTCCAGTAAAGTTGTTTTAAAAATGCATTAAATAACTGAGATAAACAGTTATATAAATGTAAATGTAGTACAGTTATATTAATATAAAAAATCATATAACATTAAGAAAAATCTACACACAATAAATGCTGGAGAGGGTTTGGAGAAAAAGGAACCCTCTTGCACTGTTAGTGGGAATGTAAATTGGTACAGCCACTATGGAGAACAGTATGGAGGTTCCTTAAAAAACTAAAAATAGAACTACCATACGACCCAGCAATCCCACTACTGGGCATATACCCTGAGAAAACCATAATTCAAAAAGAGTCATGTACCACAATGTTCATTGCAGCACTATTTACAGTAGCCAGGACATGGAAGCAACGTAAGTGTCCATCGACAGATGAATGGATAAAGAAGACATGGCACATATATACAATGGCATATTACTCAGCCATATAAAGAAACAAAATTGAGTTATTTGTAGTGAGGTGGATGGACCTAGAGTCTGTCATACAAGAGTGAAGTACGTCAGAAAGAAAAAAACAAATACCGTATGCTAACGCATATATGGAATCTAAAAAAAAAAAAAATGGTTCTGAAGAATCTAGGGGCAGGAGAGGAATAAAAATGCAGACGTAGACAATGGACTTGAGCACATGAGGAGGGGGAGGGGTAAGCTTGGATGAAGTAAGAGAGTGGCATTGACATATATACCCTACCAAATGTAAAGTGGATAGCTAGTGAGAATCAGCCACCTAGCTCAGGGAGATCAGCTCCGTGCTTTGTGACCACCTAGAGCGGTGGGATAGGGAGGATGAGAGGGAGATGCAAGAGGGAGGGGATATGGGGATATATGTATACGTATAGCTGATTCACTTTGTTATACAGCAGAAACTAACATAACATTGTAAAGCAATTATACTCCAATAAAGATGTTAAAAAAAAAAAAAGTTACGGGACATAAAGAAGGAGAGGCAGATGGTACATACAAATGGTTCCAGAATTTGGAGTTTGAACAGGAGAACAGAGAATTCAGTATTTGAAAATACCATGGAGAATCAAGGAGGTAGAAGTAGCATTATGGCCAGAATTTTTGGAGATGCTTTGTGTACTTTAAGTTGGGTGATCTTTTATCATCTGTTCCGCAGGGGACTTTATTATGTAGTTGCCATACAATATTCTCTGATTCTGTTTTATCCAAGCGTGTACTGTTTCTTTGTTTTTCAGTTCCTAATATAAATAACATGCTATTCATTTGTATATTGATTTTAGGTTTCAGTTTTGCTGTTTATATGTATATTCCATTCTGGTAGTCTGTGGATTCCTTTGTCAATTATCAATTATTATTTCTAGAAATACTGAAACCAAGTATATTTCATTATATTCAGTATAACATCTGTGATATATTTCAATTCTATTTATATTTAGCTCAATCAGTAATATCCATCCTTTGGCTAATGTTATTATAAATTGATTTAGCTATATTTTAAATTAATTGAAAATTTTACCCATGGTAAACACATAAGATTATCGTTGAATCAAAATATATACTATTAAATTAAAGATTAATTTTGGGATAACACAAATATACTTTCTGGCATATGTACAATCTTGTAAAAAATAATAAGCAGCTTAATGTTAAGCTGACTAGTATGAAAAATATTAAACATGGTAAAAAATTAAAAGAAATGTGTTCTCTATATCCAGTGTTTCATTAATGGGGAAGTTAAACTTTATGCTTTTTATACTGTGGCTGAATTTTAAAAGTACAGAAGTCAGTAGCAGAATATAAGTTTTCAATACTATGCTATTTGGTTTAAGAAAAATATTCTCTTCAAATTATAGAATAATATTAATTGTGTTAATATTATAATGAGGGTGCCCACACCATAGTCTTTAAATCTGAAGCCTGATAGGACAGTCGTGAGTTTAAATCCTGGTTTTGCCATTTAAGAACTGAGTGACCCTAGGCAAATTACTAAACTCTCTGACCCTCAATTTTGGCATCTATAAAAGGGGTAATAGTGGTATGTACATCACAGGAAGTTGTGAGTTTTGATTAGATTAATATATGTAAAATGATCAGAATAGTAATTGAACATATTAAGTGTCCTGCAATTGTTTGCTAACATCATAATTCATTTGCATCTCTACACAGCTCTTTTCAGTGTGCATGCCATTATATGAATATCACTGGGAATGACATTTTATCCTTACATAGTACTGTTCTCATGATAGGTAGCTCAGACTTAGGTGTAGATGATAGAAATGTTCTACCAAATGAAATAGTTAAATTGATGATAGAGTTAAGGGTAGATTAGATACTATTTAAAACCTATACGAAATGTGTCTCACACAGTATGTTGACAGTTACCATTACTTGAATTTAATCTTTTCCCTACTCTTCTTTCTAGGGACTCAGTTAATCAGTGTTCCTTGAGTATCTAATATGTATCAAATATTATACTATGATTTTTTAAAAGAATTAATTTATTTATTTATTCTTCCCTGCGTTGGGTCTTTGTTGCTGGGCTCAGGCTTTCTCTTAGTTGCGGCGAGCGGGGGCTACTCTTCGTTGTGGTGCACGGACTTCTCATTGCGGTGGCTTCTCTTGTTGTGGAGCGTGGGCTCTAGGCACACGGCCTTCAGTAGTTGTGGCACACGGGCTCAGTAGTTGTGGCTCGTGGGCTCTAGAGCGCAGGCTCAGTAGTTGTGGCACATGGGCTTAGTTGCTCCGCGGCATGTGGGGTCTTCCTGGACCGGGGATCGAACCCATGTCCCCTGCATTGGCAGGTGGATGCTTAACCACTGCGCCACCAGGGAAGTCCCTATACTATGATTTTAATGCTTAAGACAGGTGCAGTTATTGCCTTGAGGCAGCTTATACACTGGAGGGCAAGGGTTACATCAAATAAGTATTGGTACTACAAAGAAAAAGTTATAGTAATATTAGACTATAAAAGAGGGCATCTCTCCTGGTACTGGGTTGCAAAAGCCACCCTAACTGAAGAGCTATAATAACCTGAGATCAAAGAATGAAAACTTCAGCTACCTGAGGAGGAAAAGTACCAGGTAGAAAGCATGGGGTATGGGAGTTTACATGACATGTGTACTGACTGTAGAGAAATACAGTTGTGATGTGATGCTGGGGACTGAAAGAGAAGCCAGAACTCCTAGAACTCAGAGTTCCTGTTAAAGATAGTGACTTGGCCGAACCCCAAGGAGTCCCAGGACATCAAAGCTCTTCAGAAAGACCTCGAACAATTTGCCAAGCTCCTAAAGCAGAAGAGGATCCCCCTGGGATATACCCAGGCCGATGTGGGGCTCACCCTGGGGGTTCTCTTTGGGAAGGTGTTCAGCCAAGCAACCATCTGCCGTTTTGAGGCTTTGCAGCTCAGTTTCAAGAACGTGTGTAAGCTGCGGCCCCTGCTGCAGAAGTGTGTGGAGGAAGCTGACAACAGCGAGAATCTGCAGGAGATACGCAAGGCAGAGACCGTCATGCAGGCCCGGAAGAGAAAGCAGACGAGTATTGAGAACCGAGTGAGAGGCGACCTGGAGAGCATGTTCCTGCAGTGCCCAAAGCCCATCCTGCAGCAGATCAGCCACATGGCTCCGCAGCTCGGGCTTGAGAAGGATGTGGTCCGAGTGTGGTTCTGCAACCGTCGCCAGAAGGGCAAACGATCAAGCAGTGACTCTTCGCAGCGAGAGGATTTTGAGGTTGCTGGGTCTCCTTTCTCAGGGGGACCAGTATCCTTTCCTCTGGCGCCAGGGCCCCATTTTGGTACCCCAGGCTATGGGGGTCCTCATTTCACTACTCTGTACTCCTCGGTCCCATTTCCTGAGGCTGAGGCCTTTCCCTCGGTGTCTGTCACCACTCTGGGGCTCCCCGATGCATTCCAACGGAGGTGTCTGCCCTTCCCAGGAATGGGGACAGAGAAAGGGGGACAGCTAGGGAGCGAACCCTGGGGTTCGTACCAGGGCTTTGGGATTAAGTTCTTCATTCGCTTAGAAAGGAATTGGGGGCACACAGGGTGTGGGGGCAGGGAGTTTGGGGGAACTGGTTGGAGGGAAGGTGAAGTTCACTGATGCTCTTGATTTTAATCCCCGCATCACTCATCACTTTGTTCTTAAATAAAGAAGCCTGGGACCTAGAAAAAGAAAGATAGTGACTTGATGGACCCTAAGTCTTTTTGTTTGTGTTTTTGTTTCCTTACTAGCATGAAAGTGAAGTTACTAAGGTTATATTTTTAATGAAGCGGTTCGCTTTAATGTCCTGTACCTTTGAACTGTATGCATTTGATTTAATAAGCATATCTATAAATCCTATAAATCTTATTTTGATGATGACTCTGACGGCTATGGGGAAGATTAATTGAATGGAAGATGTGGAGAGAGCAGATACGAGGCAAGTTAGTGATGCAGGAGAGAGACAATTGCATCTTGGCCTGGAAGGATGGCTCTTGGAATGAAGAAAAGTAGATAATTTTAGAATCTTTAGAAGAGACAATTTGTAAAACTTGGCAGTTGATGGATAGGAAAAGAGATGAGTGTACTATGGTTCCCGTATTTCTGGTTTGAGTGTATGAGGTGTGGAATATAGGACGAGGTACAGGTTTGGATATGGGGAAGTTTATAAGTTTAGCATTAAAGTTGTATTTTTTTCTTTTCGAATTAAGTCTGGACTACTGTGGCGCAAATGTAATGTTGAGATGAGTATATGGTCTGGAGTGCAGAAGAAAGCTCTCAATTGCAATATTAATCTACAAGTCATAGACATAGAGATGGAAATTGAAGATATGGAAGTAAATCATGTTATAATGGAGGAAAGAATATAGAATAACAAAGAGGAGCACCTGGGAGCAGCTAGAGCCTGAAAAAAAGCCAGCATTTAATGATCAGTTAAAGAAGGAGGAACTACTTAAGAAAGGAAGCCAGAGAAAAAAATGGGAATGTGGTACCTTTAGATATCTAGAAAAGAGAGTTTTGAAAAAGGAGGGAATGGGCCCACAGGGTAGAATAATGTTAGGTTAAATAAAATGAGAGCTAAGAGTGTTTCATTAGGTTTAGTAAAGTGGATATTGAGGCCAAAACAACTGTAGTGAGAACACATTAGGTACAGTAGTGAGAGTGGAAGAAATATTAGAATAAGCAGGAAGTGAGGACATAAAGGGTAAATGTCTTGTTGGATATTTGACTTTGGAAAAAAAGAGCAAATGCAATTGTCCAGAAGAGGAAATGGAATTGAGAGAGCATTTATTTGTTTTTGTTTTTGTTGTAAGAAGGCAAGTAAGATTTGCCCACTTAGGGCAGGAGTCAGTATGGAGAGAATGACTAAAGATAGGGAAGAAAGTTTGTAATAGACATCTCCAGGGTCCTGGGAAGGTAAGAGGGGTGCAGAGCACAGAAGGAAAGGAAAAGGTGCCATGAAGAAGCAGATTGGTTCATAGATTCAGATGTTGGACATCAAGGGAGTTTCTGTTTAACACCTCTCCATTTCCTTGGTGAATAGAAGGCAGTAGCTTCCATAAAGTGTGAGGAAGGCCAGTAGAGTGGGGACCAGGGGTTGGAGAACAGTTGAGATTTTCAGAACAGGAGAACGAGAGAATGAGAGCTGACCAAACACGTGGATTGCCATGTGCTGGTAAATTCTTCTCAAAGGTGGTGACCATATATTTTATATGGATGTTAGCCAACTCTGAGATTGTTCCATGAGCACTCAGCAACTAAGATGCATGTACAGAGAAGATGGGCAGTTGGATTCATTCAGGGTTGGGGATTTTAGGGCAGGTGCAATAAAACCCCCAAAACACAAGTGAGCTTAGGTTATTGGTGAGGATATGGCTGCAAAGATGAACCACTGAATCCAAGCTGGATGGGCTTCATCTTTGTCATCATTATCTTCATCCATTATCATCTTCTGAATAAGGATGGAATTGAAGTCAGAAATGCCTGAAAAAAGGGAAGAAAGTAGACAGAGTGGTTGGTAAAGGATGAAGGATTCTCCCATCTCATCATGCCTCTATCACCACAAAGACACTGTGTTGAAAGAACATTGTCTCTCCATCCAGTTCTTGGGAAGAACTCTAGTTAATCGTGTTGGTCAGAGCTAGACATTTGTTGGAACAAGTTTTTCTGGCAAGCCAGACCTTTGTACCTCAAAAGCCAGAGCCAATCTGGCTGATTCCTTTGTGACCACCCGCTTTCTGGCTTTCTACTCCATTTGCTTGCCCTGCTGTTGGGTGAATGCTCTCACACATCATGTTTTTGGGGGAGGGGCAGAGCTGAAAGGGAATGCACGTCAGCTCGGAAGACCTTCTCTCTGCCTGCTGACTCTAACCCATTCCATCCAGCAGACCTGCGCCCTCATCCATGTGGCTGGAGGTGTGGGTTCCCTTCACAGCCAGCTCTGTGATATCTCTGCAGGCGTACCTGGGGGCGCTGTTCCAAGATCTAGATTAGAGTGGAAGGTAAAAGATCCCTTTTAGCCTCAAGCCTAAACTTTGTTCTCCCGTCTGATATAATGGAGAGGTTATGAATGGAGTTTTGTTGTCTGCATTTGATCTCTAACTGTGGGTCTTTGACCAGGTTATTTAAGCTCCCGATTTTTCATCTAAAAGTGGAACACTAATAATACCCATCTCACAGGTTGGTAATGAAGACCGAACAAGTTAATGCATGTAAAACACTTATCCAACGCCTAAAGTATCATATTTAATAAATATTAGTTTTTAATAATGAATTATTATTTTACCAGTGGGCTCTTAATGTTATTTTAGAAGGTGCTTAGTTGTTTTTTTTTTTTTGGATTAAAACAACACAAGTTTATTATCTTTCAGTGTGGGAGGTCAGGGGTCTGGTATGGTTCTCAATGGACTGAGATCAAGTTGTTGGCAGGGCTATGTTCCTTTTGGAGGCTCTTGGGGAGAATCCATTCCCACGCCTTTTCCGGTTTCTGAAAGCCACCTGCGTTCCTTGGCTTGTGGCCCCTTTCTGGCTTCAAAGCCAGAAAGGTAGCATCTTCCAGTCTCTCTCTGACTCTGACTCTCCTGCTTTCTTCTTGTGATTACATTGGGCCCACCAGGATAATCTCCCCATCTCAAGATTCTTAATTTAGTTCTTTTGCGAAGCCCATTTTGCCACTTAAGGTGACATTCGATAGAATGTGGACATCTTTGGAGGGCCAATATTCTGCCTACCACTGGAGGCTACTGCAAAAATCCAGGCAAGAGATGATGGTGAACTGAGTCAGAGTGACAGCAGTGAAGATGGTGAGAAGTGGTGGGATTCTGGATATATTTTGAGGGTAGAGCCAACAGGATATTCTGAGATTGGACGTGGATCTTTCTTTTCCAGTGGAGGGGGACTTCCAGTCTACCTCTGTGTTGGGCCTGGACCTGGATGAGGATGTGGGTTTCTCTGGCATGAGGACCAGGGAGTCACAGGTCCATTACTGGAACCTATGTGGCCCCCTAGGGCCTGGTGCCTGTTGCATGGCCTGCACGTGCTCAGTTGAATGGGTATGACGTCGGTCTTATAACCCGCCATTAGCTCAAGTGCAGGGGCCCTCCAGGGCACAGTCTCTCCCTACTCCTCACTGTACAGGTTCTGCTGGGCCTGACCTACCCCTATTGCTAACTTTGGCCTGTTCCCCGGGAAGGTCACACTTGCTCCCAGGTCCGTCACACGTCCTTTATTTATGTGTTTGTTTATGTGTGAAACCGAGTCCCCCTAAAACCGAGTTCCCTTACTGAGTTTATGATTAATCTCTCTATCCAAAACTTTATTCCCTTGCTTGTCTCCTCTGACCTCAATCCCTTTCTTGTCCCCTCTGGCCTCAATCCTATGCTAACTGAACACTTATCAACCAGAGTCGGCTATTGTTGATAACATCATCAATGTATTAAAATTGCTACATCATCATTACATTGTACTACATCATCATTAACTTACAAGCTCAGGTTGTTTCTCCAGGGCAAGATGAGCCCACAGATCCCCAAGCCATGGACTACCTGGACAGAGAATTATAAAAAGGAGACATCCTGATTCCTGAAACCATGATTAAGAAATGTCAAAGGCAATGATTAATCCTAGTTCCTTTGTTCTTCCCCCTTAAAACATTCCTAACTCAAAGACCAAGATGAAGTGGATCTGAGACTTGTCTCCCACTCCTTTGCTTGATGCCCTGCAAATAAATCCTTACTTTGCCGCAAATGCCCGCTGTCAGAGTTCGGCTTTCTGCACCACGGGTACATAAGCTCTTGCTTGGTTACATGTGTATCTCTCTGTCCAGAATGTGCTTAGATTTATTTTTAACTTAAAAAAAATTTTATTTTATAATGTTTTACTCTTTTGTCATTTGATTGGTGATCTTAGAGTATGTACCTCATTTTTACTGTGGAGGGAAAGAGGGAGAAGTGGGAAGCTGGGGAACGCTGAGTCCTGAACGACAGAGAAACAACAGAGCTCCTGGAGGTAACTGAGAGGATAAAAGGGAGAAACGGGAAGATGGCCTTGAAGGACGGGTACCATAAATAAATAAAATGCTTAGACTTACATGGTTGGGAAGATGTGGAACCTAAAATTCAAATCAGAGACTCATAAGGCTCCCAAGGCTTAAATCTGCCCCCAACACTATTACCAAGTTGTTTGCACTACACCTAAGAAAACTGAGTAACAGTTATTGCTTAAGTCAGAAGTGAAAACTAGAGTTAAATTATCTGTGTAAAACTTGAATTATTTGTTGTATATGTAATGTATCACAATATAACTAGCTATATTTATTAGTTGGAATAAGAGCAAAGATATGAAAACAATACTAATTCTGTTGCTCATTTAAAAACTCGTACTGAAATATTTCATATTTATTCATTGGTTTTTATTGTTGTTATATAGTACGTTTTTAGTTATCGGTATTCAGTTTATACACTGAGTATGTACTACATATCTAATAAAGAAATAAAAGTAAGTTAGCATTATTGTTATACTGAGGAAAAAACTATCTGTCTACAGTTAATAATGTGGTGTTTAGTTTTAGCAAATTCATTGCCCACCTGATTACTTTCACCTCATACTTCCATACTTTCTACCCTACACATTTCATCTTGAGCATCCATTCAGCACATGCTGGTTTATCCATTACTGGGTTAATATACCTCAAGTGCAAGTAGGATTCTGGAACTGAGAGGTTGAAAGTTTACTCAACCAATCGTCAATAAATACCATTTCTCATCACAGTTCCTCAGTTCTTTTAGGTAAAATAAGGACAGTAGCACTGATCCATTTTCACAGTCTTGATAAAAAAAAAATTAAACGCCTACATGAAAAGATGTTAGTATGTTTTTTAAATAAAGATTTAAATGTGGAAAAACTGTAAGAGAACATAAAGTTAAAACCTGGTGAAGGATTTGACTTAGAGATACTTATTTTTAGTTTTAAAACAACAAAATACTGAGATACTGAAAAAGGTAATACAAGTAGAACTACTCTGTAAGCTCTAGTCTATAAACATAAGATGATATTGATATTACAAAAATATTCATTCATATAAAATTCCCAAATTTCTTAAGAGATGTATCTACGTTATTTTAATTATAATAATGTATTTAATAATTGTTCACACTAAATTCCATTTAATTCTAAAATATGTTGTTTTGTACACATATACATTTTTTAAATAGTTGAACTTGTTAAATTGAAGGCTAGCTATATTTTATCTTTGGGAGTTAAACAATATACACCTGGAAAACTGGGGAAACCACAGTAATTTAAAATATTGCTATTCTGTGCCATTTTTGCTTAAGTTGACTCAGGAAATACAAGTAAGTGCCACTTAATGAAAAATATGTATAAATGGTTAAGTATATTAATGTAGATATGCAATGATACAATAATGCTCCTATTTTGACTTAACATGAATCTTTGCTTTGTATCATATATTAAAATACCATTGGCAAACCACTCAACAATTTCCAGGAGTTTCCACTGGAGACAGTGTTCCAAGAGGCCATTGAGCTTTGCGTTTTTGAACATTTGCTGTTGGGGCATTGGTTTCTGGATCGCTCCTCTGTCTACATGATGAGCTAATTGGCCTAGCAGGACTCCCTTTAGAATAGCGGCTTCTGCTTAGTTAATCAGGAGTACAATTTGTTGTTTCATTTCCTCTTCTAGTCCCATTGGGGAAATTGAATTGTAAAAAGACTGCCTACTGGGAACATTCAGTACTCCTGACTGAATAAGTAACTTTATTTATCTATTTATTTCTTTGGTACTGTCTTAATTAGCAAAGAAAGAAGGACTTTATTAGGTAAGAGAGTGCTGTGGTTTTGATACAGATAGGTGCTGTTAGCAAAGCATTTGATTCACAGAGCCTTCTCAAAGTCAGGGTGTTTTGCAGGTACAAAGCTTATATGAAATTTTAATTTGCAGTGCTAGAGCTGTTTGCCATTTTGGTAAGTGTTAGTCCTGCAAGGCAGAAGTTGAAGACAAGTCAATGATGTTGTTTTAAAAAAAAAAGAAACCACAGTTGTGAAGTTTAGAAGATTTATTCTTTGGACCACACAAACTTTAATTTTTCTCCAATAAAGATTGTTTGTCCATAACAGTGTCCAAATGTGGGCTTGAACAGTGTATCCTTAAGTTTTAAAAGCTTCACAATTTGTCAGTTGCACCATTATTTATTGCTGTATCCACTCTTAGGCAAAAACAGAGTTTATGAGACCTAAACATCATGATGAACAAAGTCGGATAATATATTTTACATCTTTTTCTTTTAGAATTGAGGACTAGTTTCTACTGTACCTTATCAAACTCTTCAGTGTAATAAGGAAATTTCCTAAGATATGATTTAAATATCTTCTAAATTAAAACCTCAGATGTTTTCTAGAACACCAGTTTAATAACTGCTTATCCTGAGAGTAGAGGCAGAATAGTGTAATGATTAGAGAGACTCTGGCTCTAGAACTAGGCAGCCTTGATCCAGGTCACTGCTCTGTCGCTGACTAGCTTTGTGACCCTGGGCAAACAACTGAATTCTCTGAATCGCATAAGGTTAACTTAATAGGGAGAGTGAGAGTTAATACAAGGCAAGCTCTTCGAAGAGCTCTTGGCAGAGTGCCTACCACATAAGAATTGCTCAGTGGGTGTTAGCAGTTACTTTATATATTTCTTGATAATCTAGCACAAACCTGGTGCCAGTCATGTGCACAATAAAGAATTCATAAATGCATTATTTAATGAGTGAATGGACAAGAGGAAGTGTTGTCCATAAAACTTAGAATCATTATAAATCCGTCTCTGCCCTATACTTTTAAACAAAACAGCACATTTCTCTGTAGTTATAAAATTACAGCCAAATGTGGGAAAGGTTCAGAAGAACTTAAAATCTATATTTAGATAATAGATCCTTATTATCCCCAAGCCATTACTATAGTCTCTCAAAATTTTGAACATTAATTTGTAACATTCTATGAGTCTGAATGACTAGAAATAGAATTTAAAAATTCATCTTAATAAAATACCATGAAAAACTTGCAAAGATTTTTCAAAAATATGCCTTATAACCCTTATAAAGAAGAGCTTGTTTGTATAGAGTTCCCTGATGTCTGAATTGAACAGGTAAGGGGAGGGGACTGGGGGAGTCACTTCATGGACTGAGTTCCTCATGTTCTTTGCCAGATATGATGAATATTCAAAAACAAAACAAAAATAACTAAGTCATTGTTCCTACTCCTAAGGAAGGTGTAATCAATCTACTTGTGTAGATAGTTGTTAACACATGATAAATCGAATTATATATATTTGCATATATACTATTATTTTATATACATATGATATATGTAACAGGTAGTATATATATATTATACACACACATACATATATATGTGTAAATTCAAGTACTTAGTAATAAAGTAATTATTACTAATAAAGTAATACACTAATTATTACTTTATTACTAGTAAAGTAGTACAGTATCATTGCTCTATTACTAATAAAGTAATAAAGTATCATTACTCCAAGTCTGTGTTCTAGGAGTTTGAGAAAGTAAGGAAATTTCCTTCTACTGCTAAGAATGTTCTGCTTCCCTTTGAAACAGATTTATGTAGAACTGCTGAAGTAAGGGAATCATCTTAATCATTTTTTAGAACTCTCAGAAAGTTCTGAAGTCTAGGAAAAAGGTGAAAATATAAAACTTTCATTATGGGAGTTAGTTATTTTGTACTATACTAAGAAATATGAGTAAGATAGAGACATCATTGTTAATGATATGTGTACTTTTATTTTGCAATCACAGTAATTTATGGTAGTGTTGGAGGTTTTTTTTCCCCCATGATTGTTCCCATGTGTGGGAATGCAAAGAAGCATGCCTGGCATATTATTTTCATCATACTTGTCTGTCTGTTTGGGCTTTCTTCACTCTTTTTTAATTAATATGTGATTATCAACAAGAAAACACTGAGACTACTGTTATTAAATTCAGCACAAATGGAAGATGGTATTGATGTACTAAGTAGTACATGGTGGCCATAATCAAACTTTCCATGTGATTTCCATTTGGAAAACAACAATTTAGCAAGTTAATTCCTGCCTTTAGTTAATTCTTAAAAATCGATCTCCATTTGGGCTCTCTGTTATAAAGGAATATGTTATTGTTTACTCTCTCCAGTGTATGAATAGTAAAATAATTCAGAAAGTATGTTTTCATATGATAGAAGTGTGATTATCTTGGCAAATATTACAACAACAATAATGTTCACAGATACTTAATTTGCTGTTCTTGGTGCTCTTGCAGCTAGTTGGGCCATGTGACTAGATCTGGACAATAGCATGTGATGTGTGTCACTTCTGGATTGACTCAGCCCTTGTGTGATAGTGTAGTCTTTCTTCACTTGCCATAAGGAAATGATAGTCTTTTCAATACATAGTCCTAGGTTAACTAGATTTACAAAGAAAAACAACTGTATCTTATCTCAGATATACACAAACATTAATTTCAGGTAGATTGAAGGTTGAAATAGGAAATGCCGAACAATAATATTTCTTGAAAATGTCATAGAATATTCTCAAAATCTTTGGTTAGGCACATTTTTAAAAAATTAGACACATAAAGCACAAACCTTAAATGACAAGAATGAGAATTTGAACTCTATTAAAATTTTAAAAACTTTTATCAGAGACACCACTTCATAAATAAGAATAGAGGAGTATTTGTAATATATGTAAATGTAACCACAAATGGATTCTTATACAAATTATAATTCTATTTTAAACTTCTATAAATCAATAAGAAAGAGCAGATAACCCAAGAAAACAAAAGAAAGAGAGTCAGACAAATATCATATTATTATCGCTTATATGCGGAATCTAAAAAAAGTGATGCAAGTGAACTTACTTACAAAACAGAAACAGACTCACAGACTTAGAGAACGACTTTATGGTTACCAGGGGGGAAGGGTGGAGGGAGGGATAGATTGGGAGGCTAGGATTGACATGTACACACTGCTATATTTAAAATAGATAACCAACAAGGACCTACTGTATAGCACAGGGAACTCTGCTCAAAATTCTTTAATAACCTAAATGGGAAAAAGAATAGATACATGTATATGTATAACTGAATCACTTTGCTGTACACCTGAAACTAACACAACATTGTTAATCGACTATACTTCAATAGAAAATAAAAATTTAAAAAAAGAAAGGGGGACAAAAGTCTTGGACAGGCGCTTCAAAATGAGAATATGCAAATGGACAATAAATACATTAAAATATGTTCAACATCATTATTTATTAGGACAATGCTAATTAAAGCCACAGTAAGACACCATTACTTACCCATTAATACAGCCATTAGAAACAAAAAACAAAAAACTGCTAACACTGAGTGCTGACAAGGACTGTAGACCTACTGAAACTCTCAAAAATTGCCATTTGGGGTGTAAATTGGCATAACCTGTTTAGAAAACTGTTTTGTAATATCCGCTAAAACTGAACTTACTCATTCCTTATGGTCCAACAATTACTTACTCATTCCTTATGGTCTAACAATTCCACTTCTAGGTAGATGCTCAACAGAAATATGTAGATTTGTATTTTAAAAGATGTGTTCCAGAATATTCATAACAGCAGTATTATTAAAACCTCCAGTGGAAACAATCTAAATTTTCATCAACAATGGGACATAAAAAATAAATTGGAGAATATTCAAACTTTGGGTATGAATACAGTATGCGATGAAAATAAACTATGGCTACATACAGCAACACAGACTCTTACAAACATAATGTTGAGAAAAAAAATGCCAGGTGAATAAGGTACAGACTGCATGATTTCTTGTCCATAAATCTTATTTATATAAAGTCTAAAAATAGACAAAACTAATCTGCAATAGTAAGAATCAAAATTGTGCTTTCCTTTAGGGAACTGAATGAGAAGAGTCATGGGGAAGGGATTTACTGGTAGTGTTTTGTTTCCTTGCTGTTCTTACATGGGTGTGTTTATTTTGTTAAACTTCATCAAGCTGTGTTCTTAGGACTTGTGCACTTTTAGTTATACATGTTATATTGCTAAAAAATTCAGCACTGAGTCTGTAAGCAACTTATTACAAAAAGGCTACATTGATAATTACACTAGAAGCATCTCCTCTCCTCTCAAATCAGCCAAATCTTATTACTTTTAAAGTCAGACTTTTGTGTGGTCTAACTTTGGTTCACATGTGCACTGCTCATATTCCCAGGATGTCGCTGTCTCTAAACATACAGGATTACTGCCCTGAGATTTTCAAAGGGATGCAACATATTACAAAAATGTTAGCAGCTTGTTTTGTGATGAGAAAGGATTTTTAAGCACAGACTGTTAGACTGTCTTCCAGATTCTGAAATTTAATTCCCCAGTGCCTGCTCTTCCCCTTTAATAGTTATTTTAGGTTGGAGTTTTGTCTTTAGGGAAAACAAATGAAGGGACCGGTATGGAAGAAAATCAATGGACATACATACTTACATATGGTAACAAAATCACCAGTAGTGTAATCTGGGTCAAAATATGTTTTTCGAGCTGTGAAGAACAAAACTGGACTAAAAACTATCTAGAAATGTCTGCCTCTTGTTATTTCTTTTCGGTTTTAACCAAGTAATGTCTACCCTTTCACTGGCCCTGCCATCCCCTCAACTATTCTAATTCAGCATTCCTGGTTGGCAGGCAGTAGTGGAGAACTTGACTTCAGAATCTCAACAGCTTAGTCCCGAACAAGCCAGCAAAACATTAGGACTCTCAGTTGGCAGGAGCATGAAAGTATCTTCAGAAGGCCAAGTGACGTCATGTGAAATTTCTGTTTGTCCACCTTATTTGAGCAAAGCTCAGTGGGCATGATTTCAGCAGAATATGAGGTGCCCCTTATTCTCAAGCTTTTGACTGAGTTCTGTATATGGACATAGCTGGGAAAAACTAAATATTTCTTTGCAAAGTTCAAGCTCCTACATATCCAATGAAAAATTAGCATAGTGGAGAAGAGCCAAACACCAAAGATTATATCGACTGCACTGTGAAAGGCCTGTTCTGTGGTCAGCAGCAAAAGCAAAACAAAGCACTTTGATTGGCAGTGCTTATGATGGACAAGTCTTTTCAGACAGATGCTGAGATGGGGCTACAGATAAAGAAAAGCAGAGGAAATCTGAGAATGGTGGTGATCATCAATTGTTCCTTATCTCCACCTGCATCAAAACAGTCTGTGATGTTAGCATTTTTTTAAAACTCATTTGTTCAACAAAGCCTTGTTAAACAGCTTTTCAATCTCAGTGATTAGCTTGGGATGCAGTGTTCATATGACATGGCACCTAGCTCAAGGGGCTGACAGACAAATTATAGGAGAAATAAGTTGGATAGAAACAAGTTATTACACTATAATGTAATAAAAAGAAATATACAAAAATAGAGTCAATCCACCAGGAGAATGTAATCCCCAACTCCAAGCTCATGCATGACAGAAACCCTTTTCAGGCCTCAATTTTGTATTACTTCCTCTGTTTGAACTTCAGGACTTTTACACATCCAGTTTTTTATTCTAGGGCAGAATGTGTGAGACCAGCTCCCTTCTCTACTATTTATGCTCAGATCGTAGCTTAAGCATCGCTTTGCCCCAAAGCTGACCCTGATTCCCTTTTCCCCTACAGGGTAAAATTTCAGTTTGCTGACCCTGCTCTGTGCTCAGCCAACCTCCCTTTTGTTCATGATATTGCACTTGACTTTTACCATCTTTCTAGTCCTACCAGATTATAAATTCCTTTAGGAGCAAGGCCATTCCTATTTCATTCAGTGTGGAAACCCAGCTTCTGACTCTGGAACTTAATTTATACTCATTGAGTCAATAGTAAGTGAGCCTCAGTCTGAGAAGCCTAGGGGACACGATGACACGGTCTACCTGGTAGAACCACAGAAACATCGGGAAAAAACAGAGCTTGTATCGCTGTAGCTCATGGCATTGTTCTAAGTGACAGTTTTCTTATACAGCTTTTTTGTGTCCTACACAATACCTAATGGAGAAAGAATATTATCCACTTTTAAACTTTGAGCTCCTGGGGTTTCTTAAACTTGGTCTGTGTCGCATTGGAAAAATCAGATAAAATGTGTTGACCCTCTTCCATTCCCACCTTTCAAACGCACCTGTGCTCATACATGTTTGTATATAATTCCTAGGATCCCATGGATCTGTCGAAGCCCATTGAGACCTCAGCTTATAACCTGATGTTTTGGAGCATCGTCTTTTCCATTTCTGTATGCCCAAGTACAGCTTGTGGAGTCAGTGGACTCAGCTTCCCTACACTCTTCATTAATTAGCAACATTAGCAGGCAGCACTTATTATGCACCCGACATATTGTGAGATATGCACCCACTTGTGAGATAGGTCAGCTTATCTTCTTCAGTATGTAGATGAGGACCCTGCATTGGAGAGGTTACATAACTTGGCTAAAGCTTCACAACTTGTAAGGGGTGGAGCTGGAATTCAAAACCAGGCAGTCTGGCTCCTGGGTGCTGCTCATCTCCAACGTTCCATACTGATTCTCTAGAATCTTGGTGCATTGCATCCTCTCAGCGTCTTACCAGGAAGTAAGAATGCTTATACCCATTTTATAGTCCAAGAAACTTAAGTGCAGCACGGTAGAATAAATTATTTTAGGTCATTTACCTATTAGTTTGTGGTAGGTCTTGCATATGAACCCAGATGGATCTTACTCCAAAAACCATGGCCTTTACATGACACCTGACTTGAAAGCATCTGGCACATGGTAGGTCTTTTCAGGGGAAAGGACAAAGATGGGAAAATGCCAGTGTAGGGTTGTTTGAGCCACTGTGTTTTAAGCTGTTTGGTTTTTGTATATTGTGTTGAGACAAAGAATTAGAAAGTTCTCTAATATGTGGACTTGTAAATTTGTGCAAGAAAGTTGGGAAGGGAGGGCAGAGCCAAAGAGGAGAGCATGAGAGGGCAGAGCTACCCTACTTCAAAATGAGAGTTATGAAAAGCCGTCATTAATGATCTCTCATTTTATATTATTTTGGATGTGAGCTTGGGAAGATAATATTTTCAGAGTTATTTTGACTCAGGTTCAATTATTTTTCTCATGGCAAAATATTTGTATACACACACGTATATGTATTTATATATGCATATATATTCATTTATATTTAACTCTTCAAAGGTGATCATTATTCAGCTTAGATTCCTTGGTTAATAAAAATTAATAAGTGCACATTTTGTGTTTAACAAATTTACTCACTTTGAGTCTTCTATTATACGTTAGATTTTTTTCTATGGCTGAATAAAACACAATTAATATAGGATTAATTTATGCTCTTAGCCCATTAGATGTAATTTAATATAAATTAATCATTTTGTATAGAGAAAAAATTTTAACAGTATTTCCCTGCATATTATTGTTATTATTAGCCTCAGCTTGTATCAGAGCTATTAACTTAATATAAAAGAAAATCCAAATTAATTTTTTCCCATGCTGTGATAAAATCTTTTACATTTATGCTGTAAACTATCAGAGTAAATAAACAAATACTTTTTGGCTTGCAAGAATCTTTATTTCACAGACTTGGGATCTGGTAAGTTGCTTTATTACCAGTGATTTTTTAAATAAATAAATGCTTTTTGAGACAGAATTCACATAATGTAAAATTCATGCTTTTAATGCATACAATTCAGTGTTTTTTAGTTTATTCTTAGAGTTGTGCAGTCATCACCACTATCTAATTTTAGAACAGTTTTATCACCCCATAAAGAAACCTTGGACCCATTAGCACTCACTCCCCATTCTTGCTTCCCTCACCTTAGTTGTGTTTGCCCCTAGCAACTGCTAATCTACATTCTGCATATGAATTTGCCTGTTCTGGACATTTCATATAAATGGAATCATACGAAGTGTGGCCTTTTGTGTCTGGCTTCTTTCACTGAGCATAATGTTTGCAATGTTTAGCCATGTTGTAGCATGTATCAGTAGTTATTCCTTTTTGTGTCCAAATAATATTCCATTATATGGACTTACCACATTTTATTTATTCATTTTTTAGTTAATGGGCATTTGAATTGTTTCCAGTTTTTAGCTATTTTTAATAACCTTGCTATGAAGATTTATGAACAAATTTTATGTGGAGATATGTTTTCAATTCTCTTGGATGTATACTTAGGAGTGAAATTGCTGGGTCATATGGTAACTCTATGTTTAGCTTTTAAATTGGGTTATTTGTCGTTTAATTGCTGAGTTGTAAGAGTTCTTTATATACTCTTGCTACAAGCTCCTTATTAGATATTTGATTAGCAAATATGTTCTCCCATTCCGTAAGTTGCCTTTTCACTTTTTTGAAGGTGTCTTTTGAAGCATGACACATTTTTAATACTGACAAAGTCCAGTTTGTTTAGCTTTTGTCAGTTGTGCTTTTGGTGTCATATCTAAAGCACACTGCCTAATTCAAGGTCACAAAGATTTACTTCTGTCTTTTATTCTAGGATTTCTTTAGTTTTAGGTCTTACATTCAGGTCTGACTTCATTTGAGCTAATTTTTTTTATGTATATGGTGTGAGGTAGAGATGCAGTTTCATTCTCTTGCATGTGGATATTCAGTTGTCCTGGCAACATTGGTTGAAAAGGCTATAGTTTTTAATTGTCTTGAGAGCTTGTTGAAAACCAACTGACTATGAATATAAGGGCTTATTTCTATACAATTATTTATGCTCCTCTGATCTATGTCTATGCCTATGTCGATAACACACAGTGATTACTGTAGTTTGGTAGTAAGTTTTGAAATTGGGAAGTGTGAGTCCTCCAATTTTGTTCTTTATTTTCAAGATTTTTTTTTTATAATTCTGCGTCCCTTGAATTTATGTATGAGTATTAGTAGCAGCTTATCGATTGCTGCAAAAAAAAAAAAAAACAGCTAGTATTTCAATAGCAATTGTTTTGAAACTATAGGTCAATTTGGAGAGTATCTTCCAATCCATGAACATGGGATTTTTTTTTCATTTATTTATTCCCTTCTAAGTGCTGCTTTAGTTGGCATCAAATAAGTTTTGTTTAAGTGTTGTTATTTCATTTCCATTCACCCTAAAATATTTTGTAATTCCTCTTAGTATTTTTCCTTTGAGCCATTGCTATTTAGGAGTATGTTGTTTAATTAACACATATTTGGGAATTTCCCAAATTTGTTATTGATTTCTAATCTCATTCTGTTTTGGTAAGAGAACATACTTATGTATGATTTCAATGCTTTTAAATGTACTGAGACGTGTTTTAAGGTGTAACATATAGTCTATCCTGGAGAATGTTCCAGGTGCATATAAAATGAATGTGTACTCTACTATATAGCTAAGTGGAATATTCCATACATGTCTGTAATATCTAGTCAGTTTATAGTGTTGTTGAGTCTTTATTTCTTTACTGATCTTCTGTTTAAGTTTTCTATCCATAATTGAAAATTAGGTATTGAAGTCTTCAACTATTATTTATGAATTGTCTATTTCTCCCTTCAATTTTGTCTGTTTTTTTTTTTTTCCCCATGTATTTTGGACCTCTTTGATTTTATCTCACTTGGAGTTTGTTGGAGCTTCTTGGGTGTGTATCATGTTTTCATAAAATTTTGGAATTATCAGCCATTATTTCTTTAAATATTCTTTCTGCCCCCTCTTTTTCTCCCCTCTACCTATTGTAATCCCTTAATGCAGATTTTAGTACATTAGTGGTATTCCACAGGTTGCAGAGACTGATTAATTTTGTCTAAATGTTTTTGTCTTTGAACAACTAACATATTTATGGCATCTGAAGAATCTCTTCTTGATGACCTAGACGAGACGTAACATTCTATTTAAGTATTCTCATATTTTGTGTAATTATGATAATAAAGATAAAATAAAGTGTGGATACTTTCAGGGAAGGAATGTCTACAAGTATGCTGTGAGAGAACGAGATATCTCATTTGAGCACATGAAAAGTCTGTAAATATTTAAAGTGCTAAGAAGTGCAACGACTGGAAGAAGTATTTGATTCTAGGAGTGTTTCAGCTATTATAATAGTAGCAGATATCATTTTTTGATCACTTACTAAGCTTTAGTCTTTTCAAATATTACCACATTTAATAATTTACATAAGTATAATTACAGAAGCTTTAAGAATAGGTTAAAATCTCTAAAGCAATTTATAAATAAGCCTATTTATCTGAAAGTCCCAAGTTAACTTTATTATAGTTACAACTGTCACTATCTCTTGGTGGAGAGCAGGGTCAATGCACTCTTCCCATGAAGTATGGAAATTTTGAACCTCTGTAGTTCATATGTAGAATGATTCTTTATTTCCATTTTACAGATGAGCAAACTGAAACTCAAAGAGATTAACCATTTTACTCAACACTATCTTTTGTTTTATTTGTATATATCAAAGATAGTTGAAATTAAGTTCAAGAGGGTTGATTATACTTTGTCACCAGTGGTCTTATTCAATTCTTTTCTTCCATTATAGAAACATAGTAGACACTCAGCTAATGAAGATATAGTATTAAAATCAGTCAACTTTTTATTCTATCCTGGACCTGTCATTTAGGCATGTGTTCTCTGAGTTCTCACTTTATATTTCTAAATCATTAGATAAAGAAAGAAACATGATGTTTATGTATTAAAAATGTAAGTCTTGAATGTATTGTTGTCATTTCTCTGTATTAGTCTGCCAAGGCTACCATAACAGAATACCACAGACTGGGGTGGCTGAAAAAACACAAACTTACTTTCTCACTGTTCTGGAGGCTGGAAGTCCAGGGTAAAGATGTCAGCAGGGGTTGGTTTCTGGTAAGGCCTCTCTCCTTGACTTGCAGACAGCCACCTTCTCACTGTATCCTCATATAGCCTTTCCTCTATTCATCCATGGGGGACAGGGGAGAGAGAGAGAGAGACATCTCTCTCATGGAAGACACTTCTCATAAGAAACCAGTCCTATAGGATTAGGGCCCCACCCTATGACTTCACTTAACTTCAGTTACTTCCTTAAAGGCCTTATCACCAAATAAAGTCAAATGAGAGTTAGAGCCTCAACATATGAATGGAGGGGTGCACAATTCAGTGTATAATACTTTCTCCTACGTAATGATTCTGAGATACTGAGGAAAATGTTTTTTGAAAATATCTACAAATGGAGAAAAAATCATATCACCTCCCTCCCCCATTTAACTTGTAAAGTTAAAATTAATATTAAAGTGTTATTTGTTTTAATAATGCTTATTCTGGCATGTGTTTTAAAAGACTATAAATCCCTTTAATTGAGTTGAACACAAGCGTTAAAGCAACTGAGAAATTTTAGAATGAGCAAATTGTTCTGAAAACAATTAGAAAAATATGATTTCCACTCAGTATGTTTTCCATGCAGCTCTTCATTTAGTTTATATAAGACTTGTTTGGAAAACTTTCTTTGTTCAGTTAAACAAGTTAAGTCTGATCTTGAATGTATCTGATTTGCCTTCAATGTTCTTGCAGCCGCAGAAGCTTCCTCCTGCCAATCATTAAGCTTTTATAGAATCTTTTCTTCACTTAAGTGTGGTAAGTTTGAATATAGCTACATGAGCAAGTGGAAAGAGAATGAAGCCTTGGGTTCAAATCTGCGCTTTCCTTTTTACTGATCAGTGAGACCTTGAACAAATTACTTCATCTTGTCCTTCATTGCCTTGGCTTTGGAATCAGGATAGTAATATCCACCACATGTGGTGAATGTGGAGATTAAGAAAAGATGACATTTATGAGAGCCTGTTGCATTGCTGGACTCATCCTAATTCCCTTCATACCTACTCACTATGTTCTTGTTTGTTGATCTATTTATGTCTTTGTCCTCCTGCTTTGGGCTAGGCTCCCGCTTCCTCGTCTAACTTATTTCCTACCACTCTCATCCTCTGTTAATAACATGAGAGCTGTCTTCTTTCCTGCCCAGCTCACTCCCACTTCAAGACTATATGTGCTTTTCCTTCTATCTTGACTCTTCTTGCTCCAGATTTTTACAGAGCCTCCTTCTTATCCCTTTGGCCTGCACAAAAACTACCTCTTCTAGTGGCCTCAGATTCACTTGTTCTAAGAACACATGGACTTCCCTGGTGGCTCAGTGGTTAAGAATCCACCTGCCAATGCAAGGGACCCGGGTTTGAGCCCTGGTCCAAGAAGATCCCACATGCCGTGGAGCAACTAAGCCCGTGCTCCACAACTACTGAGCCTGTGCTCTAGAGCCCATGAGCCACAACTACTGATCCCGTGAGCCACAACTACTGAAGCCCGCATGCCTAGAGCCCGTGCTCAGCAACAAGAGAAGCCACGGCAATGAGAAGCCCGTGCACCACAATGAAGAGTAGCCCCCGCTTGCCGCAGCTAGAGAAAGCCTGCGCATGGCAACGAAGACCCAATGCAGCCAAAAAAAAAAAAACAATAATAATAATAAAAATTTAAAAAAAAACAAAAACACATACCTTCCTTCAACCTCCAGCCCTAGACACATTAACTCTTTATCCTTCACCTTGTTAAGTTTCCAGCACTTTTCACTATATGAAATGATCTTAAGTGTTTGCTGGCTCTCTTCTACACTAGAACGTATTACTGGGAGGGACAGAGACATTTTCTGTCTTAACTCAATATTCTGAGCATATGAGGGTTTAACAAATATCTATTGAATTATATTTGAATAGAAGAATCTACACATTAAAACTAAGTAAATAACAATTTAAACATCTTTTATCTGACTTAGCAGCATATTTTATCCCTTGGGCTGTTATTAGATGTAATTCTCTGAAGTCACACATGGTAGATAAAGTGGTCCAAAAAAGTTCCAGGTGATGATGGAAACTGAGACAAGGAATCAAGATGTATTGTTGTAAATTTACAACGTATGTAAAACACACATGGTTAGTTAAGACTTGTTATCTGCCACCTTATGGATATATCCATGTAACAAAATATTTTTCTCTGTTGTGTTTTGCTGAAAATTTGATAATGCAGCATATTGCTGTCATTTTCATTCCAAAAGTCTAGTTATAGGTTCAGGGTAACAATTAGATCTACCATGGGGTATATTGAATATTTAGTTTCCTTTTGATAAAAGAGTCAGATGATCCTTTGACAAGCAGTAGTGAAAGCTTGAGGGTGATTTCACTGACTCAAACCTGATATTGTCTGTTGCACAAACTAAGACATCAAAGGCTTTTTAAATACCCGTGAAATTCCTGGGAGAAGTAACTGCATATTAGCCTTAAGAACAACTCCTCTAACTTGTCCCATACTGAAATTTGTGTTTAATTATTAATTTATTAATTATTAAACATTAGCAATTAAATATTAATTGAGAAAGTCACTTTCTCTGGTTTCTGGCTCTCTCTCTCTCTCTCTCTCTCTCTCACACACCCACACCCACACACATACACATACACACACAGGAATGACATCAAATTAAAAGGGAGAAAACAAGTGTGAGAGAACTGTGGTGGGAACTTTCTGCTTCCCAGGACACTAACAATACCCATTAATGCCCCCCCCCAAAATTAAAAAAAATACTAATTAATGGCATTTCTTCATGAAAAGAATATCAGATTACTTTCTGTTTCCATTAAATGCATACAAGGGTACTGTGTCTATGTTCAGAGTTCAGTAGCTTCCCAGTAGATGGCACCACTGAGACTCAGTGCTGCTCCATCTTGATAAGGAAGTGTCATGAAACACTTGCCATTTCAAAGCATCTGTAAACTGAGATATAGTAACACTTGCAGTTGCCTTAGAAAACAAATACTCCTACAATATCTAGAAAATAAGTCAACTGTTGAAACCAATAAATGTCACAAGAACTCCCGCCGTGTATATATAACTTTTCGTATCTAATGATTTTTGTAATTTTAAATGTAAACTATTGAAATTATTTTTATAAAGAATGTGAATACAAACACAGACACATAGGCATATTTAATCTCTCCTCTTATAAATTCTGAAACCTTTCACGAGGATTTCTGTTAACTCCTCACATGCTTGCCCATTTTCTGCATATACTGTAGCCATGAGTGGGGCAAGAATATGAGGATCGCTAAAGGTAACACTTTATATCTAGACAGCTGGACTTCTCTCCTACCTGTGTGCATTACCTAGGCTAAAGGAGGCTTCTAGACATACGAATCTATGACTCTCTAACAGTTACAGGACTTTATATTTGGTTTTCTATGCTCTCAATTCCCAGAGTAATATCCAATCTAACTTTGCTAGTAACTAAAAAGCATTTCCCACATCTGTGTCTTCAAGATTTATGTGCAAGTTGCCTAGGTAAAATTGGGAACGCATTTTTCTCTAGGAACGGTATTTTAATGATTGTTAGGTTGTCTGGGTAATCCATAATGACATTTTAGTCTGTGATCTGGTAAATTCTCTGTGACTTTGAGACAATAGAGCACAGTGGTTAAAGCAAAAGGACTGGTGTCAAATAAACATCAGTGGATTTCAGTACCTTCCCAGTTAGTTATTAACTCACTATTTGTACCTATTTACTTATATTATTTACTTACTACTCTTGCTAATTATTACTATCTGGATATATTTTGGCGAGTTACTCAGAGAAACTGAAAATTCCCATGGGCTTCAGTTGTTCCTATGAGAAAGGGATGGGGGATAGTGATTCCAGATCCTAAGTCACTGGTCACCAACCCCAGCTCTTCTCCTTTCTACCTGTATAACCTAAAGCAGTTAACATAACCTCTCTGAGACTCAGTTTTCCTATCTTCAAAATGAGAAAGATGGCCCTACTTGGCAGTGTTACTGTAAGGATAAGGATTAAACAAGATTTGTTTGTGTGTGTTTGTGTATGTGTGTATAAATATGATGCATATTTATATATACATGCATGTATACACACACATATGTATATATACCACTAATGTATACATGCAGCTGCATTACTATACTACCTGTATTGAAGTTAAGTATTAAAAGCAGGAAATTGATTATGTTTTATGACCTCACACAGTTTTCTCCATCTTAGAATAAGTACAAGCTTTCAGGGACTTCCTCTGGGCTGTGTCTCTGCTTTTTAAAATTTTTAGTCCTGGGAAACTCCAAAGCTTTAAAGTAACTCAATATAACACATAAACATGGCTCATGGAGGTTCTGTTAAGGGTCTGTATGGATCCTTTGGTCTGTAAAATACAGCCAGCCCAGGCACTTTGAACAGATCATTCCAACAATAAGCAATAACCACTGCCTTAATATCCAAGTCATTCCTGCACATCTTTCTCCACCAGGCTCACAATTCATTGCACCATCTCCCTAAATAATTACCCAAGACAAAACCCCACTTCTCCCCATCCCATTCATGTCTGTTTAGCAACAGGCTTTGGTGAGGGTCTCTCTGTCCATGTGCTGCAACAACTGTGGGCAGATGACTGACCTGAATTCTAACTTGGTCCCATAGGGTTAAGGCAGATATGTAGTTCTGAGTGGCCTTTGGGAAGCACACTATGCTTCTGGAAGCTCTCATATATTCCTCTCTCCAAATGACCAGTCTTTTATTCATTAATTCATTCAACAAATATTGATGGAGCACTTAGTATGCCAGTTACTACATCAGGCACTATGTTTGCCCTCGTGGTCCTTCAACTTTGTCTAAAAATATTGTCCATCATTTACTGAACACATCCTAGGTGTCAAGTGTTTTACAAACATTGCCTAATTTCATCCTTGTAGAACACTGTGAACTAAGGGTCATAGATTACAGAATTGGAAACTAAGATGTAGAGGATAAGAAGGTTACCCAAAAAATGAAGGAAGAAAGGAGAAAGGAAGACAGGGAGGGAGAGAGGGAAGGAGGAAGGGGAAGTAAAATACAAAAGAGTGAGTAGCAGAACTACCATTCCAGTAGAGGCTCCTCTGACTCCAAAGCCGAATGCTCTGCATGCTTGGGTTCACCGCCAGGTGCTGGCAAGAGAGAGAGGCCTTCTAACGTTAGGTAGGAGGATAAAGCTATATTAAATAATGATTGAATATGTTACATTATGTACGTACATAGATAGCCACAAAGGCATAACTGAGCCAAGTTTATTAAATATATAGGCTTGCATGTGGTTGGGAAAGTTACAAGAGCTTTTGAAAGTAATTTTTGTCCCCTTGTGCTTAGGATGAAGTAGTGAATAGGGGTCAATGAGCAAATGAATAAAGAAAGAAAGACAAAGACAGAGAGCAAGAGAAAGAAGAGAGGGAGGGAAGGAAGGAAGGAAGGAAGGAAGGAAGGAAGGAAGGAAGGAAGGAAGGAGGGAAGGAAGGAAAGAAGGAAGGAAGGGAGGACAGCCAAGTTATTTTAAAGTTACATTTGTAAACAGCTGTTGGAAGTTGTAACCTAATGAGAGTATCTCATTTTTAATCAGCCAAAATAATTCCCAACATTTCAAGTTTAAGGTTTTTTCGGCTTGTAGGTGAGACAGCATTAAATAAGATTTGGAAAAGTCACTGAATTGCTCAAGTTAACTATGAATTTTCAGGGGTTTTTTTGTTTGTTTGTTTGTTTTTTGCTTAGCTGGAGTCCTTGTATTAGATAACTACTTTAGTAAATATGTTGTCTCTTCTCACTGTTCTGATGAATCTGAATTTCAAGAAGAAAGAAATTTTTGAGTAGCTTTTAAGGAAAGGAAAAAAAAAACTTCGTATCTGTAGATAGTTGTCATTTTTAATGTATATATTTATGAATTTCATTGGGGCATTTTTGGGAAGTTATGAAATGATGGTCAAGAAAACTGTGATAAAAGACAATTACCGCGAAACTTCTTGACTTACTGTCCATCTTTGGCACTTAGCAGATCTCACCAGCACATTCTAAACCTGAGCTCTGATTCTGACCTCTAACGACGCTGCATGGCTTCCATCTAGTGGCTACTCCATGAGACTTACCAGGCAATCATAAATCATAAAATAAGTAAATACTTAACATTGACAAAATATGACCCTATGAAGATGTGAAGGCCATTTATTTACTAGTATTACTGCCCAACTCCTTACTGGATGATGTATCAGATTACATATTTTACTGTATTTATTTGACTTCAAACAAATCTTAAACTCCCAGGGCCTCAGTTTTCTCATATGTAGAATGGGGTAAATAAAAGTTTTACTTCACAGAATGTTTGTGAAGTTTTCATAGAATAATCTAGGTACTGCTGTAACATAGTACCTGAATCATGGTAAATTTTTTTCGTTTGTTTTGTTTTAATTTTTATTTTATATTGAAGTATAGTTGATTAACAATGTTGTGTTAGTTTCAGGTGTAGAGCAAAGTGATTCAGTTATACAAATACATGTCTCTATTCTTTTTTCAAGCTCTTTTCCCATTTAGGTTATTACAGAATATTGAGCAGAGTTCCCTGTGCTATACAGTAGGTTTTTGTTGGTTATCTATTTGATTCATGCTAATTGCTCCATAAATAGCTTCATTCTTGTTCTTGGTGTTTTTGTTGGTGTTATTTATAAAGTGAACGCCTTCATCACATTATCTCTATGCTCTGGACTACTTGTAAATCTAAATTCTTAGAGCCTAACCATATTAATAGGTCTGTCTATTGGGGTAACACTGAAGTAAAGTTTTAAGAGCAGTGCAAATAGTAATTATATCTTGAACAAACATTGAAAATCATAAATCTAAGAAGATCCCTTTTCCCTCTTCATCCTGAGTTGAATGTTTTGCGTGAGTTGCTATTATCTTTGCTTCTTTGCAGAGTCTATATAGCAGAGTGGTTTACAGTATAGAGTCTAATGCCAAACTCCCTGTGTATGGGGCCCAGCTGTGCATTTGCTAACCATGTGACCTTCAGCAAGTTACTGAAAGGCACTGTTCCTCAGTTTCTTGGTCTGGAATATAGGCAATATAATAGGATATACCTTGGAGGGTTGTGGTGAGCAAAAAGTAATTTGCTTAGTACAGCACATGGTTAGTATTGTAAGAAGGTTAATCTAACAGTGGTTTATTTTATTGCTTCTCTTAAAAAATCGTGCTGGAACACAGTAAAAATCTTTGTCATTCATAAATGTATTCAGACATTTCAAAGTATTGGTTACCATACATTTATATATTATATAATGCTATTATAAAATTCCTATATGTGCAAGCCAGATATTTAAAATATGCTTGACCAACAGACACCAAGGTGAATGAGATTCCAGGCTAGAATAGCATTAGCATAAAGATTTTATTTAGCCTTAGGGAGGAGCAAGATGGCCACTCGCTGGACAAAGACAAAAAGGAAATAATGCAGCATTGTTTGAGGTTGAGGATAAAGTCAGTGAAAGCAGAAAGCTGCTGAACAGGTCACCATTTGGTGCTGAGTCACTGTTTCAAAGAATCACCGTTTGCTATTATAAAGGATGGCCAGATGCCAGGACCAGCTTAGAGGTTACGTGTTGAGATATGAAGGTCGCGGGGACGTTTTAGATTGGGTTCCTCAGAAGCAGCCTCTGACACAAAGATTTATGTGAAATAATTTGCAGGAACTGTTTCTAAGAGGGAAGGAGGAACTGGGAACAGAAAGGATGAGATGTCAAGCAAAGTTTAGCAGAGGATCACGTTAGTTCAATTCCAAAGATGAACAAGTGCTGAGGACATCATAGTTCAAACCAAGACTTGTTCTGATCAGGAACTAGGGAGTTGCAGCTCCCAGATGGTCGTTGGTTAAAGGCCAGCTGTTAGGGGTCAGGGGTACCAGTTCCCAGGTCGTTCCTGTTCACCGTGTGCACAGGTAAAACACGTTCTGGCATTCTTGAGAGTAGCCTGCTGGAAATGAGCCTGTCAGTTATGGCGAGTGAAAGCATACTGAGGGCTGGCATAAACAAAAATGGGAAAGGAATCCATCCAAGGAGACATGGCAGAGCACTAATAGCTTCTGCTACAGAAGGAGTGGCAATTTACGTCTAAGTTGAAGAAGAAATGCTGGAAAGTACTAAGCAGTCCATTGCTGTTGCAGTTACCTTGTTAAAAACTGACTTTGGCAACTTTTGTGATGCTGTTTGTATTCCTCCCTCATCATGTATTCTTCCAGTGCTTAAAGTATGTCATTCCAAGGTTTTGTATTAGTAACTAAAAATATGAATCATAGAGATCCTTTAGATATGTATAATATCTAGAATACTTGCATGCATATTTCCTTCCTGAACAACTCTGTAAGTAGGAAAAAACATGAAACCTTACCCTCATTCCTGAGCCAAAGTACTTATATTGCTGGATGACATCTGAGTCACAAATTAAACCCAGAAGAATGTCCTTCCTTGTCCAGCAACTTACACAGACTTACAAATGAAAGACAGGTGTAGACAGTTTGAAAATGCTTAGTCACAATAATTATGATTATCAGCATTACACATTAATGATCATAGAATAGATACTGTTTGTTATGTTGCATATATAGAAAATGGGATAAGACCTGATTCTTTACCAGTATTTCTTCTCCCAAAACATTTGGTGTCATTTATGTAACTCTTCAGGTACCAGACAAATTTTGTTTTCCCAGGAGGTTCAAGCCTGCTAGAGAAATCTTTATATTTTGATTGTTGATGAGAAGGAGAATGTTAACTAAGAGTTTTTAGCTTCGACTCTGATGGTCCACCCCCATTAGGCAATTGACAAAAGCCAAGGTTCAGCTAGAAACCAATCACTCAGTAGCAATGTCAGCACTTAGATTTAGCAGTAACTTTTCTCAACCAACCAGGAGTGAACTTAAGGTGTGTTTTCCACAAACCTTACCATATCTTTATTTTGTACTGTCCTTTTTTCACTTCTATCTTTCCTAAAATGTATGATCTTCATTGTTTCATTCAGTCTTTCTACATTTGCTATGGACTGAATTGTGCCCCTCCCCCTAAATTCATGTATTGAAGCCCTAACACCCAAGGTGACAGATTTGGAGATGGGGTCTTGAGGGTAATTAGGTTTAGACGAGGTCGTAAGGGTGAGACCCTTATGATGAGATTAGAACAGACACCAGAAAGCTAGCTTTCCTTCTCTCTCTGGCGTGTGAAGACACAGTGAGAAGGTGATTGTCTGCAGGTCAGAAATAGAGCTCTCACTGGAAACCAACCATGCTGACACCTTGATCTTGGACTTCTCAGCTCTAGAAGTGAGAGAGGAAAGTTTTCTGTTTTTAATCCACCCATTCTATGGTATTTTATTATGGAAGTCCAAGTAGATTAGGACACTGTTCGTGCTCTTCTGGAACTAGTTCTTGGAACTAGAATAGAGGAAATTAAATGTTAATCAGCATCGCCAGAGCTTAGTTCAGATATTAAAATGGAGATCAGTTCTCTAAATTTGATAAAGAATCTGATGAATGCCATTATACAGAAATAGTCATTTTCCCTTTTCCAAGAAGTCGTGCATAACTTTCAAATCCAGAGTATGTTTTGAAAGCGAGTTAAGTCTGATGGTTACATGCCACTTAGAATTCCCAGTCTTGCTGGTGGAACATTTTGTAGTAACATTTAAAAATATAAACATCTTATTTTTCTCCTTCAGTGAAGAAAGCTGATTCATGATGAGTTCCTCTGTCCTTCTCTTCACCATATGTCTCCTCCTTAGTGTTGATTTCCTGTTGACATTAAAAGGAGAAACATGTACTAAGGAGTTAGCATGAATGCTTTGAATTTAATGATGAACTTTTTAAAAGCATGGGTCACATTTTCTTATAAATCCATTTAAAATGCATTGTGAACCATTTTGTTCATACTTTGCAGAAGCTTATTGTATTGCAAGTCTCAATATTCCCTTTTCCCCAAAAGGCTAAGAAAAGTATCGTAAATAGATTTACTTCTACAAGGTAATGAGAGGAGGGGGATCCTGTGAGAAGCTGATAAGAGTCTTATGATTCAGTAATACACAGCCTATCAAATCCAGCTCGATGTCAAGAGGCTGTAAGCATTTTATAATTCCTGATGGAATGTTTCCTTTGCCTTCCTCCTCCATGCTCTCCATTTGACGTACTTACGCACGCCCATGCAAGATATTTGGCACATATGTGCTTTGCTTTCACGTTCATTTTTGTTAAATTATTCAGCCTACACTTATCAGAGATCTACAGAAATTGTTTCAGAATGGTACTAATGGATACATGGATGGAATAACATCACAATGTGTTTCTGCTGCCCCTGCGCTTTGTCATGAGGAGATAGTCATATTTCAAAGGTCATTTCTTGGCTCATCTTTTTTTTTTGAAGCCTTCTTCCAGCTGTTTTTTTTTCTTTTTTTTTTCCTTTTTTGGCTGCATTGGGTCTTCATTGTTGCGCGCGGGCTTTCTCTAGTTGCGGTGAGCGGAGGCTACCCTTCATTGCAACGCGTGTGCTTCCCATTGCGGTGGCTTCTCTTGTTGCAGGGCACGGGATCTAAGCACGTGGGCTTCAGTAGTTGTGGCACACGGGCTTAGTAGTTGTGGCTCGCGGGCTCTAGAGCGCAGCCTCAGTAGTTGTGGTGCACGGGCTTAGTTGTTCCATGACATGTGGGATCTTCCTGGACCAGGGATCAAACCTGTGTCCCCTGCATTGGCAGGTGGATTCTAAACCACTGCACCACCAGGGAAGTCCCTTGGCTCATTTTTTATCTACCTTGTCCTACTTCATAGCCCCTAATACATTCTGAATTGTCATCTTACTGAGATGGCCTAAATTTATATATCAATATATCTATATCACACAAAGATCTCACAAATTGGATGCTTTGTTTCCATTGTGAATTACAAATGATCAGCTGTAAGAAACTTCAGAGTAAAGTGGGTGTACAGAATATTCAATACCTTTTTTTGTTATCATTTGGAACTATTAACTCCAGCAATTCTGTTTAAAATTATTTGGAGGACTTTAGATAATGTGTATATAACCTACTCACCTTGCTTTTGTTCCCTTTCCCTTAAGTTTCTTTATGCTTTCTAAGATATTATTATCTATTCTCTATTACTGCTCAGCCATTTAGTTTACCCCATATTCCTTTTGTGTCTCTCCCACCCCCCAGGCTCCATCATAGGAGTGACTCACAATTTGCATATAAAACAACCAAATTTTTTATGTTTTAAAATTTTTTAAATTAATTTTTATTGGAGTATAGTTGATTTACAATGTTGTGTCAGTTTCTGCTGTACAGCAAAGTGAACCTGTTATATATATACATATATCCACTCTTTTTTAGATTCTTTTCCCATATAGGTACAACCAAACTTTTTAAGTACACCCAAAGTACATTCACATGTAGACATAATAGGACGCATTGAGATTGGTGGGATCTTTATTTCGTTAAATTTCCCCCAAAACCAACTTAATTGGGATGGAGGAGGGATATTTAAAAACCAAGAAAAAAGGCTTGAGGCAATGGAAAGATTATAAACACCTTTAGTGAACATACCACAAGTGCTCATTCTCTGCATATTTTGCAATACTCTTGACTATTTGCCAAAGCAAAGAACCTACAAACTAGATGTTTTAAAATTTATTATTTTAGTGTGACTAAGCCAGAATTTGATAAATACAGTGTTTAACATGTTTATACAGATTTGGAATTTAAACTGTATTTCTCAAGGTAGAAAAAGAGAGCATTTTTCTGATTATAAATGGTTAATGGTAGAATTCTCACTTGCCCAGGAGTCTGTGTTTGATTCTCACTGCTTACAATTTCACAGAGGACCTCTCTCTTAAGCCTTTAGTACTGTGGTTGGCATTAACGTACATACAGTAAACATGTGTTTACTAAATAAAAGAATGAAATAGGGAAAGTATAATGTATAAACATAATGCAAAATAAATGTTTAGTCATCATGCTATGTGCTAACATTATTTTCATAAGTCAGGAGAGCTGTAAGCCTGATATGTATTTATTTACACCACTAACAAATAATGATTATGTGTTCATTTAAATATTTGAGTTTTAAGTATAGATTTCCATTACATGTCTTTTCTTAAAGGAATGTAATCTTGGCTCCTGTGATCATTTTATTATACCCCTGGTACAGTTAAAGGATCTGTCTCTTTATTGGTTACCTTTTTAGATTGATTCATCAAGCAAAGGTAATATTTTGCATTGCTTCACAGAGTTTGTAAATTAAATGTACAAATGAAACAATTTGCTTATTGCCAAGTTACCCATAGTTCACATAGAAGTAAGATGCATGAGACTAATGTTTTTATTGGCACTTTTTCCATTGACTACTGACACCTTCCAGGAATGTTAAATTGAATCAAGAAAGTACAAACTATCCATGAAACATTTTTATCTGCTTATCAATTTCAGATCACCTTAACTTCACGAAAATGACAAAGTCTCATTGTTCTCTGACAGTTCTTGCTTTTGAATTAGATTGCTTACCCATTATGATATCTATGGAATTCCAGAATAAAATTCTAGTAGAGAAAAATGTTGAAAAATAATTTGAGAAAGTAAGTCATGAAGTTAAAAAGATTCAAAAGGCCCGTGAAATTTGTCATAGCTTTAAAAATACCAACCACATTACAGCATCTTATGTAATAAAATTTCACATATATGGGTTTTTTCAAATACTGTAGTGACCATTTTTCACAAATAAAACTTGAAAAGTTAGCTACTATCCACATGTATGTTATGTTATAAATTGATATTTTAAAATTATCAGTGGCATGCTTTGTTCTATTTAAAGATTTGTACATTTTATTATTGCAGTTTCATACAGTGTATTTCAGTATTTAAAATATCCAAATAATTTAAATAACAATGTTTAATATTTTATAACAGTTTCCTATTTCAAACTTCATTTCATATTATTGGTTAAATTTATTAAAATACTTAGGATTAGCAACAAAAATACAGTAGCCCAATAAGATTCTATAGAACTCAGTTTTCTAGTTGACATGGTTTTAATGCAGTATTTGTCACTAAGAAACATTTGAAGTTAATGTATGCATCCCCTTTCTGAGCATTTTTTATGTTTTTATAAATAGTCATAGACACATTGGTTAGGATGCTGTGAGATGCCCTCCTGCTTTGAGAGATTTCCCAGGTGGGCATTGCTCTTTGTTTCCCGTCTCCGATCCCTTAGCCATTGGTTTCATATCCATCAGCCCTCATTTGCTCCAATTCCACAGTAACTCCAATTTTAAAGTAACAGTGAGTGAGACTTAACTAACATCAGATTTGTGAGTTCAAATAAATTAGGTCTGTGTATTTCCCTTGTTCGCATACTTCTTTGTTCTTGCTGAGTACTTTAGTTGATCAATAAGGCGTGATTTGACTTAGGAAAACCTTTGTCCATTTCCCAAGAAATTGTACTGTTTATTTTCCCTGAATTTTCTGTGCATTTTAAACACTGAAGTTCATCGTAAGTGTTCCATGAAGTTTTGTTTTAGCTCTGGTTATTTCTAGATTGTTTTTGACCTTCAGACTTTATGGCTTGGGAAAACTTTGTTTTTAATGGATGGCTTTTCTTTTTATGGAAAAGGATTTTTTATTTTGTCACAAAGTTTTGTGCTTTGTTCATTTTATTGTATTTTTGAAGGTTTTTTATTATTGCTTTGAGGTTTCTTTAATGTCATTTTTTTAAAACCTGTGGCTCATTTGTTTCTGAACTTTCAAGTTTTTTTCGTTTCTTTTTTTTTTTTTTTTAATAAATATTGCCCAAGCTTCTGATGGCTTTTATTTGTATAAATGAAATAGTCTCAGGGGAGAAAAAAGTCCATAAGTGTGTGTGTGTGTGGGGGGTATATATCTATTGTAGAGAGTAAGTTCCCATTTAAAAATTAGCTACAATCAAAACTTACCAAAAATTGTTTTGTTTTCTAAAGATATGTTTTCTAAATCTTCCTGTACATAAATCAGTTTGACAGAAAAAGAAAGCCACTTTCAAGCAGTAGAAATTCCTTTAGTAAGTTCAATTTTAAGTTCCTAGGAAATGCATAGAGTCTTTAAAAAATCCGAAAAGATAATAATGGATACTTCATGTTGGAAAGTAGCTCTTTAGCTTCTTTCTCCATATACAAGCTTAAAGTTGTATATGGAGAAAACTCAAGTTTGGGTTGATTTCCAGCTTCATTAAGCTATTTGCATTCCCCAGCTGGCTTCCACACTTTTTCATACATAGCTTCCTTTGCCTGCCGGTCCCTCAGACCTCAGTCTTTTTCACGAACATGTGTTTTTCAGCACTCTTCTGTAACATCCCCGATCCCTCAGTTGAGCTTTGGTGTCACCTTTGTTGCTGCGATTTTTTCCCTCTCACATTAATGTGTGAATGAGTATTCTTGGTCAGTGCTCCTTTCCAGACTGTGAGCTTCTTGAGGGCAGGGATGCTGCCGACTTCATCATTGCATTCTCAATGCCTAACGTGGTGACTAACTCACGCCAGCTGACTGCCGCTCAACCAACACCTGCATTGGATGAAGCACCTCTGAGCCTCGAATGTGGAGGTGATACGGAAGAAAGGACATCACCAGGACTGTTGACAGATGAGCACAGCATTCATTGACTAAAAGATGAGCATTCATTAACTAAAATGTTCACTGTGTAGGAAGCTGAATGGAAGGGGAAAATTAGGAGAATGCTATATATGGACAGAAAGTTGAAGCTAGGAAAAGAATGAAACATGGAGACAGGGAATCAAATTCTTCAGAGAATAAGGAGTTTAGCATAAGGGAAGGTGGTAGAAGAAAAATAGTTTTCTAAATAATCATATTTCACTTGATTTGGCAGTGGATTATCTGATCAGAGATGACGTGGAGAAAATTCACTTTGTAATATTTTATTAATGGGAAAGATTCCAGAGTTTGACAGGTAGGGTTGTTTGTATGCTGGTGATAGATAGGAATAGATACATATCGTAGCTTTAATTTTTGCGAATTTATTGAAGAGGAGAAAAAAAAAAAAAAGGGAGAGCCTTAAACCATAACTTAAGAAAGAAGAACTGAGCTTAGAAAGCAGGACATAAGACTTGGCTGAAAAGCCACTGATGCAGAATAAAAAAATTACCTGGTGTGTAATAATGATAATAATTTATATATTAATTTATATATATATAATTGTAAATAGTGTGTAGCAGGGGCCAGGCTTTAATTATTTCATTTAAACCTCAGAACAACCATCCAGGGAAGATTTCATTGTTATCCCCAAAGAAGTCAATAGTGACTGAGAGGCAGGTGACTTGCCCAGGGTCCCCAAACTAGTAACTTTAGAGTTGGGAATGGAACCCATTTAGAACGTTGTACTTTCTACGCTGTAGTCTAAGTTTTAACCAAACTCTATGCAACGGTTGTGATTTGGCTGTCCAGGGTTTAAGACTTATTTATTTTATCTCATTTGATCCTTGGAAAATCTACGAGATAAGCAAGAAGGTGTTACCATCCTCAACTGAAAGGCAAAGAAACAGGCTTAAAGGGAAGCTGAGAGAGGTGCCCAGGTCTGTACAGGCTGTGAATAGTAGTGGTCAAACCTAAACCAATAGCTTTTAGTTCTAATAACACCACAGTTTCCACTAAACCACTCTTCCTCCACAGAGGGTTGCTCCATTAGAGAAAGAGTCTTCAAGTCCGTATTTTTATTATAATATAGTAAGTGTCTTGTGTCTGTACTCACACGTACTTATGCTAGAACCTGTTGGATACCATTTCACCAAGGCCAAAGGTCATAGGGAAAGCTGAATTCTTACAGAATGGGTCTGTACATTTAGAGAAGCAAAAGGTATTTTGTGAACGCTTTATCATCGTGGGTTCTAAAGGACAAAGTGAGAGAGTGGCATGGACATATATACACTACCAAACGTAAAATAGATAGCTAGTGGGAAGCAGCCGCATAGCACAGGGATATCAGCTCGGTGCTTTGTGACCACCTAGAGGGGTGGGATAGGGAGGGTGGGAGGGAGGGAGACGCAAGAGGGAAGAGATATGGGGATACATGTATATGTATAACTGATTCACTTTGTTATAAAGCAGAAACTAACACACCATTGTAAAGCAGTTATACTCCAATAAAGATGTTAAAAATAAATAAATGAATGAATGAATAAAATAAAGGTTGAAAGCATACGGCTGCATTTTAAAAACTTGTCTACATAAGGTACTTTTGAGTGTGGTATTTGCGTCCTGAGTTAGTTAATAACAGCTGCAGGCCAGAGTTCTTCCACGAGCTGCTGGTGTGTTTCGATACTGCTGATGTCTTTGAACAAGAGAAGCGAAGCTGTGTGGGGAAAACTATGAGTTTGCATTCTTCTTTTTAAATGAAGCCTTTACAACAATGTCAGATAGTAACAGTGGCCTCTAAAAATTTACCAATGCTGATTAGATATGATCAGCAGATTATTGTTGCTTTTCCTCTCCAGGTCTTCCCCGCCCCCCAGTCACATGTAGAATGTTATCTAAAATCACTTCCCTGAAGCACGTGTTCTCTACCATTGTTGACCACGTTTCCATTCATTTCTAAGGCTTCTGACTGTAATTTACTAACTTGAAGGGGTTAAAGAAGGCAGTGCGTGGGTGGGGGGAGAAGGGAAGAAAACCGTTTTGAGGCCCTTTCGTGACCCGTGCCGTGCTAATTGCCTTCACGCTCATCGAGTCCACACCACAGCCCGGCGAAGTCGGTATTTTTATACCTACTTATACCGAAAAGAAAACCAAAGCTAGAGAAATGAAATAAATTGTGCAGAGTCTCACAGGGAGTAAGGGAGGGAGATCGAAACCCATGTTGGGCTCCTAATGCCGTGCTTCTTAACTCTGTCCTTAAAGACTCTTGCATTCAAATTCACTTTTAGTATGTATTTGTGAAGTTCTATTGTGAAACGTGACTTATCAGAAGTAAACAGTGTCTTGAGAAACACACACACACACACACACACACACACACACACAGAAGATCATACAGAAACATACAGAAAACTTTAAAGCAAGTGCCTAAATACCTGCCACTCAGAGCAGAGGTGGAACTTTGCCATCACACCACGCGTGTCCCCTCCTGTCTTTTCCTCTCACACCTGCCTCTTGCCCACCTAGAGAAAATACTATCCTAATTCACGGTAATCACTTCCTTGCTTTTCTTTTCCTCGAAACCTTTTCAGAAGTTTTTTAGTTATCATTACCCAGGAAAACACAGTCACATCCAAATGAGGAGCACAGCTCTTCAGTAGGAAGGTCTGCAGGAATTATGCCTCTGTTGCATTGCTTGCCTTTCTCACACTGAAGATCAGGAGTCTTGAAATTTGGGCTCAGGTGGCCATTTCTCAGGCTTCCAGTGCCCCTAAGTGGCCATAACAGAAAATACAGCATTTGACAACTCAAGAGACTATCCTGCCAACTAACAGCTATAGACTTTCCTTTGGGTTCCTGGCCTTGCTCCTCCTGTGTTCTTCGTCCCCTTTTTGTTAAACGAGGGCTCCAAGTACTTCAGTTTGACTGCTTACAGAGGGCATTTGTGCAGCGTTAATATTAAGTGGGAAGTCGCTGACGGCGGAGGTGGCCGTCTGTCCTGCTCCCCCCTCGGGACTCCCCATTAGCCCTCATCACTGCAGTCGTATCAGTTTGGGACTAGGTGGGAGCTGTGACCGCAGACCTGCTGGTGCTCAGATAGGCCTCGCTTCTCCTTCCCGTTCACGGTGTTCATGACTTAGAAACAGGTCCGTTTGCTGCGTTTTTGTTCTGAGCTGTCAGGTCGCTTAATGGCATAGGTGGACTTTTGATTTTTACTCTCTTTTGAAGGTGCTTCATGGGGAGCCGGCTGCCACTGAACACATGAATTTGTGGGCATTTACTGGGCGTGGGGAGATACTTTTAGTAAAGAAAAGATGACAACTTGAGAATGTTCTTAAGACTTAACCTTAGTGGGAATTTATTGGTTCCTCTGTTTCATAATCAAGGCAGAAATTCTTTTTTCATGTTTCTCCATGAAGTTCCATAGGCAACCCTACATTTTCTAAAGCTTGAAAAAATGGACACTAATTTAAATCACTATCCTATATTTTTACAGTCCTTTCTAGTGGAAAATTGGGTTTATTCACATATTAAGCCAATATTTATGGAGGGACCAAGTATATGCCAAATAAGGTGAAAAGGTTCCTATTTTCATGACAGATGTTCTATAGCAAAGAACTGGAAGGAATGATTAAATAAGTGAATAAATTAAAAAAATAAATGAGGTAATTTCAGATGACAGCAAGAAATATGAAGAAAAGAAAAGAGGTTCTTTGGTTGGAGAATGCTTGGAAGAGAGAAGTTACTTTAGATGAAAGAGTCAGGGAACGCTTCTCTTAGAATAGGATCTTTGAGCTTAGCTGTCAATGCAGAGAGTGAATCAAGAACTGGACAGCATTTGAGACAGAATCCAAAAAATGCAGAATCCGAGCAGCATAAATGTTTTTCAATGCATCTGAGAAACAGAAAGGTGATTAGTGAGAGAAGAAGAGAGTAGTAAGAATGAAGTAGGACAGTGAAGAGGGGCCAGGTCCAGTCCCTTTGGGCCATGTGTGGATTTTATTCTGTAGACAGTGGCCATCGCTGGAAATGGCTGATAACAAATTACATTTGCATGTAGATTTTTTTTTAAGAAAAGCTGAAATCAATGGGAGATGTATGAGTTTTTAAAATTGTATAGGTTGTAGGATGTTGGTTATATCATAATGAAGCAGACACAAACCGAACAATTGAGGAAGCACAATGTAAGAATTATTGTTTTCAGATTAGTTTACAGTTTCTCAAAGCTCTTTTTTTGTTTTTGTTTCTTTCACATTTTATTTACCGACACATACTCAGTTTTTGAGATTTAGATAGTATCTCACAAGCTAAACTGCTGCCAAGTCACATGCTTTTGCTCAGTTGTGTTTGGTCCCAGCATAATTATTTGCTATTATGCCCCTGACTCTCTTGAGGGATATTATGAGAAGCTGCTGCTACACTTACTCTTGTATTTATGTAGAAATGTTTTTAAGAACATTATGCACCGTCTCATCATGTGACCTCTCAGGTAGGTGTACTCCTTGCTCCAGCATCAGGGAAAGTAAATGTGCTTTTCCTGGGGAGCTGGAATGCTTTTAATCTCAAACATAGGGTGTCTTTGCTCTTGCCAGGAACACAGAACTAAGTCTGCTTCTTACTTGGGACAAGGGTTTCCATGAGTGAACAACTCTTAACTTACCCTTCATCAGAAGTTACTTATCTATTTCTGCATCTTCTTGCATCAAACACATTTCTGTAAATTGCCTAGAATCCTTTCTGCATCAGATAATAGAATACATAGATAACCATAAAGTTGCTCACCACTCTCTCCACCACCCGCAGGCCTGTATTCTCATTATTTTCAAACTGCTGCTAGCAGGTACTTAGCACTTTCATTAGGGCTTGGATTTCCCTAGAGCAGCAGGCCATGGCTAGGAGTGTATACCCCTCCCTTTCATCACAGCCTGCACCTCCTTCTCTGTACACTGACATCCACACGCACCCACCATGGGCACACACACCGACACACACTAACTCTTTCTTGTATGCCAGGAGTCTGTCCAGGAGAAACCCAGCCTTCTGTGTCTTAAGAGACTCTGTTGGCCACTAAAGGTGATGATATATCAAATATAAGCGCTTAGTACTTGAAATTTGTTAGGTTGGCAGTCTTGTATTCTTACCTGAGGAATCTGCACTTTTCTCCTATTTGTAATATTTTTCTCAGACGCCAGACAGATGTTGAAGAGGTGACTCTCCTCTAACACATACCGTAATGTCTTCAAGGTCATTTCTTAAACAACCCTTTCCTGTGCTACCAAGAAAAAATAATGCGTGGGGTGAGACGCTATTTTATGAAAGTAAAAAAGTTGACTTTCTGTGCCAAGGACAGAGATATTCTTTGTAGGTGGAGAAGAGGCGGCCTAGGAAGACGGGATCCTCACAGGTGGCATCGTGCCTCTATGTTTAAAGCAAATGTTTGTTTTTTCGAAGACAAAGTAGCCAACCCAGAGCAGCCTGCCTGGCAAAAGCAGCATGGGAAGGGCAGAACACATCTTTTGTGGAAGTCAGATAAATTTCATGCTCCTTAACATCGCCTCTGACTGCAGGCCTTTCACAGCAGTCTGGCTCCTTCCCCAGTGGGAACAAAAAAGGAAAAGTGATTAAAGTTCCCTCAGTAATAGATAGCAGGAGGCAGTGGTCTTGGCATCTTCTACAGAGGCAGAGAGAGTCCTTTAACAAGACTTGTGAGAGTGCTTTGAAGAAAAGAAGTTAAGACTCACAGGGCTGGTAGAGGTCTGTCGTAACATTTGTTCATTTCCTCTGTTTCGTATGGCCGCTTTGACTTCCTGTAACGGCGTCACCCTCTTCATTAAAATGTTCCAGTTAAAAGAAGGAAAGTGAAGTTGAGTGCCTAGCTGGGCCCAGCATTCACCATGCTCTACTGTGTGAGTAGAAGTGTTCAGAAGATGATTACTAAATCTAGTGTATGTGTGTGTGTGTGTGTGTGTGTGTGTGTGTGTGTGTGTAAAAGAAAGAGAGAATAGGAAGGAAGGAATGAGTACAGGAGAGTATTTTTTCTGTATGCTTCAGTGGCCTGGGATTTTGGATGGCCAGAATTGTCTTTGCCTCGGTCCAGTCAACTGGCTAGACTACGCCTCTCCAGGACCAAACCCCTGGACTTTTCACTCTCTTTAAAAAGAAAGGGGGGAAAAAAAAGGTTTGCAATCAGTATTCAGACATTCTTATAACTAATAGGATTAGGGGCGTTACAAAGGGATTTGAACAAGATAATTAGTTTACCGCTTAGTTGACAGTGGAACAAGCAAAATCCTTCTGAGAAAAGGCAGACAAAATAGGTCAGAAAAATGTGTGGGAAATGAGGTAAGACCCTCAACGAGGACCCTGATCGACTTGAATATTATGAAAGGACTCCAGAGCCTTCATTCATGGCTGCAGACTGTTTGCCTTTTTTTTTTTTTTTTTCTCAACTTGGGCCACCAGAGGTGTGAAGAAAAGTGACTTACTCAATGTTAGAGTTAACTGCTGTTGTTCCTGGACCCAGAGTGTTCTGTTGTAAGTGCATAAATGTTGCCTTCAAAGGATTTCTCACAACGTGATATAAAGGGTATGTTTTGGAAAATCTGAAGAGCTCTTATCAGGCATTTTACAAGCTGGAAAAAATTATACAGTTAGGAGAACTCGTTAAAAAAAAATCCCTGAATTACTTTATTGCAAAGAAGAATGTTGCAAACAGAAATGTGAGGGGGTGTGTTCTATGCTTAAAGTACTTATTTAAGTATTTGTGCTTTAATATGGACAGTTTTCACTGTGATTAAAATACATTTAAGAGAACCATTTGAATTTTTTTTAAAAATTACAAAAAGTAAATTTTTATCTTTTTAACCACATTGTATCCTCTCATCTCCTCCCCATCCTCTTAAAAACCTGTGTTATCAACTGTACTATTATTGTCTGTAAATTAAAGAATACTTCCAAAATAATACTAGGAAAAAAAGTCTTCAGAGTATCTATGTATGTGGACACCATGTACTTTATTAAGTTAACTTCTGAATCATACAGCAACCACCAACCAGGTCAAAACCATCACTAGTTGTTAGAAAGCCTTTTGGCCTGGCTTTGGCATAGCCTTAAGACCGGAAGAGGAAACAGCAGGCATTTCTGTTGAATGAAGTGCCCAGCGGCTCCGTAGAAGTGGAGCTTACATTATCTATCTAGAGGTGAAAGAAGGCTAATTGACAAAAGAACTTATTGGACAAGGAAAACCAATTAAATCCCCCTAATGACACCTTGTTAAAATAGGACATAATTAACTTAAATAAAGAAGCCCAAATGTGTGTTTTTATATTCCCAGAGACTGGTTTGTTTATGTTCCTTTCTCCTCCTGTTTAGGTAAAATACACTATATATTCTTTTCATGTCGCCCCTGCCCCGCCTCAGTATATGAAACTGTTTTTGCCATTGTATCCTCAGTTCTTGGTTTAGTTTTAGGATGCAATGTGAAATTAATCTCCTAGAAAAAGAGAGTAGTAATGCAAGGCCATTTTGTCTGGTTGGGCAAGTTTCTCTCTGAACAAGGATACCCAACTGGCTAGTGGGTTTTTAACTCCCGCTTTCCTGGCAGAAGGAGTGCCTTCGTGGTAATTTATAATTCATCTGCGTCATTCTAATTTATTCAAAGATGCTTTGTACACTATGATGGATTTTATTTTATTTTATTTTTTTAATTAATTAATTAATTAATTTATGGCTGTGTTGGGTCTTCGTTTCTGTGCGAGGGCTTTCTCCAGTTGCGGCGAGCGGGGGCCGCTCTTCATCGCGGTGCGCGGGCCTCTCACTGTCGCGGCCTCTCGTTGCGGAGCACAGGCTCCAGACGCGCAGAGCTCAGTAGTTGTGGCTCACGGGCCCAGTTGCTCCGCAGCATGTGGGATCTTCCCGGACCAGGGCTCGAACCCGTGTCCCCTGCATCGGCAGGCAGACTCTCAACCACTGCGCCACCAGGGAAGGCCCTATGATGGATTTTAAATGATTAGTGCTCATCTTTAATTTCTGTGAGTGATACATATGTTTGGAGGGTAAAGTTCCTTGAATAACTAATTCTAACCAAAAATCATTATATTAACAGATAGTTTCAGACAAAAGTTCTCTTAAACATCGCTTAGTAAGGATATCAAATAACCTTTCTAAATTTTAAATTAAATTAAAAGAGTTACAGACTCTCTTGTAGTATACTGCTCCGTGTTTTGGACTTGGAGAGATACCAATATGAAAAATAACAGGGTTCTTGAACTCCAGAGGATGGCCATCTGGAAGAGGCAGATACTGACTCTGAAAAGAATAGCACAGAGCAGACTGGGATGCAGGTAGAGAGATGGGAGGAAGTGGAGTGGGAAAATGGGGGAAGGAATGGTTCTTGTAAGAGGTGGGATTTCAGATCATTGGACTTCACCACTAAAATAAGCAAAGAGACTTGCAGTTTAGGGTGGATGAGTAGGAACCTTGGGAAATGTTGAGGGGTGGGACGGGGGAAAGCGTGTCCAATAAATGGTTGGACTGGATCATGGATGTATGGAATCTGGGGAGACACAAGTGAAAAGGTAGGATGGAATAGTTAGAGCAGGAACTTTATCATCAGGATGTTACCCTATTTGCATTAGAGAACCATCTAACAGATTTGGAGAGAGAAGTGATTACTACGAGGTCCACGTTAAAAAAAAAAAAAGCGATGGCACATATATTCGACGTTTTGATTGGGGGGCTGAGGGGTAGAGATTTAAAGGAGTAAATTGGTATGTAAAAGCTTGTTTAGGAAGCTAATATTACAGGTTAGGTGAAAAATGATAAGGCCTGACCGAGAGTAATGACAGTAGAAATGGAAAGAAGATTACAGATGCAAGGAACATTTTTTTTTTAATTGGAGTATAATTGCTTTGCAATGTTGTGTTAGTTTCTGCTGTACAATGAAGTGCATCATCTATATGTATACATATATCCCCTCCCTCTTGGACCTCCTTCCCACCGCCCCCCCACCAATCCTACCCATCTAGGTCATCACAGAGCACTGAGCTGAGCTCCCTGTGCTATACAGCGGGTTGCCTTAGCTATTTTACACATGCTAGCGTATATATATCAATCCTAATCTCCCAATTCATCCCACCCTTCCCTTCCCCCCACCGCCCGTGTCCACTTGTCCATTCTCTACATCTGCGTCTCTATTCCTGCCCTGCAAATAGGTTCATCTGTACCATTTTTCTAGATTCCACATATATGCATTAATATTTTGAAGTTACCTGAATTATAAAAATTGAGAACTTATCGCATATGGGATATTGTCTCCCACATATTCACTTACCATAGCAAAATGAATGTATCTTCATATTATTAATTTTTCTTGGAATTATTGTCTGATAGTATGAGCTATAATTTATATATCCTGCCATATATATCATCTCATATTAAGCATTCAAATTATAAAAGTCCTTCTGAAGTTGTGAGACTTCCTACTAGGAAACAACCATTTTCCAGAGTAAAGGATTAAGTACTCCAATACACAAAATGATCTCCCTGCACGAAATGTCCATTAGCTTCCACAAAGTCATACCGCCTCTTAAACAATCTAGGTAACAACTGTGTGATTGCTAAGGCAATCGATACTTCAATACATGTACCTGTCCTTCTTCCTTCCATCATATTTCCATCTCTAGAACCCTTCTTATGGAAAATCTGGAGTCCTCTCAGGTGAGGCCCACCAGGTCACATATTTTAATGGAATTTCCTGGATTCTGGGATACTCCGAATCTTAAGAGCAATATAATATGAAATCTGAAAGCCTCTAATTTAATATTGAGAGTGCCTTGCTCACCGGGATATTTTGCACTCCTTTTCTGAATATTTGTTTTCTGATTTTATCAACATGAAGTCAGATTAATTCAAGTCATTTGTTTAGATCAGGGATCTGCAAACTATAGCCTACAAGATGAATCCTGCCCTTTGCCAGGTTTTATAAATAAAATTTCATTGGCCCACAGCCACGCCCACCATGTTATGTATAGTCTATGGCTGCTTTCTCACTGCAATCATAGAATTGTAACAGAGACCATATGGCTTGCACAGCCTAAAATATTTACTATCTGGCCCTTTGCGGAAGAAGTTTGCTGACCCTTGATTTAGATGCAAAATGATTGTGTTGCTGTGATCAGCAATACTTAAAATGATGAAAAACAGCTTTCTTTGTAAAAGTGGGCAAAGTCGAAAAATTAGAATGTGAAATGCAAGCTATTGAATCACCTTAGGGTTAGCTGCAAGGATTAATGAGATAACATATGTAAAACATTTAGAAAATCGTCTGGAATGCTGTAAGCACTTAATAAACGTTAGCGTTTTCTGTCGAATTTACTTAGTGATCTCATGCAGTTTCTTGAATTTAAATCCTCTAAGGACTCCCAAATTTACATCTCTAGCCAGTGTCTGATCTCCAAAATCCAGACTTGTATCCCACAGCCTATCCTCCATCTCCATTTGGATATCTGATCGGCAAAATCTCCATCTTATCTTGTGCAAAACTGAGTTCCTGGTCCTGCTTCCCAAACCAGCTTCTCCTGCTTATTTTCTCTTCTCATTAATGGCATCTTCTACCTGCTCAAGTCAAACAACTAGGGTCATCCTTGACTTCCCTCTTGAGCACATACTCCACATTCAGTCCTAAAGCAAATCCTGTTAGCTCTGCATTTAGAATATATCCAGCATCTTACCACTTCCCATCATCTCCACTACTTAGTCCAAGCTGCCTACAACACCCACTCAGTTATCAGAATAACCTCTTAACTGGTTTTTCAGTTTCCACTTTAACACCTTTCCTATGATTCCCCAAACAGCAGGCTGAGTGCTCTTGTTAAAACATAAGTTAGACCGTGTCATCTCCCCTGCAGTGGTCAGTGCTGCAGTGGCCTCCGAGGAGCCTAGTGGCTTTGTCCTAGGTCTACTAGTGCCAGTCTTATATTGACTCCCACACTCCCTCCGAGACGTCATCTCCCACAGCTCTCACCCTGCTCTCACCCTGCTCTGCTCTGCTCAGCAACGCTTGCCACCTTGTTGTTACCACAGTATGTCAGGAATATTTCCACCTCAGGGCCTTTGCATTTGCTGCTTTCTCTGCCTGGTGTGTTCTTCCCCCAGTTTACCACACAGCTTGTTACCTCCTTCATATCCTTTATAAATCTTTTTTTCAGATTTTTATCAATGCAGGCAAGACTATATAAAATTTTATTCCTTCAACCCTTGACTTCATATTCTCCTTCCCTGCTCTGTTTTTCTCTAGAGTTTCTTATCATCTGGCATACTGTATTGTTTACTTATCTGCTATTTGTCTTCTTTCATTAGGATGTTAGCTCTGTGAGCGTTAAGTCTTATTAACAGCTGTTACCCAGAAAGTAAATCAGGGCTCTGCACATAAAAGGTGCCTACTATGTATTTGTTGGATGGATTATTATTTTCCTCATCGTTTTCAAGCCTACCATTTACTGTGTACTAACCATGTGTCAGGCACAGTGCTGAGGTATTATTTCCATCTTATGAAAGAGGCTCACAGAGGCTAAAATGACTTTTTTTGAGGCCAGTGTTTTAGTTTGCTAGAACTGCTATGACAAAGGGTGACAAACTGGGTGACTTAAACCACAGAAATGTATTGTATTCCAGTTCTGGAGGCCTGAAGTCATAGGTGTCATCATGTCTGGTTCCTTCTGAGGGCCATGAGGGAGAATCAGTTCCATGGCTCTCATCCTAGTTTATGGTGCTGGCAATCCCTAATGTTCTCTAGCTTATAGAAGAGTCATGCGATATCTGCCCTCTCCATGTGGCATTCTCCCTTCGTGTGCATCTGTCTTGGTGTCCAAATTTACCCTTTTTATAAGGATGCCAGCCATGTTGGATTAGGTCCCATCATAATGACCTCATTTTAACTTGATCACCTCTGCAAAAACCCTATCTCCAAATAAGGTCACATTATGAGGTACTGGGGGTTAAGAATTCAGATATGAATTTGAGGGGAACACAATTCAACCCATAACAGCCATTCATTTCATTAGTAGAGGGGCTTTGATTCAAACTTGGATTGCAAAGCTCACAGTGTACTAATATTTGCATCCATTTTTGAGAATTTAGTAATATTTATTAAGTGCCTGCTTTGTGCTGTGGACTCTGCTAGGAAACTATAGATAGAGTTCAGCCATTGCCCTTGAGGAACTCACGACGAAGCAGGAAAGAAAGACATAAAGTTAAGACCTATGACTTAAAAGCACCCAGAAAGCAACTCACCTCCCATTTTTAATTATGTAGAGCTTTCCATCTATTAGGTTTATTTTGCCAAAGCCTTCTAATGAAATTGTTCCACCATTTAATTTAATTTTCAGTGGGGTTGCCAGAAGTGCAATTAATTGATAAAAGTTCCAACTATGAAATTTCGCTTTGGAAAGCAGTCTGGCCTATCTTTATATACCATTAAATTCAATCATATGCTTGTCATCCTGGCAGAACATCTTGATACACTTGAAGAAACATGGTAGGGGAAATAAAAAAGATATTGTCAGTACTACACTGTAGGGTTTCCAAATACAAATGTTAGCATGATTGGTTTATACCAATCCATCATTAGGTTACATCTCCTTGGAGTTGAAACTACTTCTGGGCTTGGCAAAGATGCATTAGCACTAGTCAGAGTGCGAACCATGTGTCAGTCTCCCAAAGAAGATATATAGTCTTGTGTACTATTAGGATTGGATATGCTTATGTTGCAGTCTTTAAATCAATTTCTGAGACCTTTCTACACATGTTGACTGCTGCAGGTTTGTAAATAGCATAGTATATTGTGAACTTCAGCTGACGCAGACAGCCTAAGAAAACGCTGAAATATGGGGCAATAGAAAACAACACAAAAAATAAACCAGGGACTGCACAAAATTCACTGAAATGATCTCATCTGTTTAACGACATCCTTTAAATAACATTACCACTGAACTTGAACTTACCGTTTTCTCAGATTGATGCAGAATCTTTGTGACTTTTAAATTCCAGAAGATTTTGTGGCCCTTATTATTTGGAATGAATTGGATTTATTTGTAAAGTAATGTGCGCCGATATTTAGATATCTTTACTTTCTTCAAAGTCCAACTAAAATGCATTTAATTGTACTCTAATGTTTGGGAAAGTGGGTAGGCATAATTGTTAGCAAATTCACCAGTGAAGGAGTTACAATGACCCTGCGAAGCCAGGCCCTTACAAAGCATTTCAGTTTCTCTGCACTTCTGAGTACAGATTTTTCCCTGTAGAATTAAAATTGTACTCTACCCCTGACTGAAATATCTAACTTTGGGTTAATAAGACTTTTTACCTAGGGCCACAATAGGATTAATTGGAAATGGCAAAGCTTCCATATGAAAAAACATTCTTTTCCTAAACAACAAATGTTTAGACAATGTGATGTTAATATGGACTTTAAATCCCCTGTCCATGAGGAACTGATGAAAACCTATGGTGGTCAGTGTGGCAAAGGGGCGCGGCTGTGTTCTGATCCAGTGTAGACCCGCTTCTTTTACAACCTAGATTTAACATCATTCACTGATGCCTTTTCACTGATATGTTGTGTGCCCCATGCACAGGTGACCATTTCTTTACATCAGGTCTTTAAACTTCTTGCAAAAAATTTTCAATCTTTCAATTAAATTTGGCTCAAATGCACTTTTAATACAGTCAACAGCATGTCTAGGTTATTTTGCTTGCTTCCTATATGCATTTGCTGCAAAATAATAGTGGTACTGGTAACTGAGGACCATGCTTCCTCATCCAAACATACTCATTCATTCATTCATTCATTCATTCTCTCCTTCTCTTTCTCTTCCCCTTTCTCTCTCACACACACAAACGGGCACTCACACAAATACACAACATGCACACACATACCCATAATCTGTGTCCTTTATGTCTCTCTGAGTTAAAGATGTTATAGCCCTTGAGGGTTGTTTAGAAGACCATAACTTCCAAGGTGCAAGAAAAGCTTCTTAAAGGTGTGTCTTCCCTGCCCATGAGTCTCTGACTCTGATAATTCCTTTGTAGAGCCTCTACAAACATTCTGCCTACTGTGCCTCAGCCCAGAACTTTACTTGTTAACCCGTTTATTTCCATGCTATAAGGACCTTAAAGTACTTTATCCAGAAAAACATTTTCTGTGTAATTATTATGTCCCAGTCATAATTTAGCCTAGTCAGAGAACCCAACTCATATTTTTAAGATCATTTTAATAAAATAAGAATATAATGATCTTACAACCACGCAAATGGTTCCATCGAGTTGTGCACAAATCACTGTGTGAGAACTTAGAAAAATACAGACGTGATAGTTGTGAGTGGGTAGGAGAATGTTTGGGGAAAGGCAAACTGGGTTTGGATGGGGGTCTTACTGAGCTCAGGCTCCTCCTCAGTGGAGAAGGGAGGTGCATGCGGGGTGAGGGGCAGGTAGACAGGTGGTCTGTACAGAGCACCCAGCCAAGTCGGGGGAGGCGGTGTGTGTCAGGAAAGGGGACCAGTTTCATGAAGGGTATGGAACGCGGATGAGGCTACAATGTGAAACTGGAAAAGCAGCAAAATCACACCTGCAAACTTTGAAAGCTTGGCAGGGTCGGAAGAGGTGACTATATTTGTGTTTTAAAAATTTCTGCAGAGCTCTGGAGGATAAATGGGAGAAGGCATAGGCTGGAAACAGGGTCTTCATGTTCACTGTGAGATTTATCTTGAGAGTGAAGAAGAAATATTAGGAGGCTTTGCTGTGTTGCCAGAGAACTCCATGGAATTTTCCCTTCAATTGAAATGATGGCTAAAGTTTCATGTCTGCTTAATATTTTTCTAGGGAATGCTTAAACAGGTTACAGATGAAGACTTTTTGAGATGTGAAAGAAGACTGAGGAAAATAAATGAAAATGAAAATTTTGCTAATAATGTATTTGAAATAGAAAAAGGCTACTTTTCCTTGCTCCAGTAGTTTAGAAGTGACTAGAATAAGTCACATGAATAGGAGTATTAGAATTGAATAGAATTCTGTTTCTCATAGGTCATATCGTGCCTGGGAAATCTCCAAGTTCTCTATAGCAATATATCAGGGAATGCAGTGACATTTTTCCTGTACACTGTTCACATTATTTGTGCATGCACACACAGCTGTAGTGATTAGAAAGTCTTTTATTGAAAAATGAAGTATCGAGTAGGGCACAGAGGATTCACTTTGGTCTTTTTAAAAGGACTATTGAAATTTTGACTTACATTTTACTGTGTGCAGACACAAACAGATGGGATTTAATTTCTTTCCTCATGAGACATAGCTGCCTTCTCGGAAAAGGCCTAAAATATTTCTCGAGGACAGATCCTGGAAGACTAAAGTTTCAAGAGACCAGTGCCTCAGGGGATAAGGCATGGAAATGATACATTTTCTCATAAAGTTTAAATGCATTTTGGCCCAAGCAGACAACTTTTAGCTCAAGGCACTTGCATGGATCAGTCACTCATTCATTCCTCACAAGTTGATTGAACCATGGCTAAAATATCAGCTATTGAAGTAGAATAGCCTAAAAAAGAAATTAAAAATGTATTTTGGAACTAGACCATGAATGGCTTTATAACCATGATTACCAAGTATTTGTTGAACACTTGCTATGCACTAGGCAGACTTGGTGGTGGAAGTATTCCATTCTAGAAGTCATCCTGAAATATTTGAGGGTAGCTGAAGCCTTGAAGGTAGGTGACTTAATAACCCATGCAGATCATCATTATGTAATGGTTTCCCAGGAGAAGAGGAATAAAACGTGAGATTGAGATATGGTGTACTCAGTGTGGCAAGAAAAGAACCGGGAGACAAAGACAAAGGAAGACAAAGAAGTCAAAAGTGGCAGATGCTGGGCTGAAGCATCTGTTGGTTTGGCAGTGACAACACCATTTGACTCTTGAGGATAAAAGGAATACTAGTTTAAGACTTGCTGAGAGAGGTCTGTGTTGATGTGAGACACAGGATGTTATACTCAGAGATGAGGAGAAAGTGGGCAGGGGCCATCATGGTTACAGGTTCCTGGGTCAGTGTAGAAAGGGAAGGAAAAGAACATTCTCCAGAGGGCTTCCATGTTCTCAGAGAATTAGAAGACATACTTATTTTCCTAGACTCAGGAGGCTAAGCCTAGGGTGGGAAACTTGAAGAGAATGATCAAGTGATCCACTTCCACCAGCTGCCATTGTGGCAAATGGAAAGGAACAAGATGGGCTCAAGTCAGGAGGACGGTGGGGGGCCCACTGAAAGTGAAAACCATAAATGTGCAATAATATTATTATCTTGTTTTATTTTTATTCTCCTGTTTTCCCTAAAAGTTGCCTTCAGAAAAAAATTCAACTCAATTGATATTAAATGTAACTGTCGTGTAGGTTTTACTGCTGTTGTGGTAGCCTTTCTCATAGGGGGGTTCCTTGTCTCTAGGCTCTGGATCAGACACACCTATGTTAGAATCCTGGCATAAGCTGTAACTCGGGAGTCTTCATCAGCTATAAATGGAGAACATTTTTACCACATCACTCTGTATTTTTTTTTTTTAGAATTAGCAATAATGTAACAGTGGATAGCCCAGTACAGAGTGAGCGTGATAAACATTTACTATTGCCATTGTCATTTTTATCACTATCTTTTAATAACATAGAACTTGATTTTTAATTTCATTTTTAAGAGAAAACTTCTTTAAAGTCTCTTAGCCTGCCAGGTTCTCAGTTCTATGTCTGCCTTCTACTGCGTTCAACACCTTTTATTTATTTATTAGCATTTTTTTTAACATCTTTATTGGAGTATAATTGCTTTACAACGGTGTGTTAGTTTCTGCTTTATAACAAAGTGAATCAGCTATACATATACATATATCCCAATATCTCCTCCCTCTTGCGTCTCCCTCCCGCCCTCCCTATCCCACCCCTCTAGGTGGTCACAGAGCACCGAACCTTTTTAATTGTAAAGTCCACCTCTTCCATGAAGCTTTCTCTGATACTGTAGGGCCACTCATCTCTGCACTTGCTTCCTAATGCCTGTGTCTCTGTAACATTTTTTAAGATTTAATTGCATTCTGTCCAGATATCCTAACCCATACTTTACCTTTGCAATAGTGTCAGCCCTGTTACTTGGGCACAATGTAAGTGTCCTCTCTGTATCCAGTACATCAAAGGGAGCTGCGGAGGGGTGATTCCGTAGAGGCTGGCAGTACCTGTGAGCCCCAGCCTACTAAGCGCCATGTCAGTTTCCTCCATTCTCCTGGCCCCTCTCCAGCTCTCTGTTAGAGAGCTCTGCACCTAACACTGTTATTAAATTATCTGCTATTAAAATGATAAATTGGTTTCTGCTTCAGTAATTCAATGTGCTTGAAGACTACTCTTTCCAGAATCTTGCTTTTGTATGAATGTGTTACTTTAAAAGGCGATATTTCTTACCTGAACATCATATTTTCAAGAATTTACTCTTTATTTCTATTATTAATTTGGACCCTTTAAAAAAAGATATTTTAGAGAATGTCTTAAAATTAAGTGAATTTTCCACAGGTAAGAATTGTAGGGATGTTTGTTGAACATATTGAGAAGGATTTACATAGAATCAGAAGACTGAAAGGGGCTTATGCCATCTCCTCTCTTTCTGATATTGCCATTTCTTCTCCAAGTTATTGTTTTCATCCTGTAACTGGGCCTGGTTTTTGCTGTTATTCTGTTAGCAGCAGCACACTTTACCACAGAGCATTTATTGGAGTCTGTACTTCACGCACCAGCTACAAACATGTGTATGACCTGTGGGTGTGTCCATGTGTATTTTCCCAGGGTCAGGTCCACCGATTTTGTGAGAGTTTCCAAGAGTTCTAAGTTCCCTTTTCCCTCATAAATATAAGAATCACTGCTATAGTGGAAAGGACTTCTCACCTCTATAAAATTAGCTTCAAACACAAGTTCTACCGCTGAACTTGTTTTGCAGCCTTGAAGGAAATCAGTGACTCTCTAACCTTGGTTTCCTTTAGAGTTCCCTGAAGATGTCAAGTGGGCAAAATGAAACAAAATATGCAAAGCCCTGGCCCACAGTGGTTGCTTCCTAAATGCGATGGAGATTTCGTCCTTCTTGTCTCAAAGTCATCATTCCCACTGTAATGTTGCTCTGATTCATTCATCATCAGAGATGGAATCCAGCTGCTCCAGTCTTCGTGCACGACAACTGTCTGTGTGCTTAAAGTACTTAAGCCAGCCCTTGCCTCCTTAACCACAGGTTAATTCCTTTGACCCTTCTTCGAAGCCAGTTGTCAGATGGGAATTTTCTCAGTGGTTTGCCCACTTAAGGCAGTATGTCTCTGGAGGCGAGCGCTTGAAGGGGGAAGCCGGTATTGTTAACAGCAGAGCCGAGTGTGGACTTGGGTTCTTGTGTTTCTGCCCTGATTGTCTCTGCTTATCAGTAAAGGAGTGATCAACCCAATAGGTTGTTACATGGTTCCCATCAGCCCTGAACACCACTTCTGCCTAGAAATGGGAAGTGAGTGTGAGGAAGTGCTACTTCTTAAGAGATGGGTAATGAAGAAGAAAGAATGAAGCAGCAATAGTGGGAGAAGTCTCGAAAAAGTGTTTGAAATTGTATCCAGGATTTCCAACCAGTCTGGAGCCAAGAAGAGCCAAAAGTCAGTATGCAAAATGAACCGTTCAAATATCTCTTTCCTTACTGTCAGAAATGAATCAGGCAGCTTTTAAAAGCAAGGACTTTACAATTTCAAATTAAGACCATATAAAAGAAAATATGCATTATATAAATGAATCGCTGCCTCAAAAAGGCCCCTCGGCATGTTTATCTATTCAAATAGTTAACTGAATTCTAGATGCAAAGTATTACAATCCTGAATTTAAGACCAGCTATTCATATTATTAAAACTGTATGTACAGAGAGTGAATAGGTAACTCCATCAAATAAGTGATGTTCAGAAAATCCAATATACACCCAGTTCCTCTTTATTGTGTCAAATGAGAAAGATGAAAATATCTTATACGTTTTTAGTTTTTGGTCTGATTCGTTGCTAATATTTTTCCTAGAACAAAAGCAGGAGAAAACTTCGAGGCAGAACCTAGGAGTCCCTGATATATGGGAATTGGGAGCAGGACAGAAACAGAGGTGGCCCTGATGAATGCTTGTTTAAAGGAGGTGGCTTTGCAGAAGGAAATGATATTCTTCAGAAGGCCATCCTTTGGACACACAATACTGATTCTCCTTTCCTGTTAGTCACACATTATCTGTAAGATTCTGACTTCCTACGAGTATTAATGAAAACCCTTAGGTTTCTTGGCGACAACTTTTAAACCCAGCAGTTTGACTTGTCAGATGGAAAGGCAGCACTTTCTATGAGGAGCCAGAGCCTACAGTGAGAGATCTACACATCTGGTGAGCAAGGGAGAAGGGGCCAGGCCAATGCAACTGTCCAAGAAAGAGCCAGAGGTTTGCGCTGGGTGCTGTGGGGACCAGTTGTGAGGTGTATCATGCGTAACATGAGTTAAAGCAGCTGAAGTAACTTTAATTCAAATGATTCCATTTTTAAAGTCTGTTCAAGGTTATCCATATTATAACATGGCTCTCATTTGAATCCCAACATCCTTTCTTGATTTGGGGAGAAAAGATGGAGCTAATTGGTAAGACATTCTCATGGGAGAATGCCATATCCTGTGTTTCATGGAAAGAAGTGGGTTGCAAACTGCTATGAAAGCCAACAAGTATGTGCCCTTTCTGCGGGAGGGGGGATACAGAGGAAGGATGAGCATCTTTGTTTGCCAAGCCATGGCTAGTTGGAAAGAAACAGTTCTTCAGAAAAGAGTAAAACCTAAAAACACCTCTCTCTCTCACACACACACTCTCTCTCTCTCTCTCTCTCACGTACTCACGATAAATAAAGCAGGGAGTGAATTCAGAAGCAACTAGTTCACAATAGCAATAAAGTGAGAATCATTGCATTTTTTGGCAACTTGACTCACTAGATAAAAGAAGAGAATGGGAAATAGTATTAGAAGAATCGACAGATCTTTCTCAAAGAAAAGATGTTCAGAATAATTTGAAGAAAGAGAAATGACTGGTCAAAAGCAAATGGAAATTTGATAGGCTGGAATTTTACCAAGCCTATATACCCAGACAGTCACATTTGGAGCCCAGAAAGTAACATGAGTAAATCTATGTCTATCTACCTAACTTGCCATCTATTGTCTTTCTGAGAGACTTAAGAAATCTGTGTATTTCCTAACCTTTCACAAATATTCACTGATATCGATGTGCTGGTAACGCACTAGTTTAACAGTACTAAATATCCTGATTGTGTATTTAATAGTCTGCACTTTTAGATGATCCAATGGCCATTGTTGTTTAAGCAACCCAGAGTATGATTTTTAAGAATTACTTTTTCTTTGAGAGGAACAGGAAAAGAATATTCCAGTCAACCCTAGAAGGGCTTTCAGTTTTGAATTGTGAAAGATTCATTGCTTTCCTTGATAATTACTTCAATTGTTTTTAATTGTTATTATTAGTAACTATGAAAATAGAGATAGTCTATATACTCAGGAACTGGAAGAAATCTAGGTAGGAGCATTTGGAAACAGCTTAGGTTTTGACTTATCCGTACTACTTTTACTTATGGGGAGATTTCGTCCATGGGGAATTGTTAAATATTTTCATTCAGTCAGATTATTTGAAAAGTAGAGACAATGTATAAATTTCATTCTGTTGCACTGTTTTCTAGTTTACAGAGAGGAAACCTATTTTTTTTATTTTGATGTGCATAAAAAGAAGAAAATAGGACATCAATAATACAAGTATTAGCTAGACTATAAGGAATTAAACATAACTGATAATTAAAAACTAGAAATACTATAAGGAAAAACAAAAGAGGTATGACAGAACATTTAAATTTAAAAATAAAATTATTGAAGCTATTTAATTAATAACTGATGCTAAAAAATTAAAATACAATCTGGAACCCACTGCTCTGATTTATTTCAGGATTGACAGCTCAGTGTTTGTGTCTGAATTCCTGAAAATATGATTTGAAATGTCTAACCTGTCAAGAGTATAGTCAGTAACTGAGAACCTGTAACCTTTTTTTCAGAGTCATCAACTTTAGTTTCCTTGGTTGAGGAAAAGTACTTTTGATAAATTCTGAACTTGATCAAAATAGAGTTGGGCAACTGAATCTTCATCATATGTTGATGCTACTTCTTTTAACTCTAGCAGACCACTAGAGAATCATGCCACTTCAGTCTCTCCATGCATAAAATGAAAGCAATATCACTTTCCTTCTCTAAGTGATGCTACAAGAACGAATATAAAATCCCATCAAATTGACTGAGCCATGTGGATACTCTATAGTGTTGGGCTACATTTCATTCAAAGGGATATTAAAAACAGCATCACCAATTAATTTTATATTGGAATTTTATATTTTAAGCCACATTTTAGATATGTACAGTTCTATTCCATTTTATCCTATCTGAATTTCGTGTGGTGCATCACTCTAATTAAGTAGAAAGAACAAATGATAACTATTACAATGGAAGGAATCTGGAAGTGTCACTTCATCCCATCCCCTCACTTACTGTCAGAGAACATGTAAATCACTCCATAGAGGAGACCATATCCTATTTTCAAAGATCTGCTCTACAGAAAAACATATACCTATATTACTGATGAAGGAAAACTTTGATCCAGCTAGGTTTGATGATTTTATTAATTATGCAAATACTACAAATAGGAATTTGTTTTTTTACTCTCTTCCAATTTTAGCAACCTTCTCTGCTGAGTCAAAATGCTATGAAGAATTCCACTAAGATACTTGCTCATTAAGTATATTTGGAAAAGCCATATTCTAAATCTAATATTTCATTTGGAATTATACTCCTTCCTATACCACAGTGAAAGTTATGTTGTGTATTTCACAAATTATGACCGAGTCAATTACAGCACCTGAATCCATATTTGGGGTGAAGTAACTTGAGTAACCAAAGAAAAAGAAAAAGAGCGACCCCAGTATTTGTGTCAGAATAATCTATGCTTACAAAAAAGTAAAATATTCAAATTCAGCCAAAACAGAAGAATAAGAATATTAAAATGTTAAAATATTACTCAGCTGTGAAAAAGAATGGAATTCTGCCATTTACAGCAACGTGGATGGACCTAGAGAATATTATGCTTAGTGAAGTAAGTCAGACAGAGAAAAAAATACTGTAAAATATCACTTATATGTGGAATCTAAAAAATAATACAAATGAGTGTATATGCAAAACAGAAACAGACTCACAGACACAGAAAACAAACTAGTGGTTACCAAAGGGGAGAGGAAAAAATTAGGGGTATGGGATTAAGAGATGCAAAGTACTATACGTAAAATAGATTAGCAACAAGGATATATTGTATAGCACAGGGGATTATAGCCATTATCTTGTCATAACTTTAAATGGAGTATAATCTGTAATAATACTGAATCATTATGCTGTACACCTGAAACTAATATAGTGTAAATCAACTATACTTCCAAGAAAAGAGTATTAAAATAATGCAAGTTTGTGGGTGTGTTTACAAATACACGTATTTTTTAAACCTCCACAGAGGTTTTTTTTTCTTCAATTCTAAGTCACCTAAGCAGCCTTAGCCTGGACGTAGGTCACTGGTGCACCATAAGTCACGTTCCCAGCTTTGCTGCTCACTTGCCAGCCCTGGAGGCCCTGCACCTCCCTTACAGTCCTGAAGTTCAGTGCATTGTCAGGAGCTGTCACTCAGTCCCACTTTCTGATATGACTTTTTTCTGTGTGGGATAAAACAAAACCTCACATTTCGCCCTCCATGTTAAGATTATGATTTGTTTGGAATTAATCCATTAAAAAAAAATCTTATGCAAATCAAAACTACAATGAGATATCATCTCACACCGGTCAGGATGGCCATCATCAAAAAATCTACAAACAATAAATGCTGGAGAGGGTGTGGACAAAAGGGAACCCTCTTGCACTGTTGGTGGGAACGTAAATGGATACAGCCACTCTGGAGAAGAGTATGGAGGTTCCTTAAAAAACTAAAAATAGAACTACCATACGACCCAGCAATCCCACTACTGGGCATATACCCTGAGAAAACCATAATTCAAAAAGAGTCACGTACAGTGTTCATTTCAGCTCTATTTACAATAGCCAGGACATGGAAGCAACCTAAGTGTCCACCAACAGATGAATGGATAAAGAAGATGTGGCACATATAGACAATGGAATATTACTCAGCCATAAAAAGAAATGAAATTGAGTTATTTGTAGTGAGGTGGATGGACCTAGAGTCTGTTATACAGAGTGAAGTAAGTCAGAAAGAGAAAAACAAATACCGTATGCTAACACATATATATGGAATCTAAAAAAAAAAAAAAAAAAAAAAGGTCATGAAGAACCCAGGGGCAGGACGGGAATAAAGATGCAGATCTACTAGAGAATGGACTTGAGGACACAGGGAGGGGGAAAGGTAGGCTGGGACAAAGTGAGAGAGTGGCATGGACATATATACACTACCAAATGTAAAATAGATAGCTAGTGGGAAGCAGCCGCATAGCACAGGGAGATCAGCTCTGTCAGCTTTGTGACCACCTAGAGGGGTGGGATGGGGAGGGTGGGAGGGAGGGAGATGCAAGAGGGAAGAGATATGGGGATATATATATAACTGATTCACTTTGTTATAAAGCAGAAACTAACACACCATTGTAAAGCAATTATACTCCAATAAAGATGTTAAAAAAAAAAAAATCTTAGGTAGTGCAGACAATGCTTCCTTTGCAAATGGTCCCTTTGTTCCCTAAACAGCAAAAAGAAATACTACAATTAGAAAAGGATATATCAAATTTTGTTAAGACATAAAATTTCTAATGTTTTGTAAATAGAAAACCACTCCTACTTGGTAGGTTAATTTCCTACTAATACACGCACAAATGATATTTGTGTGTTGGAATTATTTTATCAGTGAATATTCCTCACACAGATATACTGAGGCTAAGAACTGCACTTAAATGTGAGCCCTGAATCTGCTGCAGCTAATTTTCTATGTATAATAACTAAGTAGAGTTTGTGCATATACCATTTTATGCAGTACTTTTGTGGCAAATTGATTTAAGTGCCCTTTTGGAACAGTCGTTGGGCAGAATTGATTCTGTGGCCGATAGATTGACTTATACAGCACAATTGTGGCTGGATTGATTCTGGCGTTTAAATAGAGTTTTAAGCAAATGGAACGGTCGGTAGAGCTATAGAGTAAGTTCTCCATCAACTTAGTCTGTGAAATGCTGTGACATTTGTTATTAAAAGAGAGTCAGTAAAGTACCATGGGTTACAATACCCATTGACAGCTGGCAACGACAAAACAAAATATTTGAGTTGCATTAGACATTTTAAAATAAATTTTATCTAATTTTATCTCCTTGTAAAGATATAATCTGACATGGTCAAAGTAGAATTGTTGAGATGTTCTCATTGCAAAACCTTGCATCACAAGATAAAGAAACAACGTTACGAAGTGGATATATGTGTACGGATGCCTTTGTACTTTCTGCTGACAATTTCCAAACCCAGAACAAATCCAGCCTGGGTCTTTTTAGGTTTAGCTTCCTGAGGGCAGGAACTTTCTATTCACTTCTAAATTCCCCCAATACCTGTTAAATGCTGAGGGTAAGTTCCTATAATTTCTCAGGCTCCGTTTCCTCCTCTGTGTGTGGGTGATAACAATACCGGCTTCTTAGGTTTGTGGATATTAAATGCGTGATATGTTTAAAACAGTAGAATGATGACTGAGTAGAAATGCATTCCTATGAAGCGTATAAAAGGAATGAACTGTGCAGTTTAAACTATTCAGCCCTGATTTTTCTTTTGCACTAGTAGCTGTTGTCTTGCTATTTGTTTCGCCTTAACACCATTCATCATTTTTTCCTCTTAATCTCATCCTCTCTTATTTTGCGCCCCCCGCCCCGTCACCCCTTCTCTCTCTCTGCCCCTTTCTTCTTTTCTCCCTCTTTCTTACTTCAACACAGCTCTGAGTTGTTTCTTTGATTTTCCAAATCTTGTTTAATTCTCTGCACTATGGCAGTTTCCTTTCTGCCCCATCAACATGGTACGCTTGGGAAAGCAGACGGCTTACAATGAGAAGCACCTGCCTGCTGCACCTGAGTTGAAGCCTTTCTCCTGGCAGAGCAGGTGACCAGGGGTGATGGAGATACTCACCCCCACTTCCTCCACCTAGGAGGCCCCACCCAGGGCAGCCCACTGAATTCAGAACCAGAAGTTGCTTTTCAGATTTTATATCTGTAGTTAGTTCTTTTTTAGGTATAGTTCAGAAATCATGGTATCAGAAAATGTGGGCTTTGGATCTCCTTAAAATCTCTGCTAGCTGCATAAATCAAGAGTGGATTGTGCATTGAGTGGAAACATTAGTTTAAGATTGCCTTTCAGAAATTATTAAATGGCTTTGTTACATTCAGAACGTTACAACGTACCCGCATACTCTTATCCTTCTTTGTAATCCAGCAACTGTATATGATGAATTTAAATTCCCTGAATTTAAAATGTATCTTAGAATAGCTAAGAGCTTACTGGGATTGTTTTAAGTATTTATTGATAATGACAGCAATATAATTCACAGATACTATACTATGTTTAACTGTGAAAAAGGCTTTTCTGTCTTCTGCTAAATTGTACTTTTATAGATAAAATTGGTAAGCTAAAATTCTACCTAAATTACGGGACGTCTTCCAAAATCCTGTTTATTGGTATATATTTCCACGTTAAAATGATGATAGGTAACATTTACTGAATATTGTTAATACTTGTGAGGTCCTGTGTTAAATATTTCATATAATCTTCCCAACAACCCTATGAAATGTGTTCTAAATGTTAGTCTTAATTTAAAGATTAGGAAATGAAAGCTTGGAGAAGTTAAAAAAGAAACTGGCACAAGGTCATAGAGCTAATGAAGGGCACACCCGGCACATCCAGGATGAAACTTTTAGATGATTAAGGTGGAGACCAAGCCCTCAAGTTCACCCCGAAGGGGAGGGAACAGACAGAAACTTGTATGCAGCTGTGGCAAATCTACCATTATCCGGTGCTTGCTGTGTGCTGAGCACCCCGCTGAGCATTGCCCAAGCTTTATCCCAGCTCTTCCAAACAATAACCTTATGAAGTAGGTGGTTTTATTATCCCCATTTTACAGATGAGGGGGTGAAGGTTTAGAGAGGTGGAATGGCTTGCCCATGTAACAAAGCCAGTAAGTGGCAGAGCCCAGATGTGGGTCCAGACCCTCTGGTTTCAGTGATGTGACCCTTGAACACGTGCTGTACTCTTCTCTCTGTTCACAGGAAGACAGGATTGTTCTCACCTGGTGTGTGTCACATTTAATTAAGATTGAAATGTACTAACTTTGGCCCATCACAACCAAGCTTCCTTTCTTCTCCCATTAGGATAGCTACCCTGTGGGGAATTCTGAGGAAGGAGAGAGACATTGACGGGCAACACTTCTCTTGCACCCCCCGTCCTCTCCCCAAACTTGCACGAGTTCCTTGGGATGTGACCCCTGAAATACTCTAATGATACCAGATAATTCTATGAGTATGTAATACGAGACTCTACTACATATAGTCTTTCTCTTGAACTAATGCAAACATCTCTCTCTTACGTGAAACTCATTTTTTATCTTATCCACTCACAGCTATTTAGATCTTCAGATGCATAAAAATAGTCATCTTCTGTGCAATGTATTCTTTGATTATATATTATAATTTTAAAGTTTCACTAAATAAACCGTACTTTTTAACAAATTAGGAATTTAGGCCGTGATGACTTTTACAGGTTGGCATACTTATTTTCTACTACATTTATATTTATTTGCTTTTCTAAGTTAAAATCTGAGCAAATACTAATTTATCATGGCTCAGTAGTTTCCAAAGTAGTCCATGGAAATACAGATTTATGATATTCCCGGTCAGACTCTAAGAGAGGTTAAACTGTGGAGGAAAATAAAATTACCAGTAATTAAATTTACCAGCAAGTTTGCCATCTAAAGCAAATTTATGGCTTCATAGTGAAAGATAGTTTAGACACTTTCACATAAAGTGGATCCATTTTTACATGATATAAGTATTATACACTGCTGTTTCAATTTATATAATTAAAATGATATCATTGCACTCTGAGATTAATGGGATACCCAACTGGAAACCATACGTCGTGAGCAATAAAATAGCAGCATTGCAGTATTGGCTCTTTTGTTAAAAGCTGATGCAGTATTTCAGCACAATTAGATTACATTCTACCTTTTAAAAATCTTTAGAACAAGTAAGAGATATGCTGATTAAAAAGAACATATTCTTGAAAGTTGCCTTTATTTTTTAGGAATAGAAGGATTAAATGAGGATCTATAAAGAGTGCTTAGGATAAATGTATTTGCCAGTTATTTTCATTCTACCTCCTATTGAAAATAAATTTTCTGGAGAATATTCCAGAGAATGCTTCAAGTGAGGTTTCTAAAATTATCATCAGGAGTTATAATATAGGATTGTTTTAAATCGAAAATGAGGGACATCCCTGGTGGCACAGAGGTTAAGAATCCGCCTGCCAATGTAGGGGACATGGGTTTGAGGCCTGGTCTGGAAAGATCCCACATGTCATGGAGCAGCTAAGCCCGTGCACCACAACTACTGAGGCTGTGCTCTAGAGCCCATGAGCCACAACTACTGAGCCTGTGTACAACTACTGAAGCCTGCGTGCCTAGAGCCTGTGCTCCACAACAAGAGAAGGCACCGCAATGAGAAGCCCGCGCATGGCAACGAAGAGTAGCCCCTGCTCGCTGCAACTAGAGAAAGCCTGCAGGCAGCAACGAAGACCCAACGCAGCCAAAAATAAATGAAAAAAAAACAAAATTAAAAAAAAACTGTCAAAAAAATTGAAAATGATTGAGATCTGTTTAACTCTGGAAAGAAAGACTTTCTTATGTCATAATATTTTACATTTTTTCTACCTAAATTACAGGTAGTGAGATATATTAATAATTAAGATATCTACGTAACTTATATCTCTCCATATACCCATATTTTCACAGTGAGTTTTTCTCTCTCTGTATCTTTCTTTTTTCTCCAGTATTTCTCTTTCTCTTTCTTGTGTCTCTGTCTTTGTCTGTACACACATGTACATACATTTAGAAAAAACACGTATATATATATACTTTAATATTCAGGTCAATATCAGTATGGATATGCATATGTGGATAAAAAGCAGGGATAGGAAAATACATCTATTCCCATTTTTGAATACAGTTTTATCCCAAGTTCGAAACAAAACACATCAAGAGCTGTTTTTATAGCCTATACAAATTCTGTGAGCATGATCAAAAGAATATATCATATATTGTAGAGCTGTTGTGGGTATATGGAGGTAAAATTAGGGGAAGAAGACTATAACTCAGTGTACAGAGTTGAACAGGAACAAACAAACCTTCTAAGAGAGGATGGTATGTAAAATGGGTTCAAGCTGGTCTAAAGTAGTGACCACTCCTTGATGGCCATGGCTCAATAATTGGGCTTCTGTTATATTAAAAAGAATATTAAACCAGTACAAAACTATCACAAAGGACTCAAAGAGCATATTAAATAGACTTGTCCCCAGCACAAGTAGTTATTGATTTTTAAATTGCCTTACAAAGCCTATTGCATGTATCAACTGAAGAGTAGATAAACAAGTGTGCTATATCCATACAATGGAATATTATTTGACAATAAAAAATGAACTGTGGGGCTTCCCTGGTGGCGCAGTGGTTGAGAATCTGCCTGCTAATGCAGGGGACACGGGTTCGAGCCCTGGTCTGGGAAGATCCCACATGCCACGGAGCAGCTGGGCCCGTGAGCCACAACTACTGAGCCTGCGCGTCTGGAGCCTGTGCCCCGCAACGGGAGGGGCCGGGATAGTGAAAGGCCCGCGCACCGCGATGAAGAGCGGTCCCCGCACCGCGATGAAGAGTGGCCCCCACTTGCCGCAACTAGAGAAAGCCCTCGCACGAACCGAAGACCCAACACAGCCAAAAATAAATAAATAAATAAATAAAGTAGCTATACAAAAAAAAAAAAAAAAAATGAACTGTGGATACACACTACAACATGGGGGAGGGAAAGGGACGTGACTGTTCATAAGTCCAAAGTTTCTTTTGGGAGTAATAAAAATGTTCTAAATTTAGATTGTGATGATTGTTACACAACTCTAAATAATCTAAAAACCACTGAATTGTGTAATATAAACTAATAGACTTGTAGGTATGTAAATTTTATCTCAGTAAAGCTCTTAAAGTCTATTTGCAAAAGTTTTCTGTTGGTGGGGGTCATAATTTGTTGAGATTTGATGTTTGCCAATTTTATTTATTAATCATTGATTTAGAGTTTTTTTCAACTGAAGCTTGTCTTCCACTGAAAATGTTTTCATAATTATCAAGAATCACTTTTTAGTTGAATCTGTAAATTCTGGAAGGAAAGCCTGATGGTTGGCTATCTTTATAGACCAGGAGTTTTTATAACGTCAGAATTGAGTATACATATTGACGAAGACTCTTCATTGACAAGTGTACCTTTAAGAACAATTGAGGAAGAGAAAACAACAAAAGTTTCTGTTCTGAAGTAGTGAAGTGTTGTTCTCTCGTCATTCTTGCACGAAGATTTCTGAAACCTTTATTTTGTCTTATTTTATTACTTGCTCATCTTGTTTCTTACTGCTAATAAGATTAACTGAAAATTCCATAGTCATCTTATTTGAATGCTCTGGAATCCCAATACAAACTCTCTTTCCTTCTAATTAATTGTTAAATGCAGCAAAATTCTGTCTTCTTACCATTCACTCCCCAAATATGTCACCCTTAATAGACCTGTATGTCTCTGGTCTTCCCATACTGGTCTCTTTAGAAACAACTTCCCATTTCTTCTTAACAAACTATCCCCATTGCTTTTCCTAAGACGCAAATGCCTTCCCCTTGCAAAAGCATCTCTTGATTTATATGTCACATCTTTCTGTTATCTCTCACTATTTAATTTTCTCATGCATGTTACCATGAGTGTGTGTTTGCTCTTTATTCATATATATATATGCCTGGTCTTCCTGGCTATATTGCAATTTTTTGATGAAAAAATAGCATCACATCTTTGATATGTCTCGATACATGAATAGTGCAATTCCTGACACAAATACATGGAGTTATATTCAGGAAACTGTTATTTCTTGGTGGGCATCCATGCTTTAGTGACTAAATTATGAAAGTCACACATATCCCTGAGCCTAATATTGAGAAAATTAAAGAGTTTTTATTTCCATCAGCTGAAACTGAGACTGTTGTTTAGGCTGAATAAAGGTTTTCAATGACGGTTTTCCACTTGAAATATGTGATATTTGTACTAACACCATCATTCTAACTTTGCTGTTACCTTTATCTTACTGATCTCAGTAAAAATATTTGGATCACAAAAAGAATATTTTTTACCATATCTTTGGGAAGAAAATAATAAGTATATCATGATCTTAATATACCAGAGTAGATGATGGCAGTTCATGTAATATATCCTAAGAAAGACGTCGAGTACCTATTAAATCAGTAATCTGCTTGAGAACCTAAATGTCAATAAGTATACTACTAATTTGCTAATCAGTTCTGGACGTTTTTATTTACACTTTATTGACCACAGCCAGGCACTGTATTAGGCATTGGGGACACAATGATGAATTATTCAGTACCTGTTCTCGGGAACTTTTGGCTCTCGTGGGATGTGTCAACAAGTAAACTAGCAATTATAATCCAGTATATCAGTTAAGTATGACATGTTACAGGAGCATGAGGAAGAGAGCCTACTCCAGTATTAGGATATTTCTGAGACAATTTTTAGAAGAGAGACTCTTTAAACTCTGCTCCAAAGGATGAGTGGGAGGATTAACCAAGTGAAGGACTACATGTGAATATTCCAGGCAGAGGGAAATGGATATACAAAGACTTGACAGGAATACATGCATGCATATTACATTGTGAGTGTGTTACAGTCAGCCCTCTGTATCCACAGGTTCCACATCCATGGATATGGAGGGCTGACTGTATATTTACTGAAAAAATTCTGAACATAAGTGGACCCGTGCCGTTCCAACCCATGTTGTTCAAGGGTTAACTGTATATTCCATGAATCCATATGTAAACTTAAGAAACGCCATCATTTCACAATATACACACATATTGAATCACTATGTCATATGCCTAAATCTAATATAATGTTATATGTCAGTTATATCACAATAAAAAAATTAGAAAAGAAACTACATAGCAGAGTTTTTTTTTAAATTTTGTTGTTTGTTTGTTTGTTTACTATCATCTACCATCCCCAACACTCCAATCAATGATAAAAATGAAAAAATGAAGTATTTCCAATCAACGACAAAATTAAGTATTTCCTCCTTCAGGAAACTGGTATTTTTATCAGTTCAACAGTATAATGATCACCTTACCTGCTTGCTTTCTCTTTCGGAATCTGAGCTTCCTGAGAGCAGACCCATGTTACTTACATATTTTATTTCTAAGAAGTAGCAGTGTATTCAGCACACACTTCCTCAATATATAACTCTTGAAGTGAACTGAACTGAACTAATTGAAGTGTAGGAAGGTAACATGTGTGAGTGCCTTTGTGTGCTAAGACTGAGCAAGGCACTTCACATGTTTGCATAGAATGCATCAGATCGTTCAGTCTTTGCAGTAACTCTGACATAGCAATGCTTGATATTTTTTCTAGAATTAAAGAAAATAGAGCATGATTCAGTGAATATTCGTAACTTGACCAAGGTCACATGGTCACATAGTTTTATGGAGCGGAACCAAGTATTGCTATCCAAAACCTGATTCTTGTCCTGTCTCAGTACACGACCCCCCAGGATACCACTGCAGGCATCTGGGGGTGTTTTCCGACTGTTGTGATTATCTCTGTGTTTGGATGTGTCAAAAAAAAACCTCACATGGGTTATCATAAAACATGGGTTATTAGCTCAGTGGCCCTTATAAAATGTACACAGGGAGGTTATTTTTTAAATTTGTTGTCATGCACTATTTTTAGAATCTCTCATTACCTGACGGCTCTACCCAATTAGGTATGTCCTCCTTGAATGCACTTAATTGAAGTGCTTATAGGTAACCAAATGGTGACTTAAATATTACTTGGAAAGATCAGTGTTAATGTGAGGTGATGTTATGATACTATTTTGAAGAGAAGAAAGAGAAAGGATAAACATTATCTAGACTGTGAATCATTTATTATTTCAAGATTAGTGTCCTGGTTGTAAGATTTTACATCATGCAAAAAAGCCTTTAAAATGGCCTCTCAAAACATTCTGGAGATAGATGGTGGTGATGGTTACACAACATGTGTGAATGTACTTAATGCCAATGAACTATAAACGTAAAGTGGTAAATGTTATGCTATGTATATTTCACCACAATGCAAAAAATTGGCCTCTTATCCAGCCTTCTTCTTTGGTCAGAGAACTGTATATATTCTTTTTTGCTTTAATGGTGCTTCCCATTTTTTATTTCCTGTTGGCATTCACAACTTCCAACTGGATGCATGTAGATGAATGCCAGACTTATAAACCAAACAAAAGCTAGAAGATACCATTTATTGGAGATGTACCAATGGGCTACTAATGTGGGGTTCAAAGACAATGGGAATAACAGTTCCCTAGCAGACTTGTTAAAAACACAGGTATCCTGGACCTCCCCAAGAGATTCTGCCTGGCACCTCTGATGGAACTCAGAGGTCTGTTTTTTAAATGGCCTCCCCAGAGGACTCTTATGGCTGGTCCGAGAACCGCACTTTAAAACCACAGCTCCTGGGTCATCGAACTACAATACCAGAGAGCCAGACCTCTACAGAAGCCACCTCCTGTGTGAGGCAGGGCAGCAGTGGTCAAGCATATGAGGTTTGGAGAACAACAGAGCCAATTTCAAATCCTTGCTCCACTGCTTACTAGCTGTATGACTGCAGCTAAATTATGAAACCTCTGTAAATGCCAGTTCCTTGCCTCCAAATGGGAATAGAAGACTACATTCTGATATGGTTATAGAAATAATTAAATAAATCAAAGTGTATCACCTGACAGTTAATTGCCCAATACAAGGTAGTTTTGAGTATTATCTTATTTCATAAATTCTAAAATGAACACATTTTTACATTTAAGTATCTATGGGGTCTTACAAGTGTCGTAAGTTGTGTAAAAAAACTTCGATTAAAACTTTTTATTAAGTGCAAGAAAGCACTGTTATCAACACATATTAGAGATTAGAAGAAAAATAGATGTGTATTATTACTACTATGTTCAATAAAGCTTTGATTGCTGAGTATGAGAAGTTGCTGCAGGTCCTGAGTGACAAAACAGTTTTCAGTGGAGGAACAGCGCTGACAGTCCCTAAAAAAGAGACCATTCATACATCTGACAAAGAATGATTTAAAAAGAAAACCACTCTGCATAAGATTATATTTAAGATGTGGAAGAGAAAAGATATGTGTAGAAGAGACAGCCCTATTTATGAAGAATCAGCGGTCAAGTTGTTGGTTAAAAATGTATCATAAAAGAAACAGAATTATCACAGAGCAATGATTACATCAGATTTTATGCAGTTAATAAATGCTTTTGAATGCATGAATTAAAGAATAGAAGTGAGAGAGAGAAAAGAACACAGCTGACTTTCCCACCTTCAAAGATTGAAGTCTTGAGTACACTAAATCTGGGTTCTTCGGGACGCTAACCTGCAAATGTGAAATTCATCAATGCATATCATCTAAAAGGAGATTTACATGTACCGTGCATAGTTCAATTCTCACTATGGTACAAAGGCTCATTAGTCTGTATTTCTCCCTCTGATCTCTTTATTGAGCTCTAGTTTAATATCTCCAAGGTTTTGTGAAACCTCTCCTGTGTTGCCTCGTTGTGTCTATCATACTAGATTTTGCTGCTTATCAGGGCTCCAACCACAGGCTTATACTTATCACCTCTCTTCCTTATTCACACTCATCCAGCATGTTGTCATGTTTTGTAAGATTTTTCCTCAGAATTTATTTTTCTTTCCCTACCTCCTTTCCATAAACCTTTGCTTTTTAAAGGCCTTTCATATGCCAGGAATTCTATACAAACAAGATAAACTAAAATCTCTAACTTCATTTATCATATTGTCTAACAGGAGAGACAGTTATCTAAGAAAAGAATTCAACTAGAAATTTTGGAGTGTTACAGTAAATATGTGTGCAGGTTACCTTAAGAGCACAGAAGATGGGAACAACTGACTCCCCAATAATCAATAATAATGTTTTATAATTAATTTGTAATTATGTAATAATTTTATTGATATTTAGTTATTTGAATATTAATTTACATTACTAGTAATATTGTTGTTTGGACCAGGCAAAATGGCCCTAAGAGCCATTTATCTTAGCTATTTTACAGATGAACAAATGGAGAAAGAGGGTAGGTGACTTGCACAGCATAACATAGCTAATAGGTTACAGAGATCTTAGCACATGGCTCAGCTGGAGGATTGGAGAAGAACTATGCTGAAGGAGGTACTATTTGCTCTGTGTCTTGAACAATATTTAACCCAGCATTTCATGGCGATAGGAACTAGGTGCTTAAGACAAAATAAAATGTGGATAATCTGAAGATTTGGAAGAATGATTTTATAAAAGGTGAATTAAGAGAATAGAATTAATGAATGAAATAGAAGGCACAGAAAGTATCAAAGAAGGTCCACAAGTGAGACACAATCTGAAGGTTTCAAGAAATGCCAAGAAAACCAGTGTGACTGGAGAAGAGTGGGCAAGGTGGGGAGGAGAAAGAGATGAGGTCAAAGGTGTCAATCAGTTGATTTGGGGGCCTTGTAGACCTTGTAATGCTTTGAGCTTTTCCTTCCTTATGATATGGGACATCAGCGAATAATTTTTTTTTTTAACATCTTTATTGGAGTATAATTGCTTTACAATGGTGTGTTAGTTTCTGCTTTATAACAAAGTGTATCAGCTATACATATACATATATCCCCATATCTACTCCCTCTTGCATCTCCCTCCCACCCTCCCTATCACACCCCTCTAGATCATCACAAAGCACTGAACTGATCTCCCTGTGCTATGCGGCTGCTTCCCACTAGCTATCTATTTTACATTTGGTAGTATTTCTAAGTCCAATGAAGAATTTTGATCAGAGATGTGGCAAGATATGATTATAGGAAGGCAAAGGGAGGAGCAGAGAGATAGTTGGGAAGTTGTTAAGACAATCCACAGAAGGGGGGATGGTGGCTTTGTCAGGGGAGCAGAGGTGTAGGTAAGTCAAATTCTGAATATATTTTGAAGAGTCAGGGAAATTTGCTGGTGGGTTAGATGTTGGGTGTGGAAGAATATGAGATGTCAATAAGGACTCCAGAGTTTTTGGTCTGAACGACTGTAAGAATGGTGTCCTCTTAACTGAGATGGAGAAGAATTCAGGAGGCGGTTATTTGACATGATGTCAATTTTGGAAATATAACTGTGGTGCCAATGTGGCGGATGCCTTGGAAGGGATCATAAGTTAAGGCAAAGATATCGGTTTGGAATCTCAGTCATGTATGAAATGGTGATGATATTCTAACAGGGACCATGGCAATAGAGAATGGGAGGAAGAGGCTTGGTTGAAGACACTGTTGAAGTGGTTTTGTGAGTGGTTTGTATGTAGTAGAAGGAGAAGGATCTAAAATGGGAAACTCCAGGGTGATGACCACTAGGGCCACTTCTCAGGCCTAGCTCTGGGAGGCCTATATCTTTCCAATTGTGCAAATACCAAGAACGTAGAGCCTTTCCTGTTTGAAACCACTTATATTCACCCTCGTTCATATCCTCCATATCAAGATTAGCTTCAGAATGGGACAGTCTTTCCAGCTCTTCTCACTTCCTTGTCATTTCAGAAAATGAATAAGCCAGGCTTTCAGATTTAAGATGTTCAATATTTTAATTCATATGGAAAATTCCAAATTATGCCTGAGCATTTGCAGTAAACTTTTTTTTGTATTTTTCGAGGTTTATTGACATATAACATTATATTTGCTATACTACAAAATGATCACTGCAATAAGTTTTGTTAACATTCATTACCTCACATAGTTAGAAGTTCTTTTGTGATAAGAACTATGAAGATTTACCTTCTTAGCATCTTCAAATATACAATGCATTATTGTTAAGTACAGTCACCTTGCTGTTCTGGGGATGCTATCACATTGCATCCCCAGAACATATTAATCTTACAACTGGAAGTTTGTACTTTTTGACCACCTTCACCCATTTCTCCCATCCTCCACCTTCCATCTCCAGCAACCACCAGTCTGTTCTCTCTTTCTATGAGTTCAACTTTTATTTGATTCCACAATACTGCATGTAAGTGAGATCATGCAGTATTTGTCTTTCTGTGTGTGCTTGACTTACTGCACTTAGCATGTGCCCTCAGGGTCTATCCATGTTGTGGCAAATAGCAGGATTTCCTTCTTTATCATGACTGAATAATATTCCATTGTGCATGTATGTGTGTGTGTGTGTATATATATGTGTGTGTGTGTATATATATATATATATAAAACATCTTCTTTATCCATTCATCTGCTGATGGGGACTTAGGTTGTTTCTGTGTCTTGGCTATTGTAAATAATGCTGCATAGGGGTGCAGATATTCTTACAAGAGAGTGATTTTGTTTCTCTGCATATGTACTCAGGAGTAGGATTGCTGGATCATATGGTAGTTCCATTTTTAATCTTTTGAAGACCTGCTATACTGTTTTCCATAGTGGTTGCACCATTTTACATTCCCATCAACAGTGCAAAAGTATTCCTTTTCTCCACATCCTTGCCAACACTTGTTATGTGTTGTCTTTTTGATGATGGCCATTCTGACAAGTGTGAGGTGATATCTCATTGTGGTTTTGATTTGCATTTTTCTAATGATTAGTGATGTTGAGAAGCTTTTCATGCGTCTATATGTATTCTTTGGAAAACATCTATTCAAATCCTCTGCCCATTTAATTGGGTTGTTTGAATTTTGATGTTTAGTTGCATGAGTTCTTTGCACGTTATAGATATTAATCCCTTATCAGATAAATGTTTTGCAAATATTTTCTCGGTTCTGTAGGTTGCCTTTTCATTTTTTGATGGTTTTCTTTGCTCTGCAGGAGCTTTTAGTTTGAGGTAGTCCCACTTGTTTAATTTTGCTTTTGTTGCCTTTGCTTTTGGTGTCAGATATAAAACAGTCATTGCTAAGACCAGTGTCAAGGTGCTTACCACCTATGTATTCTTCTAGGAGTTTTATGGTTCAGGTCTTATGTCGAAGTCTTTATTTCATTTTGAGTGTCTATGTATGATGTTATACAGTGGTCCAGTTTCATTCTTTTGCATGTGGCAGTCCAGTTTTTCCAAAACCATTTACTGAAGAGACTGTCCTTTCGCCATTGTATATTCTTCCCTCCTTTGTCATAAATTAATTTTCCATATATGTGTGGATTTATTTCTGGGCTCTCAACTCTATTCCATTGATCTCTCTGTTTTTCTGCCAATACCATGCTGTTTTTATTACTATACTTTGTAACATAGCTTGAAATCAAGAAATGTGATACCACCAGCTTTGTTTTTCTTTCTTAAGATTGCTTTGGCTCTTCAGGTTCTTTTGTGGGACCAAATAAATTTTAGGGTTGTTTGTTGATTTCTGTGAAAAATGCCATTGGAATTTTGATAAGGATTGCACTGAATATGTAGATTGCTTTGAACATTTTAACGATATTAGTTCTTCCGGTCCATGAGCATGTAATATCTTTCCATTTATTTGTGTCCAAAAATTTACAAAGCTAATTTAGTCTCCTTGTCTTCCATCCCAGCTCCCCAATTATCACACTTGTTTTCCCCAAACGCTTTTTGCATTTTGCTATTCCTTTCCTCAGAAAAGTTGAGTGGTTCCAAACTCTCCCCAAGATGACAAGCCCCTTAACTTGCATCAAAGACCTTATATTTGGACCTAACTCCAACTCTCAACTTTATTATTTAATGCTCTCCAAAAAGAATTGCCTAGTTCACTGGAGACCCCCCATTTCTCCATACTACTGCCCAATGCCCCTCTCTGTCCATTGTTCCTGCCTGCTCTGAATTTCTGTTTCCAGATCAATCTTCCTAAAAATCAACTCCAATCAAGCCATTTTCCTACTTGGAAGCACATTTTTACACTCTATTGCCTAGTGATATAATTACAGACTCTTCCCTTGACAGCACTATCCTGCTAACTCAGTAGTTCTGACTCATTTTTCTCATACACATAGTTCACAGAACAATGCACTCCCGTCAGTAATGTATCACATTGCCTACAATGGTCTTCAAGGAACAGAGCAGATACACTTAGGGGCGCAGAGCAAATTCTCCTAGTAGCATAATTGTAATATGTATGTAACCAATGCCTCTGTGGTAGTTACTGTGCGCCAGTCACTTTGTGAGCACTTTAAAGAGTGTTTCATTGAATCCACCAACAGTCCTGTGATATAGACACTGTTATTGTTTCGTTTTACAGATGAAGAAACTGACATACAGAAAATGTAAGCAATTTTCGCAAGGTTACATGGTTAATAAATGTTTAGCACTAATACCTGATATCGCTGAAGCTTGGTTTCTTTAATAGTAACAAACAGTAATAATAATGATAATAATAATACCTACTTCACTTCTCAGTCTGCAGCCTATGCTCTTAATTCCTCTGGCATACCTCCTCTCTCCTTGGATTTCTGCCACCCACCTGTACCAACACTGGAGGATGAGAAATATTGAGCTCAGTAATTTTCATCAAATTTCAAAAAATTCCCTTTCTATTTTGAAAGTGGCCTGAATCAACCAAGCCTCCAATGACTGTTACTTCTCTGATCTCCTGGATCACTTTTCTAAGACTCCACTCATGCTTTACTTATTCTGTACTACCTTTGTTATCATCAAACTGTGAGATATAGATCACATCTCTCCAACGAGACTGAAAAATTTCCACAACCAAACTCATAATAGACACTGTAAATTTTGATTTCCCAATTTTGTTAATGGTTCCTCTATCGAAGTTCAAAATGACTTCCATCTTCTCTCTCTTCTTTGCCTAATCCATATCCACATACAATTCACTTCTAAGTTTTGGTTCTTCATGCATCCCTGATACCACTCTTAATCTCTTGTACCTTTTCTATCTAAAGGGTGGGAGCCCATCCATTAACAAGCCCAGGGTGAACAAGCAATGTATTGATGGTTATTATGTTGCTTCATAATTCTTATTACTTTTTCCCCAACCAGCATAAAAATCTTGTATCTGGTTATCCAGATTTGAGTCTTTGACCCCTTGTATTCTCCTAAATTCTACTGCCGCTTTAATCTAAGGAAGAGCATCTGTCCTGCTCCCATACGTCACTCTTCCCTCCCTGCCACTGTCTGCTGAAATAAGAACTCACTCTTCAATCGGTATCAAAATGTCTACTCCTCACACCCCTCACTTTTCCTTCCAACCTCATCTCTTATTACTGCACTGCATGTTATACCTTCTAAGCAAACCAGACCAAAAGCTACTCCCATGGAAGTTCTATTTTTCTACCTCCGTACTCTTGCTTGTGCTATTTATTTCACACAAAAATGCAAATGACATAAGTCAGAGGCTAGGATGAGTTAAGAAAAAATCTCCTAAGTTTTAGGCCACAGGAAGGACATATTGAGATGGATTAAGTAGCCCTCAGTGTCATCTTTAGAAATCCCCACATCTTGACTCAATATTTATCTGGATTTCCTCTACATCTCTTGATACTTCAACACTTTCTGTCGTTGTTTAGCACCTGATATCGTTGAAGCTTGCTTTCTTTAATAATAACAAATAGTAATAATAATGATAATAATAATATCTACTTCACAAGATGGCCATGTGGGTTACAAAACATAAATTTGATATTATATTATCTCTAAAAATTTAAGTATTGCACATAGCAGGTACTGAAAACTTGTTAAGTTTCTTCCTCCTGTCATGGGTGAATATTATTGCCCACTTAACTGAAGGGACCTGAGATCCATAACTGAATTTGGCTGCCAGAGTAAGCGGAGCACAAGAGCAGAGACCCCCATAGAATAGTCTACTCAGGGGGGCAGCGACACATAAGCCACTGACCTTAGGGAGGCTCTGAGCCTGACTGTCCCTCACCGTTCTATAAAAGATAAGATGGTAAGTGTTAGCAGAATAAAACCCTTCTAATGGCCTAGACTTCTGCCTGAGGCGGTCAAAAGGACGAAAATCACATTCAGAAGGAATGGTGTTCTGACTGTGTGTGTCAGTGCTCTGCAGCCATGTCTCTATGAGCCGCCTGAAGTCATCCTCCTGACTGTCCTCCCACCACACCCTCACCCTCTTGGAGACCATGACCCTAGAAAAACTGTGCCTAGAGGCTGAGAAGAGCTGGGACTGCAGGTGGCGAATGAAATGGCCCCAGCTGGTGGGAGGGGAAGACTGCAGAGCCTGGGAAGCAGGCAAGGTCTGAAGCCAACATCTCTGCCATTTTTATTCACCTACACGGTCTCTAAAGCAGTCTTTGTTCTAGGAGAAGTGGGGAAAAAAAATCAGTGGTGAGAAAACATTGAACTGACAGGGGCACAACAATAAAAAAACACTATCTGTTCTCATGGAGTGCTCTAGAATTAAATTGCTTGAATTCAGTTTTTTCCCTTCTCATTTCTTATTACTTTCTGAATTTTCTTTCTCCAGTATCTCTCTTTACCTTCTCCTAGCTCAGTAGCCTCCTTTGAGCACTGTTTCTGACATTAGGCTTTTAAATATATGCTATTAAACATTCTAACTCGATGTAATTAAACAAAGGAGGGAAGTCAGTCTGAACCAACGACAAGCTGGAGAAATAAGCAATTTTTAAGGAAATGAACTTTTATTACTCTTAGGGATATACTGAAGCTATTGAAAACAGTTCACTTAGGACATGAATGGCTGCCTTAACTCCTACATAAGCACATATTCCAAACTTACTGTTTGGAATAAAATATTTATGTGTTTTTCTTTGCTTTTTTGCTAAAGACCTTTACTCTTTAGACTAACATTATTTCTCTACAAATTGCTTAGCAAACTTTTTTTTATTTGAACATTGCAGATATTGATATATAAATGCAAATCTCACTTGTTTAAAACTTGGTGCTAATGAGGTCAAAACCACACAGTAAATCTCTGTACCTGCCAGTTATCTCTATTGTGTGGCGACAAGTGTGTGAGCAACCAGCTCTGGTCATAAGCAGCATTGGGGGAGAGAATGCTGGTGAATTCGTCCAAAATGCCTCCACAAAATTGGAAAATGACTCCGTTTTGGCAGGCATGTACCCGTGGTCAGTAGCTTCGTCTTTCTTCGCGAGCGTCAGTTATCTTGAATTTAAAGATAATTTTAGTACCTTCATTGTTACTTTAATACTTTATTTGATATTTCAGCTTTCTGCTATGTGGTAGTGTTATTTAAAATTTCCTCTTTTCAGTGACATTTCTTGCATGTGTATTTATATCCTACTTGTTAATGCTAATAATACTATGTGAGCTTATAGAATTGCATCTGAACTCTGAAGGAAAAATAATGATCCATTTCATGACATGAGTGATTTTTACAAACTCTCATTTCAACTCAAAGAGTGCTTTTTTTCCCTTGATTAAAATGTATTTCTCGATTAAATTAAAATGCAAATATAAACAGTCTGTGTTTATGGTTATAATAGAATTATTTAAAGAAGGTTCTAAATCAACCTGCTGCTAATATTTCATGCAAGAACTGTGGGTTTTATTGTTGGGCCAGTACTGCCGTATTCCATTTTCAAGATTACTTAAAGTGCTATGAAAACTTAATCATACTGCCCAGGTTTTATCAGTTTTTGCCCAGTCTTCTCTAGGATGTTAAAAGGGACTGCTTTCCTATATACTTCTTAAGTTATGTTAGTGATATTGGAGAAATATCAAGTACTAAAACTTTAGAACCCCTTGAAATTGAGTTATGAACAATTTACTATTTGTTTTAAAAAAATATTTTATTACACAGAAGTGAATCAACTCTTAAATTTAAGAGAACCATATTTAATAATTTATTATGAAATTAAAGATCTGAAAGATTACTTCAAGAAACCATTTAGTCCAACTTTTTAATTTATATTAGATATATAAAATATTTGTATTAGAAATTGCATCTAATGCTATGGATTTAATTATGATCCTTTAGTATTTTTTTAGCTTTCTTTTTTTTTTTTGGAAGTGTCCTATCACTTTTCAAACACATTGATTAAAATAATTCTTAAATAACATTTATAACTTGATCTTTTTTTTTTTTGTTATTTTTAGTGACCTCAGTGAAAACCAAATTCAGGCAATTCCAAGGAAAGCTTTCCGTGGGGCAGTTGATATTAAAAATCTGTAAGTATTTTTTCTAATTGATTTTTTTTTAATTATCCATTTTCCAAGTTTAATTTATATTAAATAAAGTGTCAGGAAAAAAATGGTGAAAGCCTGTATACATCTTTATGCTTCCTTAGGAGAGCTTGTAACAATAAGTTTTAAATTGTTTTCACAAGCTATCTGAAGAGATTCTCGTTTAGAAGATGTCTTGAAACTGAAGTTGTTATCAAATTCATTCTTCAGACCTTGTGATTAATCTTGTGAAATCTAAAGAAATTATTTGATTGAAAGGTATTTACAATGTATTTTCTTCCCCTTACTGTGAGCTAATTTCAATAGCTCCTTTTTCACTTGTTATCGGTGTTTATTGGAAATGCAGAATATTTTTTTTCTGGAAAGAGTAGATGATATTTTCTTGTTAGAGATACCTGTCGCCTAGAGCTACAGCTTTTTAAAATAGCTTTTAGATCACCATTTTCTTTAAATGCCAACAGTGTGAGAAGGAGAAAATTGTCTTTCCCTTTGTGTGAATACTTTTCTTGCATCTTTTCCCTCTTATATCTTTATGAAAGAATATATGTATAGCTTTTCTTTAAAAAGCAAAAAAAAAAAAGAAAGGAAAAAGAAAACGATGTTTCTGTATTATCCCTTGATAAATCTTTAATCTAGTGTCTTGTGTAGATGTGTTTTTTGTAAGTGTGGATAGCTATTTTCACACCAGATTTAAGATCACAGTGGCAATCCTAATATCATCGATATATATCTTAATAAATTTAAAAATACCTTGTAAGCCTTTTAAAATGATGGTTTTTGACTCACCGTGAATCTAAAACGTAAAACATTTTCTGTAGCTTTTACATTAGTTTGGAATGTGGGGGGAAAAGGCCCCTGTGTGCTGAGATTAACTATCAGGAATTCAGTATTTCTTAGCTAGTAATAAACAGGGCAGGCACTTGAAGAATTAACTTATATTCCGAATTCTCCATGGTGAGCTCCAACAATATTTCTCCAGTAGCGAAAGTGAGACAGATGTTTTCCTTCGTCAAAGAAGACTGTTTATAAAGCTACAAGTTATGGCCTCTACATCCTCTCCTCAATGTAAATTTTTTTTTTTAATTTGTACTTTCTAAGTGTATAAGTAAAGACAGAAAAATATAGACTACTAGGTATAAATGTGTAGAGCCGTCAAAATCCTGGCCCTAGGTTTTTATGAGCGTTTACATGTTAAAGAGATTTTATTTGCTTTGTTTTTAATCTCTAATGAAGACTTAGGGAAGTCTTCAGATAGATTCAGAGATGTAGGGCGTTCAAAACTGCCTCTGTATATTATGTCTGGTCAGAACAACATAAAGATCCCTATGTAGCACCTACTCGAGTTGCCTATATGTCTCTGTAAAAGGACAGTAATGGCCAAAGTTGACCACCCTTTGAGAATGCCACTTGCAATCTTACAATAGTATTTTCTCTAAAGCCTTAAAACAGGTGGCTTTTAACCTTAGCAAAGATATTTAGGGAATCCAAGTCTATTAAGTAATCCTTCTCCCATATTTAAGGATACATTTGGGAGTGAGATACTGGTCATGGTGGGATTCTTCCTTAATTCCTCTTCATTTATTCTTTAAAAATGTGATTTTAAAAGTTTAGAGGTAAAAAGAAAAGCATCATCCCCTCTCTCTACCATTTTAAAGGCAGTTATTATATATACTGTGAGATGAGTTTAGGACTGTCTCAGAATCTCTTGCTATTTTTTGGTTTTGTAAACATGACAAATCAGTAAACTTCATTGAGCCTTAATTTTTACTTTTATGAAATCAGTATAATAATTTCTTACATTTGCTGTGGTTATTAGAGCAAAACCATATGTGAAAAACCTTAGAACAGTAATATGCTACAAAATATAGTACAGTATTCATTCAGCAAGTATTCACTAATCAACTGCTAGAAGTTAGCACTGAAAAACTTATACTAAGGAGAGAGGAAAGGAGAACATAAACTAATTTGCAATATTAGTAATAGATCAGACAGACCCATGTCTATCATGGGTCAGTTAGACATGGAGCTGCAAAAATGGGGGAAAAAAATCTATCAGAAAGTACTAAATGAATATACACAAGACCCTGATTTATAAACAAATTAAATGCAACAGGTACTGAGGAAAGAAAGAGATAAAAGTATTGATATTGCTTGAAGTTATCAGGGAATACTTTAGAAAAGAGTTACTGAAAGAAAATATAAAGGAATCTTCAAGGAGGTTGGTTCATACTGTATACTGGTGAGTAGTGGCCGGTAAAAGCAGACTGAGAAAGTAAAAATTTATTAAGACCTATGCAAGGCCTGATTTCTGGGTTTCGATTGGTTTGGAGGATAAAAATTAAAGTGCAGTTGAATGTGTGTGTGTGTATTGTGTGTGTATTGTGTGTGTGTGTGTGTGTGTGTGTGTGTGTATGATGTAAGAAATATTACCTTTTTTTCAAGGCGAACCAATACTAATTCGGAATAGCAGCAGTGGTAAGAAGCATAGCAATCTGCATATGGAGGAAGCCAAGTAGAGTGGCATCCAAATGATTTTAACTTTGGAATTTTCTGTTCTTATGGAGGAAAGGGGGCTTAAGAAACTATGTGAGTGCTAAATGATGATGTGATGGTCAAAAGAACAATTTATTCCTGCTACTCTCAATGCCTTCCATGTAACAGTGTGAAGGACCATGAGAACATTGAAACGCCACAATGCATTCACAGGTTTATTTAATTAAATGATAGTTACAATTTTCTAAAAGTTCACATTTAAAAAGCATTTTGCTCTAATTAAAATTACATTATTCAAAAAAATTTCAATTTCATGGGACTTTGTGTGAAGTCTAGTTTTATCATTAAAAATTAAGAAGGATATTTGGTAAAATATGTTAGAACTGAGAGTAAATTTTAATTTGTATTATTGTTAAAATGGTAACTGTATGTCATCAAGTAATGACTCAATAAAAGTCCATAAATATTGACATTATTAATATTATTAACATTCATTGTGGGAAGGAGAGGCATAGTGCTTTGTCTTATTTATTATTCCAGTGTGTACGTTTACAGTTTGGACAACCCTGCATGGTGTCACAATGGCTAGTGTTTCGAGTCATTCAGGGAGTAAAAGAGAAGAAGTAAGGCTGCACAGAAGGAATACGTGCTTTAGTTGCATCAAGCTGATATTTTGTATAGCACTGTCTAAAAGACTAGTCTAATGCACTGTACCGAGTTTATTGGATTTACCACATATTCAGGCCTTATTCAGAACAAATTCCAGTTATCAGAAGATTTTCACTGGAAGCACTTGCTTTAATCTTGTGGATTGGCTAAATATGCTCAAGGCAGCATCCTGACAATATGAAATTGATGCTGTGGAAATTTTGCAAATTAGCAGATCTTATTCCTCTTCCTCCAGGCAAGCCACAGTAAAACTGTTCTAGACAGCTGGACATTTATCTTGCTGTTAAACATCTCCAGGGAGAACTTCCCATAACTTTTTTGCTTACCTCTATTAATTTCCAAACTGGATTAAAACCCTTTATATTTTATTTTGTTACCCAATTTTCTCCACCTGCTACTTAAACCAGTTTCTGTTTTCTGGCATTTTAGACAGTGAGATCTGAGAATAACAAGATAGTATTAAAATATCAACTAAATAATAGTGTTTATAAAAGTCACTGGCAGCACTTTTACATAGGATTTACATCTGTGTGTTTGAACTCTCCAAGTATGAATTCAAGTACTGATACCATATCATTACCAAATCATGCCTCACCAAAATGATAATCAATGTTTATATGATTTTCCTTGATAAACTTTGTATATATATTTAATATATTTAACACTGACTAATAAAGCCTTGGCTGCCTCCTGATCAGTTTCTGAACAAAGACATGTTACATTGTGCCAGTTTTGTTTACAAGTATGTATGAGGCATTTCCATTTAATTGAATAATTTAAGAGAATATTCAAATTATAATAAATCTTGCCTTATTGCTGAGACTTGCAAGATTATTCTCTAAGTAGGTGTTTTATGAATATAAAAATGTTCCAAGAGTCTCCTGTTTTTATGAGAAATCATTTCTAGTCATGTTATCTTAGGATTTAAGCAAAGAAGTGCAAATATATGAACTTAAAAATCAAATGGATTGCCAATAGTTACTCACACTGCAAAAGCAAACTCTAACATACCTTACATTAGTTTCTTTAATGAGTTGAACCTGAATACTTAAAATAGCTAAATCCCAACAAGCATTATTTTAGGTAGACTCTTTAAAGTACATCATACCTGGTTTTTATTCTTCTTTCATGTTGCAGTATATCCTCAAAATGTACTGTGTGTTCCAAACTTTACTCTTTACTGTTCATTAATAAATACATTCCTTTTCTATTTGCTTGCATTATACCAATTCCATTAAATTTTCATGTTATGAATCTTACCCTCCTTTTCCAATAAAACTACCTGTTGTTAAAAAATAGGTTAAGGAAAATATTTATATTCATTCTTTTATAACATACATTAGTTTACAGACAAGGGTTATAAGATGATTTAAGTTATAAGATGATTTAGCTTGGTTCTCTTTGAGTAAGTCATGGTATCATTTGGGAAACAAGAATGCATGGCCATGACTTTTTAGGAAACAGATGACCCAATTTGGGATGCACAGATTCTTGGTGATAAGATTTGGCAAATAGGGAAGAGAAGGTTAATCTATATGTTGCTACACAGCTATTTATGTTATTTAGAAATTTAATTTTTTTCTGGAACTCTTGTCATCTTCAATTTATTTTATTAATGGATCAATTAAAACCCGTAGGAGGAAAATTCACAGTTCTATACTAGGTACACAGAAAGACATATATTTTGCTATTTTTTCACACTTCTCTATTTTAAAATATCAATCTACTAGTTTCTTTTCCTCTATCATCTGCATTCTTGACGATGATAAGGGAACAAGGTTGCTCACGTAATATAGAATAAATATGTAACAATCAGAAGAGTGTATTATATATTTAACCATTCAAATGCAAGACTTACTTTAGCTTTGTCCTATAAATTAAGTCATATTTACAGCATGTCTACCGTAATCAGCTACTTTTCATGTTTAGTTTACTACATTTCTTGTCATACTTAATTACATACTTTTTACATAATTATCATAAAAATAAAATCCATTTATATCAAATTGAAATTGTAACTTTTAGTGCCCCTAGCTCCTCCCAAAAAGTGTTTTCAGTAAGCCTGAGGCTGAAGAGACTTTGAAGGGGAGGTTGGTTTCTCACTCAAGGGGCTTGCTATCTTTAGCGTTAGATTAAATACCACATACAGGTCTTTAGTGGGAGGTAGAACCTTCTGAACAAACCTGAAACAATGGCTGTTCATTTAGATAAATAGCAAATGAAGTTGAGTTTTATGGTATAAGGACCAGGGCTTCTCTTAACATCCAGAATGCTGCCTGTGGACATAGGGGACAACCAGCAACCAACAGTTGTCTGGGTTCTTAGATGTAAAATGTATTAGGAACTCAGCAGTTGCCACAGTCAGTACCATGGGAACTGTCCATGGTCCTAGAATTTGCCTGGTTTGAACTCAGTCTAAAAAACCACACTGAATTGTGATAATCCCCAACAACTATGGTCAAGTTTGCTACCAATAACCTCTTCAACATCGCATTTTGCTCTTTCTCCTGGGTGCCTTACCACTCTTTATTACTGTTAGCTTTCTCTCATGTAAGATTGAGTCTAAATAACGTATCTTCATCAACGTTTTCCAAAACAAAAAAAGAAAAAAAAAACAAGACATTTTGAATGAATAGTTGGGAATCTAATTCACATATGTATCAGTATAAAATAGTAATTGTCATGATCTTCCTGTGGCTGCGTGTTGTCCTTGAGACAGAACAGATCTTTAGGTTTCTTACTTCCCCAACCCTGGACAGCCACTCTTTTCTACCTCTGAGCAATTACAATAACCTGCTAATTGAGTTTTGATCTCTAGTTTATATTCTCATTAGATAGTTTTAACATTGCAGCCAGATTTGTTTTCATAAAGCATTGTTTTTCATCCCATCACTACCTGGTTCAAAATCATGCAGCTTATTAAAAACAAATACATTTTGCTATAGGCATTATGGCAAAGCCTTGGGGATTTAGCAGAGTATTGTCTACAGTAGTTCTGCAGGGTCTGTAGGAATATAGGCTCTTCCCTGAGAGAGCAGCGACTTTTATCGAATGGCATGCCATCTAGTCTCTTTAGATATTCTGACTAGTCCCAACATTCTGACACCCATGCAGGCTCCCAGCCCCCCTCCCCCCAAATCTGCACACAAGTTCTTTGCTCACATCAGAATGGCCCCTCTCTTGCAGACATTTACTGTGAACATTGTAGAACCTCTTCTCACAAGTGTTCTTTGAACCAGTCTCCTCCATAGGGAATGCCCACTTTTATTTCTCTTACTGGATTCTATCCATCTTTTAGGGATCATGGGATTTTTTTTTCTCTTCCTCACACGATTATTTTCGCCTAGGGTAATCTCTTCCTTTTCAGAAATTCTGTAACATTCTTCGTCTACTGGCTTCTTCCTTGAAACTTGGCCATTAGAAATTCAGCTGAAACCTCCATTCGCAGAATGAATAGCTCCTGAATCTCTTTTCCTAGCCACCTGTGTATCTAATGAAGGCTTCAGCAATACATAGATTTAAATTTGAATCAAGGTTTCACTAAATATTTACTACCTATTTTGCATAGTTTATTGAACTTCTGTGAGCCTCATTTTCTTATCTATAAAATCAGAATAATGATAATACCTACCTTTTCAAGTAATTGTGAGAAATAATGAGACGGGTATATCTACAGACCCTGCCATTTGCTATGCATTCAATAAATGCTAGCAATTATCATTGTCAGTTTCAATTTCTACCTCCCTTGATTAGTCTACTTAGACTTACCAGAACATGAAGGTCAACTTAGTTGTCTTTCCTCCAGTGTCTATTACCATCTCTGTTAGAACTACCTTTAGCTTCCTTCTAATAAATTATCAAATGAATATAACTTTATACCACAGCTTATTCCAATAAAATGTGAGATTCTTTATTCCCGTGAGAAAAACAAAATGTTATTGAAACATTGCAAAAGGGTTAAATTCTCAAATAACATAAATTATTTTGGGTTCCTAAGAAGAGTCCTTTCCTTGGTTATTTTCTTCATTAATGTCCAGGCTAACACAGATGTGCTTTTATGCTGAGGTAAATAATATGGTTGCTGATACCTCTCTCTAGGATGTTCACTGATATGGATTAATTTAAATTTTTCTTATGCCCTCTATGTATTATAATTTAAATCTTGAACTGCTTCTTAAACAATCATTATTAGCATAAGATTTGTATATTTAGGCACTCATATTCACCTGAATTTTATACACACAGGGAAGAAATAGAACAGATCCTGCCCACATCCTTACCAGCACTTTTTTTTCTTTTTCTCCCATTATATTTATGTTTTATCAGGTTGCTTTTAAAATAGTGAAATGTTGTTATTCCCTCATATTGACTGTAGTCACTTTGATGTGTTTTAAGTCAGCTAGATTCTTGGAGTTTGTCATCTTACAGTGGTGAGATAAATATGAACGACACTTCTATTTCTCATACCTAAAAAACCCTGGAAAAGTTGAGCATAGTCATAATAATTTTGTTGAGACATTGAGAAACTCTGCCTGGCTTAGAAATTATTAAAGAATTTTTATGTTCACTATTGTTTCAGAGTTAAGTATATTTTATGGTGTTCTAATTTTTACAAAAAGAAAATTAGTAATAAGATTTTATTATTTGGACACTGCACTGAAATATGAATTTTCTATGAGTAAGGACAAAACCAACTAAAGTTAATGCAGGAAGGTATGTTTTGTATGTGTAATTCAAACAGTATGGTATCTAGATTTTTAAAAATGAAAACAGGAAATCCTGAAAAAGACTTACTTAAAAGTAACAGAATGGGGAGGGGATATGGGGATATATGTATACATATAGCTGATTCACTTTGTTATACAGCAGAAACTAACACAACATTGCAAAGCAATTATACTCCAATAAAGATGTTAAAAAAAAAAGTAACAGAATGCAGTGTCTCCAGTTATATTTCAGGATACCAAGTAAGCAAATGTTCAACCGTTTTTGTCATTTAATTACCTCTTTTTAAAAATTTATACTTAGCAACGTTATATATTGTCTCTCATACTGAGAATTAATCAAAATCTGAAACTAGGCTAAATTATTTTTAGTCTTAAAGACAATCAGATCAGCTTTAGAAATTTTATGTGAGTGAGGCACAGAGTGATCTCTCTTAATAAAAACATACTGCATTCTCTAAGACTAAATTTACCAGTGCTAGGAAAAAATAAAATAGGCAGTCTAGAGTTATTCTAGAGCATCAGAAGAGGAGCACTTACCACTGAAAAGAGAATCATAGAATGTTAATGCTGAGAGAAATCTTAAAGAGAATATATTTTTTAACAACATTATTTTCCTGAAATTAAAGATAAAGCAGTTGCTTCAAGTCACACTCTTACAAACTAGGACAGTGGAGGATCAGAGAGGATGGGTCGGAATTTGAACAGAAACAGAGAGGAGGGCTGGGGGTAGGAAATGAGGAGGAGACACAGCAGTCTGGGCAAGAACATGTAGGCTAAAAGTCTGAAAGAAACCACCAGTGGTACTCTCCATACCGTTCTTTCTCCTGGGAAAATAAGAAAAACACATATATATGGAATCTAAGGAAAAAAAAAAAAAAGGTCATGAAGAACCTAGGGGTAAGACGGGAATAAAGACACAGACCTACTAGAGAATGGACTTGAGGACATGGGGAGGGGGAAGAGTAAGCTGGGACAAAGTGAGAGAGTGGCATGGACATATATACACTACCAAATGTAAAATAGATAGCTAGTGGGAAGCAGCCGCATAGCACAGGGAGATCAGCTCGGTGCTTTGTGACCGCCTAGAGGGGTGGGAGGGAGGGAGACGCAAGAGGGAAGAGATATGGGGACATATGTATATGTATAACTGATTCACTTTGTTATAAAGCAGAAACTAACACACCATTGTAAAGCAATTATACTCCAATAAAGATGTTAAAAAAAAAAGAAAGAAAAGCACTAGCTTGCTTCCCCCTGGGAAGTAGCTCCTGTGTCAGGAAAGGGTCCTCAGGCCGTCTCTGATGCACCTATTGCTCTTATCATCTAAAGATCAACAAATTTACCGTATGTCTGGGTAAATAGCTGTAACATTGCTTTTTAGAGACGTGAAAAAATTTTCCTCTTACTAATTCCTTAATTTGGAACAATTTTACGGCACAATTTATAATCACATCTAAACATGTCACTAAACTCTTGGCTGAACAGATCCTTTCCTGTTTACAGAAAGCAGAAGTGCCCAGGGTTTGAGAGGTGGTAGAGAAGGAAGTGAGTAGCATGAGAGGAAACAAGGTGAAGAAAATTAGTCCAGAAACTCTGAAATAAATTACACTTTTGCATAGTTTTGACACTGTTTATCTTGAACCCTATGCAAACAAATAGAGGTTTGTGCAGAGAGATTTTCTCACGAGCAGTCATGCGGGTACAACACTTTCCATAAACATACCTTTGAATACTACAAAATCTACCCACTGATGAAAAACATTATTTACTTTGATTTTCATTGTCCTTTCATATGAGTAATGTTTTCACAAAATACCTTCCTTCTCAGAAGATATTTGAACTGAGATATGATGGCATTCAGGAAACTTTTAGGGACAACTGTGGTCCTATGAGAGCTGAATATTCTTAATGGTTTAGTGCCAATAAGGGCTTAGAATTCTGTTAAGAATCAGAAGAAGCATATAACCATGAGCAACGTTAAAGAGGGGTGAAATTAGAAAAGTTTCCAGCAGCGTCTCAACTTCTAGTGGTATACAGAAAGTAATCTGTCTTTCAGTACTTGTAGGACAAGATTTGCTTGAGTGCTTTCTGGCAAACTAGGGCTTCCCCTTTGTGTATAGTATGCATGATTTAAAAGAAGCTGTGTCAGCACTGATTTATACATTGACAGCTAAGGATAATAAGATATGGGCAAACATACAGCTCACCCTTTTACAGATTAACCTGGAGACTGCATTAGGCAAATTTGATAGCATTAAAAGATTTTGCCAATTTGTCTGGAAACAATTTCTCTTTTGTAGTGTGTCAAGGGTAACACTTCATGCCATTGTGCTAATTTAAATGGCTTTGATAAATTGTTCAAGAGGTTAGAGAATAGTAGTGTAGATATATATTTAGCACTTTAAAATTAAGAAAAGGCTATTAACTTAATTGTTAAATGAATTTAATCTGTAAAAATCAAAAGTGCTCAAGAATGTTAAGTGTTTTCTTGGAACTGCAGCAACCATATTACATCATGAGTCTTTAAAAAGTCTTCTTAGAAAATAAAATTATACCTCTGCATACTTCCTAATAAGCAGAAATGCTTTCAGCTGTTACAGTAGCATGAGTGGTAGCTGTTGTTTGGGGAAAGCGTTAGTTTATACAAGCAATAAAATTGTATCTTCTCGAGGGCTCACGTTTTTTATATTGCACATCTTAGATCGCACCATTTGCATGGCATCAAGGTAGCCTCCTATATGATTATGTCCCCCAGAGACCTTCTTAAAAATGAGATGTATATTTCATGAGACATTCTCTATGTAAATAATTTCTAAAGTAAGGACTTTGAAAAGGCCCCTCTGAAAGTCACTGGTTTAAATCACTGCACCTTTATTCAGTCCTCTTGTGAGAGAAACAGCTATTGCAACATTTCCCATAAAAACAGACCTCAGATTTGAATTAGCCCTTTTGGTGAATTCTGCACTTGAAACAAGGACAAGATTCATTTGCATTAGGATCATAGTCTTACCCTGTACGTGTACCTCCCTTCCCAACGCATGTAGAGCTGCCAACTCACCTGGCTATTTCATTAAACATTTTGTTTCTATCTCAAGTGAAGCATTAAAATACTTTTTCTTTACAGGAATAATAATATCGCTAAGCATCAAGCTACTAGATTTAAATAAAAACTGCTTATTTGTTAAACGAAAAGGAGAGTGCTGTGGGATTTAGTACTTAGTTGTCCGTTTCAACCAAGTAAATTCCTTAGTATGAAGAAGGAAATTTTAATTCCCCAGACAAGCGGCAGGAAAAAGCAAACAAGTTTGGAGCAGCCATTTTTTTTCAATCTTTGAATTTTAGCAAATGAGTACTTAAACTTCTGGAGAACATTCATTTATTTGAATTCTGTATTATTTAGAACGAACTGATACAGCTTTTAAATGTTTGACTGTAGAGATGTGCGGTGTTTTAACAATCTTGCTGCTATATGTGTTTCATAGTGTTTTGGGCTGAAATTAGCATCTTTGAGAAAAGCAAATTTTTAAAAATTTCTTAATACTTTTAAAAAACTTGTTTTCTGGAGAGTGGTGTAATTTGGGAAGTTCCTTAACTGAAAAGTCTAATATTTACAGTGCCGAGAATTCGCATTTAATGATAACAATGCAAGTTATGCATATAGTGAAGCTTAATATAAAACAACTGGTAGCTTTGTAAAGTATATGCCTAGTTGGGAATAGCAAGGAGATAGATGGGACGTCAGTTCTCTTTCCTGATTTGGAGTTCTTGAAAGAAAACTGCTTTTAAAAGAAGAAAACCTAAAAGTAGTCGTGCTCTTTCTTGCCAAGGATAGTGAAATTAACATGCAGCTGGGCGTCTCTGATAAATGGATTCTGTTAGGTCACTGAGGGGGTGTATGTGACATTAAGTGATTTACAGTCCTTTACCTTAATGAAATTGTTTCAGCAAGATGACGCTGAAAGCTCTTAATGGATAGCTTTTCTTGATGTAATGAAATTGCATTCCTATGGCATTTAATATAAGGCGCAGTTATTATTTACTGGAGCTTTCCAAGGGCTGCTATTTGCACACACAGTTCAGAACAAAAAGAGGTTTCAGTGGCGGCACCGAGGCCAGAATGGCTTGTGACATTCTTAAGCAGATGAGTGTATCTGTGAGAGCATTTCAGTTAGTGCAGCCAAGGCTTCAGAGACCCTTCAGGAGACTTCCTTTCACCTAACCCTGCTAGTGTCCAGTTTCTTACATATATTCTTCTAATCTATTTAACAGGCAACTGGATTACAACCAGATCAGCTGTATTGAAGATGGGGCATTTAGGGCTCTCCGGGACCTGGAGGTGCTGTAAGTACCGCTTATTTCTTACTCTTTTAACGGGAGCTTTGTGTCTGGGGAGTGCTAATGTGGATGCTTATCTGTTAGCTTGAAACCTTGTGTCAAAATGGTTTCCCAAAGAGAGTCCTTAAATAACTCACAGCGAATACAGAGAAGAGTTGAAATGTGTGTGTGCAAAACCTTGCATAGCATATCTATATGCTTAGGTAAAATTGTCTGATTTAAGAAGGACACTCAAATGTTCACACGTATTGTCTTTTAAGTGTTTCTCCTTATGATAAAATAGTCTCATACACAGGATTTGTGAGAATTCCCAGAATTGGTATATATTAAGATAACATCAGTTGCATAGGAAAAATTACAACAAAAAATAACCCTTAATAGCTGATATGTTGGTATGTTTTAGTTGCTGTGCAATGGAAAGACATTTTCTCATTTTAAAATGTCATTTTAACTAGATAACTTACCATCTCTGTAAGGTTACTTTGAAATGTACTGTCTAAATTTAATAAGCCGCCCACTAGGTCCATTTTAAAGTCTTCACTACTGACTTTGTAAAGCACTACACACAGATTTGAATTATAATTGGTATTTTCTGTCTTTCCTTGCTGTACAGACATGGCTGACAAAATTGGTTAGAGGTAACTGAGTAATCTCTACAGACCTTTGACACTGTAAAATAATTTTAATGGCATTGTTAATTATAATGAAAAATAATTTTAATGAAAACTAGAGTTACTAAAGCTGCTTAAGCCGCCTATACATTTCTGAAAAATTTCCCCAAAGATTCACCTTTCTAACTTTATAAGTATACTTACAGATTTCTGCCCCCAATAAAATATATTTCTATGCTATAATTCTCCCCTGACTCAGTTTGTTCAGAAATCTGAAACTGAATTAAATGTGAAGAGGTTTTGAATTTTCAGTCCATGTGTTAAAAGTTATCCAGAAATCATGAAATCCTCCTGAGAAAAAGATCCCATTGCTTTATAAATTGAGTTTGAAGAGCAGAATGTAATTCTGAAAAAAGTTGATTGTTTCAACTAGAATGGCTTATTTTTCCAATATTTTCTATATGATTCTGGTTTTAATTGCAAATAAATGAATCAAATTTCTCGGTGTGTCATGTGCTGCTAAGTTATTAATTATTTTTAAAGAATTATGTAAGAATGAGTTGATTGAGGTAAATTGCTCTGAGAGTATATACAGTTCTCTAACCACTTGAGAGATCACCTTTGTTTCTGTTGATAACAATCTAACTTATTCTAAAGGAAAAAATAATCAAAGTGCTTGTCGTACACATTGTAGTTATAAGGCCACTTTTAAAATTGTGTTCCAGAGCCATTTTTAATATAGGAAGCTCACTAATGCTATTTCAGAGTGAGAATAATTGGGATACAACTATGATTTCATGATAGTGGTCTGACGTCAAAACCATAGTCAATGTCACTAAACTTTCTATGTGAGGAGACTACCACAAGTGTTATTTAGTTGAACAGAGCAGATCAAGTCAAAGAATTTGTTATTAAGTCAGTGCACCTAACTAAGAATATGAATGAACATTTAATGAAAAATTTGCTAAATGTTTTGAATGAATTAAATCCCGTAAAGTACTTTATTATTAAGTAAAAGAACTTAAATACTTATTAGATATAGAATAACTAATATATGTTTAATATACTGAGGATATATTGAGTGCTCCATATATATTGAGAGAGAGAGAGAGGAAGAGAGAGAAAGTTCGTGCTATGTGTCAAGCTCTGTGCTAGGCATTGAAAACACTTTACCCACAAATACAATAACTATTCATTTGCTTTTTTTGTTCTAAACTAGTATCATTGTTTTTAGAAGCAGGAAATTCAAGAAAACACAGTCACCTCCTGTATTTTATCTGGTTAGCAACATATCTAAAAGGTGACTTTTGCAAGACCCACTATCATGAAACACACCCAAGTGTGATAAACATCTCATGGTTCATGGAATTAAAATCAAAATCTAAAATGTTGGGAACTCTTTTGAGGACCTTAATAGGTAGGTCTCAAAGAGTATCTAATGGACAGAGTTTGTTTGCTAGAGAAAAGGATTAAAATTAGCACAATACAAGAAAATGTGAATTTTTTTCAAAATAATTTTAATATTTTATATTAAAGTCAAGCAGACATTCTTTTAGTATATATTAATTTTTTAAATACTCATAATTTATGCAGCCTTTAGAGAAATTAATTAATGAAGAATTTAAGGCTAAATTGGCTAGAGCACTGGAAAGACTGAATTTGTTAAGCCATAATCTCTTGTCAAGTAAATCAAAGGTTCACCCATTATAAATGTCTGGTCTGGGACTTTTTTAATATAGAGTTACCATTTTTTATGTAGAGTTCCAGAAAGAAATTTACCTGTTTTGCTTATTTTTAGCATCCATGACTCTTTAAGATATATCTTTTTATTATGAGGAAATAATGAAAGAGCATTAATTTGCACATCACCTTAAATTTTGGATTTCTAATGTTTTAGATTTTTTAAAATTTTGATTCCATGAATCATGTGTGAATGTATGAATATACTGAGGCCAAACAGGAGAAGATGGGGGTAATCATACTGAGCCATTGATGGAAATTTGTTAGATTAAAATATATATTAAGGGAGAGAATGAATAAAGTTCAAGAAGGAAAAGCCAAGGTAGATGAAAGCAAGGAGGCAGTTTATCGCTTGCATGTAAAACGAACTGACTTTTTGTGGAATTCTCATTGATAAGATTTAGAATTAACTTTATTTTCTTAATAAGAAGATGCTGTCTCAAAAACAGCATTGGAAACTAAATGTAGATCAATATTTTCTTTTTCTTTGGACACTAGATTCAGAAATGAAATACATCGCTTGAGTTGCCAGTTTTATATGGTTTATTTTTCTTTTCTATAGAATGGACATAATTGAATTGAATTGAAACATCGTGGTTCAAATCCATTCAATATCAGACTTTCTGCCAAATCCTATGCTTAGCACTAGGGAATAAGAAAGAATAAGTCAAGATCTGAGTCCAAGAGGGCCTACATGATTACCAAGACTAACATTTCTTATTTACACACCAGGATGTCCTTTGTGCAAGAATATATTCTCATTACATAGAGAAAATCTTGAGGTTGAACATAGAAATAGACTTCGATGCAGGAAAAAGTATTCACAAATAAAGAAGTACAGCATATAACTTCACATTGTTTCATAATAGGAATTGATCATGGCCATAACACATACATGTCATCATACCTAATCAACAATTATATTTATTGTTAATTTCAAAATAACTTAATTTCATTGGTTCCATATATTGTTCAGTTATCAGGTATTAATATCAATATTGCTTTGCCAACATCAATACTGAATAAAAATAATGAGATAATTTATTTTTTTAGTTGCATTAAACAAATTAACATTTTGAGAAAAGTCTTCAAATTGATAGCCACTGGCTTCGGCATGCAATGATAACTCTTTTGTGTGGAATTATAAGAAACTTTAGTTCAAAATTAACGCATGTCTGCCTAGTGTGAATTGCTTAAAAAAAAAAGTTGTCCCCAAAATCACATTTCAGTATGCTGTGTACTCTGAAGATTTAAGCCATATAAAATCAGCATAAATTTTGAGGGTAGGAAAAGGGGTCATTTAAAGCAAATCCCTTTGAGAAGTGAAACCTTTTAGTTCAGACATCAGGGTATGTTTTAATGGTGCTTGAAAAAAAATCTCATTTCCCTCGAGTACAGGAAAATACTAGAGGCTTTCAGATAACGTGAGCCGACCAATTCAGTGCTTTATAGATCCTTCATTCAGTGGGGTTTTTTTCTATATGACTTAGTTCAGATCATTTGCATTAGTTCTTATATCATTCAATACATTGCTAAACTGGATAGTAAAGAGAGTCAGTGCATGTTCTAGATCCGTAGCTGTCGTGCCCTGCTTTACTGAGAAGTTTAAGTAAATTCCTCTACCCCTGAACACCCCATATCCCACCATTGATAACCATAGCCACCAGCTGGCCTAAAGTGGCCTCAATGTACCTTGCTTAGCCCAAACAGGCGTGGCCCGTGGACTCTGAAATATTTGAGTTAGTTGCCAGTATTTAAAAATTAGGAAGATTGATCTAAAAACTTCCAGTTTTAGTTTCTCTTGAGAAAATCAGATTGTTTGGCAGCTTTCCATTACAGCAGAGCAGCAGTCCATCAGAGCTGAATATTAGTCGCTACAACAGAGAATGTCATCACTATCACCAAGGTCCTCTTTGTCCCCAGGGATCGGTCTGCTCTTCCCCGTCTCTCTTCCCCATTTTATTTCTTTACAAGCAGCCTGCTTCTCTCACGTATGTTTCCTGCATGGCCTCTGTAGGCAAGTGAATGTGCAACCTCTCATTCAAACCCTTCTCGAATATCAAACAAACATCATCCACCTGTACCAAGATCCATCTTTCCTGCCTTCTTCAGCAACTGCCCTGTTTAGTCATCACCCTACTGTACCTTCTGTATACTGGAATCGTTTGTCATCTCCACACTCTGCTCACCCATTCCTGGGATAACTGTCTTTCTCACTGTCTTGTCACAATCAGACTTCTCCAAATGGAGACAAAAAGATACCTCTCTTCTAAATCTTACTAACTGTAAGTTTTTATAATTTGTGTAATTCATCTCCGCAGTTAGGCTGTATGCTATTTTAGGACAAGATTTACGCCTGACTTATTTTTAGAAATTCCATGTTGCCATAAAAATAAGAGCCATTCAGGACATATTTGATGAATGAATGAGTAGTAGTCGTAGTAGAAATAGTAGTAATAATACAACTAACAATGCTTGTGTTAGAGGGAAATTAGGAAAAATTTGAACCAAGTAAGAATTATACTTATTTTCACCGTATCTCCCTTGACCACCCATCTTCTTGACCCTAGCTTCAAGAAACCATGATCACTACACAGCACTAAACAAAGAACAGGATATGTGGCTGCAACTAAAAACCGCTAGAATATATTAAGCTTTTACTATATTGCTACAGCATGTCACTTCTTTCCTACTCAATGCAAGTACCAAATATAGATATTGTTCTTCCTACTCAAATTTCAACAGCGGCTGCTGTCCACAGTAAAGAACAATTAACAGGACTCTGTTCCAGGACCTGAAAGTACTGATTCTGTGCCATTGCTATGAGATTTCAATTGGAGAATTCAAATGGGTTCATTTACTCGTGGACACTAATTATACATAATATCCTTAAAGGAAATATGCCTGATCAATTTTTCCAACTGTGACTATCTCACGTTCATTTCTTAACCAGTATCGTAAATCGACATGTATGTACACAGTGCATAAAGCTACATGGTCAAAGATACTATGACTCAAGTCACAAATTAGTAATAAATATTTGATGAATGCATAGTAATATGTTAAAGTATGAAATTCATTTATCGTCTTGTGTATAATACAGTTCACTCTTGATGCCATCTTTACCAGGTAATCGTTCTGCATAAACATAATCACAAGAGGTTTTTTCTGTGTTAACATATGGAGTGATCAATAAGTTTTCATATCTAAAATTTCTAACTTTTTTTATTCTACAGCACTCTCAACAATAACAACATTACTAGACTTTCTGTGGCAAGTTTCAACCATATGCCTAAACTTAGGACTTTGTAAGTAGCCACAATATATATATAAAGTCAATTTAATCAATTAATGATTCCCCTTAAGTACTGTTTTTAGTAAGTGAAGAATATGACCACTAGATCATCATGGGGTAGACAAGGGAAACACCACTTTTTAAAAAGTTCTGGATATGATATTTGAATAAATGAACTATTTTTCTGAAAACTTGAAAGCTTTATTTTAAATGATGTGTGTTATGGGAAGTTTGGGGGAGGGAGAAAAACATTTACTTTGAGCTCTTGTGGAGATCACATTTCATTAAGAAATTGAAGACTCCTTGATTGGCTGTCAGAAATGATAAATGGTAAATCTTTATGATTTTATTACTGTATGGCAAGCAATCCTAATAAAGCTAAACTGGCTCTCCAACATTCTTTGTGACGTAAAATTACAGCATCACCCTTTAGTGCTTCTATAATCAAGGTTGTGTCAGCATTTATATTTTAAAATATCTTTTCAGGAGTTACAGATGGACATTAAAATATTTTAGATGGATAAGAATGATTCTCTAACAAAAGTGTTTGATACAGCTATTTTTTTCTCTTAGAGAAAAGTTAATCCTCAAAGCCCAGGGTGGGGTATTTAGTTAAAGCATTTTCAGAGATAAATCGCATTTGAACTGGGTTTCAGAATCACCTTGACCTAAAAATATATATTATATACAACATGTGAGAAATGGTGAGAAACAAAACCAAACATTGGACTTTTTGAAAAAATATGTGTTTTTAAGTAGAGTAAATATATTTTGATAGGGTTTTCAAAATATTTTTGTTTTACAATAGTTTATAACTGAAAACATTACATTTATTTTCTCTCTTTAATCAAAAGTCAGTTGAATTGCCACTTTTTAATGAATTAGATAATACCAATACTAATGTCATTTTTTCCTCACTAAAACTGAGCTCTTCATGGGATATAATTTCCTTGGAATATAACTTAGCAAAATAAAATCATTCTAAAAGTAAGCAGGCATAACTAAGTTTTGTTTTCTTGGGGCTATCAGATTGGGACTAACTGGCAAAATGAAGAGCCCGGTTCACTCAAACTATATTTAATGAAGTTGGTTTCTCATTAGTTTTACCTAAGTTTTTAAAAACAAATTGGTCAAGCTTTCAATCTTTGAAAAACTAAAGCCACAAAGACTGTAAAAAGATCTATCATCTCCAGTTTTTACGTATAGTGAGTCTTATTTTCTTGCAGAAATCCACTACAGTTTGTCTTACTAATCAGGTTTTTAAATTTTTATATTCTTTTCTCATTTCAAATGTGTGCACATCTAATTGAATCGTCATAATGTACTTGGTTTCCATGGAAATATTTAGAGAGCAATGATGTGGAATGTGCCTTGTGGCTTCCAAAAGATGCCACTTTGACCTCCAAGCCAACTTCACCAGAGGTCACCCAGCCTTCCCCAAAATGTACCTTTCTGTCCTGTGGCATGCTGTCTAGTTTGGATGCAAGACAGTCTATTCCATACCTCTAGGCTCAAGGAGAATGTAAAACAGTCGTCTGACTTTAAATTCCCTTGCTTTGGTTGTTTCATTATTCTGTATTATCATTGCTACTTAAAAATTCCATTTTTATGGTCCAATTAGCTTTCTGGACTGAGTTCCATGTTTTAATATCCATTACTGTTATTGGGTTATAATCGAGCACATCAGCTAAAAAGGGCTAAAATGGTATTACCGTGGCATAGATGATTCTGGGAATGATGCTTTGATTTATAGCTTTGGATGTCCTTTTCTTTCGTTTGAGAAAACATAAAAGCCAGTTTGAAGTCGTTTACCTAATTTAGTGGATACATTTGTCTGATATTTTATTAATGGAGAAGAAGTGCTATTTACCACTTGGAAGGGAGCCATGATCAGGTGTGGATCCCAGCCAGCGTGGAGGGGGCTGGCATAATTCCTTCACTCCCAGCCATTTATGCCTTTTAATTTCAGTTCCTGCTCTTTGAGGCTATGTCCCCAAGAGCCAAAAGCAGCTAATCCCTTTTACTGCGATTAAACAAAAAGAAGGAAATCAGAATAGGGATGTGAAAACAAGTGGTTTATATTGAATTATTATTCTGTTGGGTTCAGCAAAAAATGAAAGTGACCTGTTAAAAAAGTTTTGCCAGCGGTTTCTACAGAGACGAATAATGACAAGACTAACTGGTATTTCAAACTGGGAGCCACAACATTTCTTAACATGCCTCCTACCCCTGCCTGAGCCCAGACCTCCCCATTCCTCCACCCCGCCCCCACTGGCTGCCAGTATGTTGGGACCGCAGAGCAATTTGCCTTGGACTTCTTTGTGTCTCTTTGTCCCTTTGAATAGACGTAGGCAAAAGATTTTCATGGTCATGTTCAAGCTTCTGTATACTTGCTTAGCTCAGAGGTAGATGAAGAGGGACTTGAGTCTGTGGTTATAAACCAGTTTAATTTCTAGGAAAATAATTAGATTGGCATTTATTAAGCTTTAACCTATTTATAGGTAGAGACGAAGTTATATGTTATTATGAATGAATTTTCCAAGTTTTGAAATGACTCTTCTCTGTTTTCTTGCTTTAAACTTCTTGGCTCTCATTTAGTCGACTCCATTCGAACAACCTGTATTGTGACTGCCACCTGGCCTGGCTCTCGGACTGGCTACGCCAAAGGCCTCGGGTGGGCCTCTACACTCAGTGTATGGGGCCATCCCACCTAAGGGGCCATAACGTAGCTGAGGTTCAAAAACGAGAATTTGTCTGCAGTGGTAAGGGAGAAAGAACCTTTCTGTTTTCATATTCCCGTGTGCTATGATGTAAGGAACTGTGTAAGGTGCATGCTTCAGAGGTTTCACTGTTCCTCACTAATGTGCGGTTGTGCACTAATCACTCTGTGGAAATCCTCTGTGTTAGGGATGATGTCATAGGCTCTAAGACATTCGTGCATGGTTGGCAACTACTGATTACTTTCACCTAAGTTATGATGAAGGACTTCTCAGTTTTCAGTCCAAGGGAAAGATAAGAAATTCCTAAATTACAGTTCTATTTGCTACTCATGATTTTCCCTTTAAGTAAGAATTTATTTCTATTTTGATGTTAACAATTGGAAAAATGACGAACTAATCTTGGATCCCGGCTGGGAAATTGAAGAAGTAACAGAACTGTAGTTGCAAAGTGACAAAATACTTTTCATGTGATGCAGTCCTGCCTAAAAGAGATAAATGACTAACTTCAGTAACACAAATCTGAAAACAAAAGTAAGACACCGGTTATGTAAAGTATCAATAGGTGACATTCAGTTAGTTCTTTCTATGTGCTTAAGCACCAGTCTAAGTATTTCACAAATATTTACCTCATTTTTACCTCCCTCATAACATCTGTCGAGAAATGTAACATTATATTAGAGTTTAAAATGCTGAGAAAAAGAAATGGTAAGTAACCTTGTCGAAGGTTATAGAGTTAAGTTCAAGGATCTCAACCTAAACAGTCTGATTCCCAATCCATATAAATTATTTCTGCTTCAGAAGTGTCTGTTCAAAATAACAATAAAACAAAAATTTAAAATATTTATAATGCATCATAAATAGCAGTTTCCTAAAGGAAGAGTGAGAAGACATACTAGTTCAGGATTCTATGTTATTGCTATCCTTTAGACCTTTTTATGTATTTTCTCATGCTTTTTGTAACCCAGACAAAATTTTCTTATAATGTCATGGAATGTGCTCAGTAGGTCTGATTGCTTTATAAAAAATTAAATAAGGAAATGACTAACAATTCGTTACTAACCACTTTTTTCTCTTTTCACTTTTTTCCTTCCTGTTTTCTAGATGAGGAAGAAGGCAAGTTCACGTTTCTTGTTTAGACTGAGACTATTTTTGTAAAGTGTGAGAACTTGTTGAGAGGGACCTGATTAGTAATTAGCCTTCAGCCTCTTCCCCTGGTATCACCACCACTCGGGCCCTTTCTCTGCAGGGCAGAGAGGTCTGGCCCTGCTGCAGGGACAAACCCAGCGTTTGCAGATGCCTATTTGGTGCAAAATGCCTGACAGTCTGTTGTTCACCATTTGAACAGTAAAATTTCAATATTGAGTAGTAAAATATATACCTCTGGGTAACTACTTAACCTAAAATTTTAAGCCATACAAAGTCAAAAAAGGAATCATCTAGATTACAACTAACAGAATGACCTGATACAAGTTATTACAACTTCAAAAAAAGCGGTAACTTTGAACCTACCCAGAAATCAAACTTAGCATCATCTACTTCCCCCATACTTATTGGCACATGATTACTTATTTAGACAGTTATGTCTACCAAGAGGGAAGTTTTACTGTCTTCCTTTCCTTCTTTGAGTTAAAGTAAGTTAAGCTACTTAAATTCAATAAAGACCACGCTCTATCTAAGCTTATTAGAAATGAAATATAGATTAGTCTGAAGTGGCTGCTTTTTTTGGAACTCACAATAAATTTGAATAGAATTCTAGTTTCAAATCAGAATTTAACCTCTCTCACAAATCTTTCAAATTTTAAAAGTTATCATTTTTGTAATCAGTTTTAAAAATCTCATTTGCTTTATCGGTACTGACCCCAAAACATAAATGCATGCTTCCTAAAATATATTGTAGAAATATAGTATCATTTTATAATCAGGTATTTAGAGAAACGCATTTCTGTTTAATAACGTGCTTTGTTATTTGAGCTAAGTTTGTGTGTTTCACAGTGATGAGATTCAGGAGGAGAAACTATAACTTCCGTTTGTTTCTTTTTCAGGTCACCAGTCATTTATGGCTCCGTCTTGCAGTGTTTTGCATTGTCCAGCTGCTTGTACCTGTAGCAACAATATCGTAGACTGCCGTGGGAAAGGTCTCACTGAGATCCCCACAAATCTGCCAGAGACTATCACGGAAATGTATGTTCCCTGAATTCCCTCATTCCCCCCCGCCACCTCCCCAATAACCCAAGCCATGACTTTCTTTAGGAGATTCTGGGTTTATCAAAGACCAGTCTGATCCATTAGCTTAGACAAATGTTCCTCTCAGAATTGTATTGACCTTTACTCTGTTTAATTAAATATCGTGTTGAAGTGGCTAGGATTTTTCTTTCTTTTTTTTTTTCAACACAGGTGGAATTAAAAGGAATGCATTTCAAGGAACAATAATACTTTCCTTTTTCTTCAGAAGGTGTTATTAGGCTCTTTAGGAAAAATAAGAGTATGAGTACCTCATTTATCCAATTGGTTCTGGAGATCTGCTTCTGCCCATTTCTAGCTTGGAGTGGTGGAAAATAAAAGAAAAACCCAGCTGGGGTAATAAATCATAGAAACAAGATAACTAGATGATGTCTGCCTTCTCAAGGCAACACGTTTTAAAACAGTTTCACTGTTTTGTTTGAACTGTTGTATAGTCCACCACAAAGGATAAAAAAGGCAATATTATCAAGTCAAAATGTATAAGATTTTTAAATTAGTGAGCATTTTAGCTTATTTGAGCCAATGGCTACCTCCATCAAAAATTAAATTCTCTCAACAAAATATTTCATACCTATTTTGTATGCAGCTGCTGGATTCATTTCTGTGTCCTTGCCAAATATAAGTCATGTGGCTAAAACAAGGTCACAGAAGATGTAAAGTGGACTACTTTTACCATCTTGGGAAGTAAGCATTAGGAAAAATCTTTACCTTAATATCTATTAACTAAGAAAGCACCTCTTAACCACCCAGCCTGCCATATATTGTTTTAGAAGTTAATTCTAAATTTGAATTAAATAAATATTTTGGGACATATTTGGTTGAAATAATAGAATAGGACCAACTTCTTTTGATAGGCCTTCATAGTAGGCACCAAAAAACATTGTTATTTTCAAGAACTATTCATTATTTTTTTCGACTGTTAACTGCCCGAATTTATCTTATATGAGAATAATCTTAATTCATAAGACCCACTAACATTATTTTAAAGTATTTAATATGTGCTTAAAAGTGTACTTAGAGAGATGCAGTGCTTGACACAGACAAAGACTATATGTATGCACATAATAATATTATTCTCATCAAATTTTTAATTGATGAAACACTACCTTGGCCATAAAAGACATTTGTATTTTTTAGCTGAACCTTGAAAGAAGAACAATATATGGCTTGGGAAGAGGCAAGAGACATTCTGCGAAAGAGAAACATTGGAGACAAAGGGCAGAGGTGGCAGTGAGCATTTTGTTTTAGGGATTGCACAGTTGAGCCTAATTAGAGTAAGAGGTGCATGTTGAGGCATCATGGAAAATAATGCTTCAAAAACGACATCTCCATCTAATTCTAAAGCCACAGATTACATAAGTCCTCTCATCTTAGAAGATGTAATATATGATGTAGTAGATAGTAGAAAGACATAGTAACTGTTCACACAGAGAAATAGTATATCCATCTCTCCAGGCACAAGCATTTATTAAGTAAACACTTATTATTACATAAAGGCAGCATGAATTCTCCACAGATCTCCATCAAGTGACATGCAAGTTAAAAGCTATAAAATGAGGTACAAAGTAATACACATTGTAAGAGAGGAAAAAATAAAGTTCAAGGTTTTTATTTTTTTCATTAATTTGTATTGGTGTATAGCTGCTTTACAGTGTTGTGTTAGTTTCTGCTGTACAGCAAAGTGAATCAGTTATACGTATATATATATATATATATATATCCACTCTTTTTTAGATTTCCTTCCCATTTAGGTCACCACAGATCATTGAGTAGGGTTCCCTGTGCTAAACAGTAGGTTCTCATTAGTTACCTATTTTATACATAGTAGTGTATATATGTCAATCCCAATCTCCCAATTCGCCCCACCTTCCCCTTTCCCCCTTGGTAACCGTAAGTTTGTTCTCTACATCGGTGACTCTATTTCTGCTTTGCCTATCAAATTACCAATGGCATTTTTTTACAGAATTAGAACAAAAAATTTTACAATTTTTATGGAAACACAAAAGACCCCGAATAGCCAAAGCAGTCTTGAGAAAGAAAAACAGAGCTGGAGGAATCTGGCTCCCTGACTTCAGACTATACTACAAAGCTACAGTAACCAAGACAGTATGGTACTGGCACAAAAACAGACATATAGATCAATGGAACAGGATAGAAAGCCCAGAGATAAACCCATGCACCTATGGTCTCCTAACCTATGACAAAGGAGGCAAGAATATACAATGGAGAAAAGACGGTCTCTTCAATAAATGGTGCTGGGAAAACTGGACAGCTACATGTAAAAGAATGAAATTAGAACACTCCCTAACACCAGACACAAAAATAAACTCAAAATGGATTAAAGACCTAAATGTAAGTTCAAGGTATTTATTACAGAGGGTGTAAAGTGGAGAACAGGTTACAGTGGTTAACTAGAGTCAGAAAGCTTTAGTTAGAACTTGAGGTCTACCTATCATTTACTAACTGTGAGACTATATGCAAGTTACTTATCCTCTATGGGATTATCTCCTCATCTGAACTAACTGTCGTCAGTTTGTAGTGAAAGAATTAACACATGTAGAGCTTCATGTGCTTAGACGATAGTAATCATTGAATGATACCTCGATCTCAAGCCTTCATGTAGGAGGTAACGTGTGTGGTAGGCCTTGAAGGATAATTAGTGAATGGAACTGCAAAGATGAGAAAAGAGCTTTCAGAAGTAATGAACCTTATGAGCATAGGCAATAAGAATGGAAATCCAAGATACTGCCAAACAGGAACTCAATTTGATTGGTATTTGGTACCTGAGAGAGTTAAGGAAACAAAGTTGGAAAGGTAGGTTGGAGCTAATTCATGGAGGACTTTGATAGTATAAGGATCTAAATCTTTCTTTGGATGCATTTGAACACAGGAGTTTGAATCTCTAAGAAGAATTAATCTGACAGCTGTGCACCAGTGGTTTGGCAAAAGGAGAGAAAACCAGGCTTAAGGCTTCTTAGGAGACTATTATGTTGATCGAGGGGCGATGTCATGAGAGCGGGAGCTAGTAAGTAATAGTAGGAATGATGATGTGGAAGCAGCTATGATAGCTAATGCAAAAGCAGAATTAATAGGATTTGGCCTTTGATGAGATGAGAAAAAGGACTCAAAGATGATGCCAAAATTTCAAGTATGAGGGCTGGGGAGATGGTGGTTATGGCATTGTATATAAGAAGCTGAGGAGCAGGACCAAAACTAGGAAGGAAGATGATGGTGAGCAAAATTTGTGAGATACTGAAGTTCCAATAAGATATTTAGAGACACTAAAATAATACAGACTATGATAATTTGGAGCAAGACAGGATTTGAGGCAAAGATTTTGGAGTAATTAATATTATAAAAAAAAAAAAAAAAAACACGAGTAGATGCTTAATGCCATCAAATGGCCAATGGAAAGGAGAAAAAGAGAAGAGAAACCCGAGGGAACTAAGCAAAAACAGCAGAGGGCCACAATAGGTAAGGGAGGAAGGAGCTTCTAGGAAAAATGATCCTCAGAGTCAGATAACTCCGGGCGATGAACCAAGAGGAGATCTGAGAACAGGTCTTTGAATTTGACCAGCATATTGTTCTTGAAGGGTTCAAGATAGAGTGATAGGTAAGTAAGTCGCTCTTCAGAGTGTTAAGAAAGGTCAGAGGTGATGAATATTGGAGAGAGCAGATATGGAGTAGTTTGAAGAGTTTAGCTGAGAAAGGATTTTTTAAAGAAGACAATTGCAATGATAAAGGACAGATGGGTTTATTTTAGGTGCAGAAGGAAGAATAGGTTTAGAGAGACATGAGAGTGTGAGAGTTAGATAAGATATATGTGGAAGCAAGATTGTTCTGGGCCCAGGAGGGGATTGATCAAATCCTGATGATAGAAAAGGAGACAAAAATGCTGTTGCTGGTTGACAAAAGAGGAGTGAGTTGTAGACATAACAGACTGAAAGGAATACGCAACATTTCAAATGGTTTTTCTCATGTAGTCTATTTTATTTTTTGTCATAGAGCTTTTCTTACATTTTGTATGCTCTATAGATTTTGTATGATGGTGGAATTTAGTAGCATAAAAGTTAGACTAATTAGTATGTCCCAATGAGTTTGTCTGTGTTGAGGTGGTGGTTTATCAGGTAAAGCTATAATAAATTCATAAGTAGAGATGAAAACATATGTGAAGCTCTAGGTGAATTTTACTTCTCTGATTATTACATTATCAGCTTTATCAGTAGAGCATCTGGTAATAAATCATATTGATCTTCAACTCCAACAAAATACACCCATTACCATTCATTATATTGGCACAACTTACTAGCTTAGTGACTCACTTCTTTTATTACTCTTTTATTTTTTTATTAAAGAATCAGTAAGATTCATAAAATGTAGAAATAAAGATAAGCAACATCTTTAAAAATTTTTATACATTCTATATTTTTAATACATGATGAACTGAACATTATAAACTCTCTTCATATTTTTCATATAACGTTTTAAAATTGAATTTTACCAGTAAATTATCAGTAGAATTTCTTTATTGCAAATTATCAGACATTTCATTCAGTAGTGTTGAGTTGACTTCCTACTGTTTAGTGTGTCTTTATTCCTGTAACTATCTCATATTGTGACAAAAAGAAAGTATGTATGTATGATACGTAGCAGTGATCAACTGCCTGTAAATCTGGGTAGAAACACTTGCCTCACCCTTTCCTTTTATCTGATCTGTGCCTGCAACTATAACTTCACCCTTGTGGTATTTGCTCAGATAATTATTTGTTAAGATATAGAAGGGAAATATTCCTTTAAAGTCAGAATTGAAATAATTGGAGAAGAAGGAATAGAAAAGAGACTAGCATTTATCTAATGCCTGCAGTGTTGGATACTATACACATATTGTAACATTTGATCTTCTCATTGACCTTTGATGGGTGTATTTGTGCAATTTAAATAAAATAGGAAAACTAATGCAGAGGCATATGTTAGATAAAGGTTGGTTTTATTTCTCCAAGAGGCCTCCTTATCCTGATGATTTTACCATGGTCCAGGATGTGTCCTCCCATTTGCAGACTAGGAATCTGATTTTGACTGCACTTAATTATTACATTTTGTAACTATATATACATATATGTATATATATATGTTTGTGTGTTGCTTAATGTATATACACATATATATAACATGTATATGTTTTATATATATATGTGTGTGTGTATATATATATATATTTGTGTTGTGTGTTTGTCTTCACTACTAAAACAGCTCTATGAAGACAGGAACTGCTTCTGTTCTAATCACCACTGAACACCCAGCAACAAATCTAGTACCTGGCACATAGTAGGCCCTTGATAAATATAAGATAAATATTTATTGAATGAATGGATAATGTAAAAATTAAACATTTAAAGCAGATTTATCTCTGAAAGGGTGGAGTTATATCAAGCACGATTAAAAAAAAAACCTGAAGGAGCAGTCCATTCTCTCCCTGTAGAAAAATGAAATGATGCTTTTTAAGCATAAAATCAATAAGAGAAGTTTTAATGAAAAAAAAGTTATGAATAGAATGCTTAATGAAATGAGCTAAAATGGGCTAACTAAAAATTCCTTTGTTAAATTCCCTGTTTCCTGTCCTGGCTTGGATTCTACTCTCTACATGCATCTGAGAGCAACTTTTTTCTGCTCTAGGTTGACCAAGCCAGTATCTAATAGGTACCCTCCTTCTTTAGATATAATAATTAATTCAATCTTTTTACAGACGTCTTAGACATCTTTCTCTAAGGTCATATTTTCTCTGTAACAAAGCCTATGGACGTTTACCTCAAATCCCTCAAAAGCTGACAACTTCATTTTGCTATTTAAAAAAAGACCAGGCTCAAAAAATTTAAGAAATCTTGTAAAAAAAAACAATTCTTCAATTGTGAAGTGACTAAACTGGCCTCAGTCTTAGATTTATTTGACTCCAAAGCCTGTGTTCCATCCTCCATCCAGCTGCAAAAGAAAGATAGATGTGGCTTAGCTTGTTGGGATATTATAAAAGGGATGATTGAAAAAAATCAAGAGAGGCAGATATCAGAAAAACAGGACACTTGAAGAAACTCACATGTGAAGGAAACATAGAAGGAGCATAGAGAAAGGCAAGGCATGAAGGTATAGGAATGTTTACAAAACTAAGAACTGTTTTGTATTACTTTATATCTACAACTGTTGTCTTCTTTCCTAGCCTCTATTAAGTGATTTCATATCTCCCTAGATTTCGTCTACATAGAAGTTATCACAGCTTAATTTGATATTCTGGTTAATGTCAAACTACCCTATTAGACTGCAGGCTTAATGAGGGCAGGATCATGTCTTTTTTCCTCACCATTTTTGTCCCAAAACTTAGCACAGTGTGGGCGGGGAGAAGAACAGTACTGGGGTGGGGGGGGTCTGGGACATACAATCAGGAGAGCCTCCAAGCCTCCATTCTTCATAGTAAAAGAAAATGTGACAAAGGAGTATGGACTAATGAAGATAGATGGGGGGAAATAGAATGTGTAATATCAAGTAAAATTAGGTTTAGAAGAAAGAAGTTGTTGCTGCCCTGGAATCTTTCCAGCACTTTGCTGCTTTGAACTCTGCTGGTTGGGTACCTTGTTTTCATACACATAGAATGCCTTAGGCAAGTCTATACAAGGCCTGACCCATGGCAACAAAATCATTAATAGCAAATTGATTCTCTGTATATCAAATCCTCAGAATTAATTTCTTAAATCTTGTCTTGAGGTGTAATACTTTGAATGTGGTGTGATAGATTGCTGTAAAGTAGACATTTAGTTCTCTTCAATCCAGGTATAGATTTTCTGTGGCATAGCACCTGTCCAAACCATTATACAGAAATTCCATAAATCACGGAGAACAGTTAGTAAAAACATAGGTTGAACAATTTAGTATGTCTTGTTCACTCTTAGGTCTTACTGCTTTTAATCTTGGTTGCATTTTTCAGGGCTCCAAAGCTGTGAGCCATACAATTATTCCTTTTATTTGTCTGAGAGAGGGTAAGGAAGTGTTCAAATTTCGGGAAAGTATGGTAGCAAAGTTCTTAGGCCGGGTCTTATGAGGGCTGTCTCTATTTTCTAAGATGTATTGCAAATTTTCAGAAGTTATAGTATTTGTTTTGGATGTGCTATTCAAATAGGTAAAATGGAAAGGGAACTCACTTTGTTGTATAAACTTATTGGACTGCTTTTACTCTGCTAGTAGTAAAGAAGCCTATTTCAAAGAGATTCACAATATTAGAGGTTGGATATGAAGTTAGGAGTATATTTTTTTCCCTTTTGTTTCCTCTGGATCATTTGCATGCATAATTATAAAGAAATGAAAGTGAGAATGATTCTTGAATGCTCTGATTACAAACTGCATTTATGATACTGAATATAATTTTAAAAATATATCTTTGTCTTCCATTTCTGTTTAGGCACTCTTCCTGTGTTTAACCCTTTTGCATGCTGTTTCTGCATTTGCCCCTTCCAAAATTTTGCATCCTTATTTCTATTAAATAATACTTGCCAAATTTTGAATCTGCATATTTCAAAGTTTCTGTTGGTAGGGATATGTAAATTAGATTTGATCAACGTGTTTTTAAATAGCCTATTCTATACTAGCTTATTAGGAAAGTTACAGGTACTCATGATATCAAGCGTGACTTTTTGACTATTTAACATGCACTCAGGAATGTCTCAGCTAATAGCACAGCTGTCATGCTGTGTAATTGGTTCATTTTCTTTTAATTATGCCCAAATTTTGAAAATAAATTTTAAAAATGAATATAACATACAGTTTGACTCATTTTTATAGCACATGTAAATTACCTTGACTTTACTATTTAGACAATATTGATAAAATATCTCTGAAGTTTTCATATCATGATTTCATCATAAGTTAGGAGCTTAGAAAAAGACATAATAATTTAGCTTCCTACAGAATGCAGAAAGCCAATTCATTGTTCAGTATACAAACTAAGATCACCACTGAGTTTCCTCACAACAAACATCTTACTTAATTCTTAGTCATCAGTAGCCGTGCTTAGTGTAATCCCTACAGCAATTTTGATAGTTCCACAGCAAAATAGTATAAGATAAATTAGGTAAAATACATTTAAAACTAAACTAAACCTGTAGTTCCATAGACCATTATTGAGTTCACTAATAATCATTGGAGTGTTTTCATCTTTATTTTGGCAAAATTCTCAATTTTATATGCATATCTTGAACAGTCTTTAATTCCTATTGAATGAAATAGTAGAATAATCATCTTTGTAAAGAGAATTCATTTTTATTAAGAGTGTGGGTTCATGAAAAGAAAATTATTTGCTCCTATTTCCCTCAATTTACTTCCTTTTTTCCAATTTTACTGAGGAATAATTGCCAAATACAGTTGTATATATTTAAAGGGTACAATATGATGATTTGATATACTTATTCATTGTGAAATGATTACCAAGATCAAGATAGTTAACACATTCATCACCTCAAATAGTTAACTCTTTTTTTGTGTGTGGTAAGAATGCTTAAGTTCTACTCTCCACAATTTTCAAGTATATAATATTTGAAATATATTATTAACTGTAGTCACTGTGCTGTACATTTGACCCTCAGAACTTATTCTTCTTATAACTAAAAATTTATACCTTTTGACCTTCATCTTCCCAGCCACCAGCCTCTGCGACCACTATTCTATTCTGTTTTTATGAAATCAGATTTTTTTTTTTTTGGATTCTGCATGTAAATGATAACATACAGTATTTGTATTTACCTGTTTGGCTTATTTCACTTAGCATATGCCTTCCAGGTTCATCCATGTTGTCACAAATGACAGGATTTCCTTACTTTTATGGCTGTATAATATTCCATTGTATATATACCACAATTTCTTTATCCATTCATCTGTTGTAGGACATTTAGGTTGTTTCCATATCTTGACTATTGTGAATAAAGCTGCAGTAAACATGGAGTTTCAGATATCTCTTCAAGATAGTGATTTCAGTTCCTTCAGCTATAAACCCAGGAGTGGGACTGCTAGAGCATATGGTAGTTCAATATCAGTTTTATGGGAACCACATACTGTTTTCCATAATGGTTGTACCAATTTACATTCCTGCCAACAGTGTATAAAGAGTCCCTTTTCTCCACGTATTTGCCAGCATTTGTTATCTCTTATCTTTTTTGATAATAACCATCCTGATTGGTGTGAGGTGATATCTCATTGTGTTCTTCATTTGCATTTCTCTGATGATTAGTGATGTCGAGCACCTCTTCATGTACCTACTCCTGATTTGCATGTTTTCTTTGGAAAAATGTCTATTTAGTTCCTTTTTTCATTTATTATTTTGATGATGTGCTTTTTTGCTATTGAGTTGTATGAATTCTCTACATATTTAGGATATTAACCCTCTATCAGATATATGATTTGCAAATATTTTCTCCCATTCTCTTGGTTGCCTTTTCAATATATTGATTTTTTTCTTATTTGTACCTAATTTCACAAAAATTTATATCTACAATGTGTATGTTGTATATACGTATACACACACACCCTTTATATGCTTTGTTGTTGTTTGATCATTTCAGAAGAAAACCACAGTGCCTTTCATAAGAGAAACGTATAGAAGAATAAATCAAACTTTTGTAATATTAGTTAAGATGTGAAAATAAGTATGGTAAAATTATAAATAACTTGGTGAAAAAGAAATCTTAAAATGACTAGAGTGGTAAGGCAAAGCAGATGCTCCAACTGGTTTCTCTTAAAAATCCCAAGGAGTCTGAAGAACATTACTGCAGCAGAGAACGGCATGTGGAAAAGTAACATTTTTTTCATGTACTACATAGTCAACAAATATTTTTGAGTGCCTACTTTGCATCAGGCATTATGGATGAGAGGTCACAGTTCCAGCTTTCAAAATGTTTACAATGCAGAGAATTGAAGCTTTACACACACAGAAATTTTAAAAGCTATATGATAAGTAATAAAATACATATGCATGGAGAAATACATATGCACAGAGAAAGGAATATCTTGATTTCCCTGGGAGACTAAAAGAATCTTCGGGTATGAGGATGTGTTTTGCAGGCAGAGAAATTGTGGGCTTTCTAGACGGTGGAAAGAGCATGTGCGAAGTCCGAGAAAAGTGAAAGAGTCATGTGTCTTTGAGAAATTAAAACAGTTTTAGTTGTTAGAACATAAAGTACAAGCCTAATCTTGAAGAATCACTGTCCTGATGTTAATAGGATACAAGGGGAAATTTTGAGCAGTGTAGTAGTATGATTTGATTTGTTAGTTAGAAAAATCACTCTAACATGGAGTAGAGAATCCACTTGTGATACAAACAGTTACATAAGGCATGATAAAGACGGGCTTAGCAGCAGATAGTAGTGAGAAGTTATTCCAAGAAAAGACCGAAGTGCTGTTGTGGCTGAATCACTAAAAACTTCTACAGGAAAGAAATGGAGACCCATCAGATGTAAATAAGACCTGTGTAGACTTTAACATAGAAATGAAGACAGCTGGGGCACAAAGTAGTATTCGTTCTCAGGTGAATGAAATTGTCACTTTTTTAAAGAATTAAGTTATTGATTTATGGTTGTAAAATCAGCCAGAATGAGTAAGTTGAAAATTTGTTTGGTTCAGATTCTACTAGCGATCACAGTGTTATCTGAACTTTAGGGGAAAAATGACGGATGACTTGAACAATAACAGTGCAGACATCGGGGAGAAGGCTAGTTGCTATCTGTTCACTGAGTAATACTGTTAAACAAATGATGTATAAAGGTAATTTGCACAATGTTTTTAAAACTAAAATTATTACCAAATGGGGGACTTAGCTCAGTGCCTAACTCATATTAAGCGTCCAAGAGGTTTTAGTTATAATGAAAAACAAAGCAACAAAACTTCCACTTGTCTTTCTTGGATTGCAAAAGAAAAATTATGAAAACTGAGTGTTACTGACATTATGAATCTGTACTCTGTCCCTCTGAAATAGGCGAGCCATGTGTCTTAGCCCATTTTTCCCTCTAAATCTAAATTATGTGATTCTGTGTGTTGAATGTACTTTTTTTTTGCATTTGAGTGTGTCCATATAAATATATACATAAAAATTTTAACACTCATTCAGAAGGTCATTGCCTGAAATATGAGGTCAATAGGAACTCACACACACATTTTTGTTTTGCTTTAAATGCTTAAAGACCAAATGGAAAAAGAATTATTTTTATTATGAAAACATCAATTGAATTTGCACTGAGGGAAATGTACCCAGAATGAGATCACAAGAAATAAAATAAGATTAAGGAAATGGGCAATTTTCAGGAACAAGTCATCCCAACATAGGGATCGCTGATAATCAATTAGGATGGACAGAGTCTTAAGGCAGAAACGCTAGCTGTATGCAAAGTATGTCCCTGTAGAGGCCAATATTCACTCAGCTGTTAAAAATATTTGTTAAACTTAAAAAGTTCTGGAAATCGCAATTACATAACAGCAATAATATTGTAGTCTAAGATAATCTTGGGTCATTTTATGTAGAGACATCTGAAGGATTTCAATGGCATGCATTTACTGCTCAAGTTAGAAGTAACATTCCAAAAATATAAAGTACTTACTTTAGAATTATTATGTAATAGGCAGGAGGATCCCTGATGTCAAAGTAATATCGCTGCTTCCTCCTTTACAAATGCAGGCCTGGTGTTACCTATGATGAGAATATTTGGCTACACTCAGCAGTCCATGACTCAAAAACTAAAGTCATTCTGCAGCTCCAGCCTTCACCCCATTAAATCTGTTCTATTCTTTGGCAGCTGTTTCTGCCATTTATGTTAAAAGCAGATGGGGAAAATGCAAAGAACTGTCAGTTTTATTGCCATGTATAATCAGCATCTGGGCTGTATGTTACAGAAACAATCAATGCAAACTCATACTTTACTGGTGGTGTAAAAACTTTTTTTGAGTTTCTCAGTTTTCAAATTAGAGTAAGTGCTCTATTTTAATCATGTTGATCATGGAAATAGCAACCATTTGTATTTTTTTTTCAGCCTCCATGTATGTGAATGATGCTTGAGTGTATGTGTTTAATATACAGTTGGGAGTTATCTGCGAAACTGTTTTGCTAATTTGTTTTAAAATGTGTTTTGGAACCATAAATGTTTATTTCACATTAGAGATCAAGTCATGTTTCAGATTTATTCCTTTCTATAATCTGTGTGTATATGTGTGACTAATACATGCTACAGACATTATGTTATATAATGCCATATGTTATATGTTACATATATACACATATATATCCTCATTTTAATTTTTTCCACTGTTTTTTGAGCAGGAAAAAACATACCATATATGCTTTTTTACATCTCATAATTTTTACCAAAACATTTATAGTAGGTTTTAGTTTCTCATTTTTCAGAAAGAGAAACTGAGACACAGAGAAACAAACAGTAACTTCTGCAAGGTCCGCAGAGATAATCAGTGGCAGATTCTGAATTTAATCCAAGTCTGTATAAAGCTCATACTTTTAATCACTAAACTCCACTTTTTATCTTTATGTCTATACATATACAAAACATAAATACCTCTTGGGAGAGCTATTTCAGCTTTGGCATGTGGATGTTATTTTTTATAGTTTATCAAGATAAGTTAATTTGAAAAATATTGAAACTAATGCCTGAGTATTGAAAGCTAGTGAGTTGAAAGTGTCATTTAAAATAAACTAATGTTGTTTAATATAGTGTAAATGTCTTCAGAACTAGTTGGAATTTTTAATTGCCCAATTACACTGTATGTTGTATAGTTTCCTGATATAAGATCTGCTAATTGATAACCATGGTAAAGTATTTATATGCCACAGAGCCCAGCTATACCTGCACATAATTTCCAGGTTTTAAGTGTCCACAGTATTACAGCAGAGAGATTTACTGATAATTTCCCATTTTCTACCATCTTTGAAATAGGCACCAGAAAAGTGATGTATATTGGTAGCTGTTCATTCTTTAGGAACTCTAAAAGTGTGAAGACATGTATTTCTTTTTAAAAAAGCAGTAGAGAACAAGAGAAAAAGATATATGGGAGTGGGAGGAAAGAGTTCTTTTTATTGGTTAAACATAATTGTGAATTTTTTGATTGGAACAGTAAGAAAACTGTCTTCTAACTAAAATTGAACTTCTAACTAAAATTTCCTTCTTGTTTTGATGAAGTGTAACAGCAGATTGCTTTGAGATATACGTACACACAGCGATGAAATGTTTTGGAATTGTTCACATACATTCTGTGGAGAAAAAGGTTCTGGCTCCTTTTATATGAAAAAGTCTTCCTTTATCATATGGGGTTTATAAAATTTTCTCCCTCTCTTATTCAGTTTTCTAAATCTATTTTTACTTTGAAATTTTAAATATTGAATTTTTTTTTTTTATGAAGGGCTAGCATTTGGAAGGCTCTTAATTATGGTGGATTTTATCTACAGCAAGCAAATATAGCTCAGCCATTACACTATCTCTTTTAGTAACCCTGGAATGTTTTTTTTTGTTTGTTTGTTTGTTTTTGTTTTTTTATGATTGTGGATGTCTGTTTCTTATACTTTTTTCCAGTGTTTGCTTCTTATATTTTGAAGCTGTGTTATTAGGTATATAATTTTTTTAACATCTTTATTGGAGTATAATTGCTTTACAATGTTGTGTTAGTTTCTGCTGTATAACAAAGTGAATCAGCTATACGTATACATATGTCCCCATATCCCCTCCCTCTTGCATCTCCCTCCCACCCTCCCTATCCCACACCTCTAGGTGGTCACAAAGCACCTGAGCTGATCTCCCTGTGCTATGCGGCTGCTTCCCATTAGCTCTCTATTTTACATTTGGTAGTGTATATATGTCAATGCTACTCTCTCACTTTGTCCCAGCTTACCCTTCCTTTTTTTTTTAACCTTCACCTGAAAACTCTAATATTTTTCCTCCTTATTTTTTATAACCTGGTTTTAATAGTCCCCCCTCTTGTTTTAGGAGGAAGGGCAACATTTGAGATGTGTGTTGTTTGTAGTTTGTCAAATATATTACGAGGTTCTTGTAATGAAACACAGAAATTATTTATCCTAGGGACCTAAAAGTTTACAGGAAGTACACATTAGTTTATTGTTTGTCCACTGAAAACAAGAAAATGGACATTTTTAAACGTTTTAAAATTTATGGTTTGACATCTGTCAGTGGTAGAATATTTCCCTGCACGAGAATCTGTCTCTTTGAATGAAGGAAGCAATTATGTTGTGCCTTAATGGACTGCTAGACAGTGCCATAAAAACCAATTAGCTGCTGAGTCAGTGTGAATAACCATATAAGCTTCGTTTCAAATACTCTTTTTTTGGAACAAGGTTGGAAGTAAATAGATAAAGAAAAGCAAGCAAATCCATTGTACATGTCATTGTTCAGCTTTCTGTTGCATATGTTGTAAATGATGTGGTTTGCCATATGAAGATTAAGTCATGGGACATTGCAATAAGGAATAATACCTGCAGTATTGCTATATTATGTTTGAGTTATTTTTGCATATAAAATTAAATATGTTTTCATCATGAATTCTCTTTGTTTTGTAACTTTTTGAGCATGCATTTTCTAAAAAAATAGATGGCCCACTTATTATATCTTTTTGTTTTGTTTGCTTTAGCAGGAATAGTTATCGATGAAATTAACTGCAGATTCAACACAAACTAAGTTACAATAAAATATATTTAAATGCCATTAGAACAATTTGTGATCATTATAAGTATTCTAGGTTCTGAGACTTTAAAATAACAAATGAATTTTAAAATTTCTAAAGAAGCTTTTTAATTATATTAAGCGATAGAATTAGTTTGGCCACATTTGTAAGTTAACGTTATTGACATTTCGGAAGTCTCAGTACTGAATATCTCATTTTTAAAAAAATTTATATTGAACAAATTAGTTGGAAATGTAACTGTAAAACTGGACACTTTATCAATAAAACGTCCATGAGGGTATAAACATATCTGCTTTTGATCACCATTGAATTCCAATTATGTAATACAATATGTTGCACAGGGCCGTCATTAAATATATGCAGGTTGAATGAATGAATGAATAATTGCTGATTCCTTATTTTCCTTATTCCTTATTCCTTATTTTATTTCAGTTTCAAGAAACTGAAATTATATTTACGAAAAGTAATTGTATGATCTAGTTTTGCATGACTGTTGAAAGAAACCTGCTAGACACTAAGAATTTTTATTTTTTCTCATCATCGCATTATATTATTTTGAGAAAATCTTTAACAAAATGAAATGATGTTTCATTGGCCTGGATTTGAAGAAAATCCTTTAATCAAGAGTATTCCATCTATAGCTTGTTTTTACTATATTTTCATCGATTACATTTTAAACTTCTTAAAATCCAACTACAAGAATGGATCACAGCAAAAAAAAATGTGTCTCTAAACCATCAATTCATAATGTTCTAATCAATAATGTAACAGTGAAATGATTAAAATATCCTTTGCTATACTTAGAGCTTTTGAAAAAAGTAACCCTTTCTTAAGACCTAGATAAATAATCCATATGAAGGAAATTCATATTTGCTTCATGAGATTTATTTCTTGTCTTCTAGGGTAAATCTGCCCCTTAGGGGCCAACAACCTGGTGGAGGAGGGATGTGTGAAAAATAAATAGAATGCAGTCAGATAAGAGCAGAGGAGTTTAGAAGAAAATGCCCTTGAGCAGAGAGAAAGATACAATTAACCATACCTAAGAAAGTAAAGGAAAGCTTCAAAAGGAGGCTGTGCTCTAGTCATCTTAAAATAACTAGACAATGTTATTAATATTGATGTGAAATTATTATTAACTTCAACGGCTAACAATAAGGAATGATTATGGAAATATGGCCCATTTTGACAATTGAATTGTCATGAAAACATTAAAAATAATGTCTTCCAAAAATTTTAATGATATAGGAAAGCATGGATGATGTGATATTTAGTGTAAAGGATGCAACTCAAAATTCTCTATACAGTAAGATTTTAATTATATAAAATAAATATGCGTGCAGAAAAACTAAAGTAAAATTCACGGATCTGAGTACTGTAATATGAGTGATTTTAATTTGCTTCCTTAACATATTTCGTAAATAGCTTAAGCGTAAGTTTTTCTTTAATGTGAACAAAATAACTTCTGCTTTCTGGAGGGTGAGGATCATGAGTAATATTGCAAGTTACGGAAAAGATTTTACTTTTTTGTGAGCGAGCAAGGGACGGAAACTTGGGGAATAACTCAATTTGGAGGACTAGAAAATGAAGCCCTAAATTAGAAAGAGAAAAGCAGAGCGAGAATCAGGAACATATAGTGTCACATCCAAGGGAGGAAGGATTGTTCACAATATCATACGCTACAGTGAGTTCAAGAGCAGTGAAGGTTGGGGAAACCCATTGCCTTTAGACACAAGGAGGTCAGAGGGTGAACACTGAGACTGTTGAAGAAAACATGATATTGTAATATAAGGCCTTTGAATCAGAAAAGACTGTAATTTAAGCAATTTGACTTAACCTAGCAATATTTTATTTGTTTTGATCTGATGTCCATTAAATGCTTGTAATACATATAATGTCAAAGTATTACCAACATTCAATAAAAATGAATCACTGTATATGACACATATATAGCCTATATATGGCCTCTCTCTATATATAATATTTATACATAAATATACCAATATAAATGTATATACATATATGTGTATATGTATATGAATTTTTAAAATTTGGGCAAGAAAATGGAGCTCATGCCAGGTATTTCAGCGGAGGGATTTAATATGACAAATGAGTTAAACAGCTCTAGAAAGTGACACAGATGAGAAAGCTGCTTCCACCCCCAGGGCTACAAAGAACTAAGAAGTTGATGATATACAAAGTTAGGAGCTGGCCCTTAGCAGGAGCTAAAATTAAGGAAGAGATGAGACCACTGCCGAGGACATATCCTGGGGCAGAAAAGGGGAGAATACCCCGGCTTCTCCCTTTGTCCCACCTTCGGTCCCCCACCACTGCCTCTCACTGATCAAGTCTCACAAAAGCCAGTTGGCAAGTGAGCCTGCACTAAATGGTTCACAGGAGTCAGCTCTCTGGGATGCAGAGCAGAAGCGAGGAGAAGGGATGGGAAATGCGTATTAGCATATGTATATGGGTAGAAATGAGGCTGAGAGACAACATTTTTTGATGGACTAAAATATTTACCAAAACACCCTGTGAAATATACTGTTTTGTGTCTTTCATAACTAGATGGGTAAAATCTTGTCTTTCTTTGATAGCAGAACTATGGAATAGATAACGTTAGAGGGTTACTTTCACCTCTCAGATTTTAGTGCATCATAAAAACACGGCAGTTGTGTTTAAATGCACTTTGCTGCAGTGGTTTTCACATGAAATATTCACATAATGGATTGACAGAGTCCAGACAGTTTTACTGAAAATATCTGTAGCACTTATAAATTTAGAATATAGGATTTTTGCCTCCGAAGAAGCTTCAAAATTAATTTTCTGCATATAACAATTCTTTCAAGCTATAATATGCTTTCTGTAGAGGAAATGGTTTATAAAATTTAGTATTCAACCATAATGTCTTTTGTGGAAGAGTTATAGTTATCTCTTAAAACATGTTCTACATCTTTTCAGTGTTACAACATATTTCTTCCTGATATTGAAGTTAGCAAAACGTATTCCCAACTTAGCTTCTTACAGGTGTTCTTTCTTTTATACAAACTCCAGACTTAAATATTAATGAACTTGTAATGCCTGAAAAATCAGAATATTTTTATTGTTTTTACAGTTGCTTTGTTTTTATTCCCAATCTTGTACCACATTTATGGCAGAGCACAATTAATTTTAGTAGTCTTTTTTGAGAAAAAAAAGAAAATATCGCCTATAAAGCATATCACCTTTGCTTCTTGACATGGCTTGAATTAAACATATCTGGGAGCTCACATTTCTATTTAAAACTTAATTTTTTTTCATTGCAGACGTTTGGAACAGAACTCAATCAAGGTCATCCCTCCTGGAGCTTTCTCACCATATAAAAAGCTTAGAAGAATGTGAGTGAATAATACTCTGAAATCAGTGTAATTTTTAAAAATTATACAAGTCATGACCATGCGAAGACATCCATTTAAGTATGAATATTTCAGTACTCAACAGATTAAATATTAAATGATGTGACTATCTGTTGCTAGTTCTATAATATTGTAATGTTAAAAGCTAAACTATTAATTTTTTAAGTTCTCTGTAATTTAGCGTATTAATTCACACTAGTGTGAATGTACGTGGTCAATATATTATGCAGTCAAATTCTTAAGTGTTCTATTTTCAAAAATAACACATGCCATCTTTAATAATAATTTAGGAAAATAGCCAATAATTGATTTAAAAGTGTGATTTTTTTTTTTTTAATTTAGGATGCTTCAGATGTTTCATGTTGCAAATTGTATATATGTATTGATAGGTGCAAAACTGACATGCAAAGGCAATAAATAGCTTTCTCCTGCAGTAAATCTCACTGATATTCTATTTAGTTTAACCTAACCTATTTTTAATCTTAGCGACCTGAGCAATAATCAGATCTCTGAGCTAGCACCAGATGCTTTCCAAGGCCTACGCTCTCTGAATTCACTGTAAGTATTGACCACATCACTGAAGGAAAGCAGCATGCACAAGGAATAGTGGCTCTAGTTTTAAATTTGGATTTAAGGGATATACTCTTTAAGTTTTTTATTATGAATTATTAATAATGATTAGTATGAATCTTTAGTGAATTTCATCATTTTTATGGAGAACTGCTACCTGCCACTAAAATTAGCCAGTGTTTAGGGGTATATATTTTAAGGTTTGACAGTTCTGCTGTTTAGAGAGCAAGAGTATGAGCCCCTTTTTTGGCAATGTTTTCTTTCTGAAGTAAAGGGAAAATGTTTATTTTGGAGTGCTCTGGTCAGTGTTGTGCCGATAATCCTTAAGCCCACAGCCGCTGTCTCTGGGGACAATTACAGTGCCCTTTAGAATGATGCTGGGCGAAGTCTTGCAGAGAACAGTGGAAGATGACCATTGAGAGGGCCCCCCAACCCCTGCTTCATCACCTTAAGACTTCCCTGACAGACCAGCTTTAATCTCTCAAAGAACAAAGATAAGAAAGTATGACAGCTTTTTAATGTCAAAAGGACTTCCAGGGAGATAGCTATGTAAATTAAAGTGGTTCTGAAGTGAATTTATAAAGGTCATTATTCCTTCAAACTTGTACAAAATCTTCAGAAGTCCACCGAGTAGAGTTAGCTTTTATTTCAAATTTTAATTTTAAAGTTTGAAAATGAAATCTGGTATTTTTTTAAGAGGTGATGCTTAGAGAAGGGTTCTTATTGTTGTAAATTACTGCAGGGCTCTTAGAAACTTCAGAAGTCAATGGTAGCCAGTGAGAATTTCAGGATACACATGTGTGATACTCAGATAAACACCTTTGGTTTATATAACGGTTTACACTCATACCAAGGGGAGGAGATGGACCAGGTCTTCTGGGCACATGGATGTTCAGGTCGCTATGCTGGTCTGCTCAGAAAACTGCAGTTTTCTTTGAAGAAAAAAGTGGAAAACTATCACTTCACCTGCAGTGTCTGCCTAGGTTCATTTCTGTTTGTTTTTTGTTTTGCATTTTTATTTTAGTAGATGAAGTCCAAGACCAGGGAAACAACTATTGGCAGAAAGTGTAAAGTACAGTCATGCACTGTTCTCAGGGTGGGCTGTCAGATTCAAAAATCGCAAAGCGCAATGCAAAACTCTATTAAATCACCCAAATTGTCCGTAAAGTACATACCATCCTGGACAGTAATACTATCCAAAGTAAACATAGACAACCTCCCAGCCATACAAAAGGACAGAACAAAAGTCAAGTCAGTGTACAAAGTCTTGGTCCTTCAAGTATCTGTGCCTCAAAGATAACCGTTAAATGTCAAAAAAGAGAGAAATGGATGGAGAATTCGTATTTGTATCTGCTTGCTTGCAGAGTTTACTGTTAAGTTCTACTGCCTTACTGATGTTGACACTTGTGGTTGTGAGAATTAAATGGTAAAAAGAAATAATAAAATAAATAAAAGATTAATCATTTTAATTATTTTGTTAATCATTCATCACAGTAAATTACATTATATTTATTAAATATATATTTATTATAATTAATGATTATAACTTATGTACTAATCTACATATATAATAAACTAATGGCAAATTGGAAAAGAAATGACAACACATGTAAAAGAACATGCTTGCTGAATTGGGATCTTAGTCTTCAAGATCAGAGCTCTCATGTACATAGTTCTTTTGGAAAGCTGTAGAAAAGCATTATCTTTCCTTGTAGAACTGCACTTCAGTCAGGACGCTAAGTCACTGAGGAATTTCTAGTTCAAATCATAGCAGTACATGAAAAAGTAGGAACCTTTTTCCAGAAGTGGAATACCCACATAATGCCTTATAACATTATAAAACAGAAAAGCTAGGAGAAAATCAAATAGCTGTGATATCACAGAGAAAGTCCATATATTATAACTAATATCATTTTCCTCTTTGTGTTCATATTCTGAATTGGCCTTCCGAAGATTAAATTATTTACCCCCTCCATAAAATATATAACTACCCGGATTTGCAATCACCCTTTTCTTCATTTAAACACAATCATAAGTTCAACAGAAATGTATTTGAGCCCCTCTTGTGGACTAGTCCTCGTGTGAGTGAACAAAACACCAAAATCCCTCCCTCATGGAGGTGACCAATGATAAAGTAAACTATGGACAGAAAATATAGTATATCTGATGATACAGGTGCTGTGAAGGAAAACTAAGAAAGGAAAGGGGATAAGGAATGCTAGAGGAGGGGAGAGCTAAAATTTTAAATAGAACAATTAACAAAGGCCCCCCAGGAAAGTGATATTGGGCAAAGATCTGAAGATTGGGATTGTAGGAGTGAGCTCTGCAGAGATATGGAGAAAGAGCATTCAAGACAGAGGGAACAGGGCTTCCCCGGTGGAGCAGTGGTTGAGAATCCGCCTGCCAATGCAGGGGACACGGGTTCGAGCCCTGGTACGGGAAGATCCCACATGCCGTGGAGCAACTAAGCCTGTGCGCCGCAACTACTGAGCCTGCGCTCTAGAGCCCGTGAGCCACAACTGCTGAGCCCACGTGCCACAACTACTGAAGCCTGCGCGCCTAGAGCCCGTGCTCCACAACAAGAGAAGCCACCGCAATGAGAAGCCCACACACTGCGAGGAAAAGTAGCCCCCGCTCACCGCAGCTAGAGAAAGCACGCACGCAGCAACAAAGACCCAACACAGCCAAAAATAAATAAATAAATAAAATAAAATTATTAAAAAAACAGAGAGAACAGCTAAATACTGAGGCTCTGAGGTAGGAGTGTGCGGAGTGTTTCCAGACAGAGCAAGAAAAAGTCAGTATGACTTGAGGGGAGCAGATGCTTGAAATTAAAATAATGAAAAGGTTGCAGTTGTGGGTAATGGCAAGGTCTAGGGTACAGCCACGAGGATAGAGGGATAAATATGGTGAAAGACAGGTTGCTGGAAAAGAGTCATGTTGGAGACTGAAATAGTGAGCCAGGAATTTAAGTCTTCCAGAAAGGGGTGAAGTGACTTCGGTGTATGTAGATTAACTGCAGGAGGGATGCAAATAGGCCACATTTCTTTCTTTAAATGAAGTGTTTACTTGTACAAGTTTCTCTTATATGTCTTTCTGCAGCTGTACTCAATTATATAGCCAGCTTAATTTAATCACTACATTTGCTAAAGAAGCGAAATATTTAAAGGTGGTATGTTGCCAAATACCTCTAATGCATTTTATTTAATAAATTGTTTTGTTATTCAATTACCAAAATAGTATATCTTAGAGAAAACTGGACCTGATCTGTTGAGTGTTTTTTAAGGTCTCTCTATTAAATTCTGTTACATATTATTATATATCACTATTATATATGTTATATACCACTATTATATATTAACATATTTTATTATATAATAGTGTATTACATATTATTAACAAAATATCATTCAAAATACATGCATCTATGAAATCATTTTATCCTCAGGGCTTTTTATTACTTTCACTGTGACATCAACAAAATTTCTATAATATTTAATAATCATTTCTTAAGAACTCGGTGTACAAATACATTTAGCATTGCCTCTAAACATTTTTTATTTTTTATTTACTGGTTGGATTTATATTATATTATAATTATATATATTTATATTAACAAAATAACTTTATATTAAGTGTTATAGCAGTGCAGCATAGTGGCTAAGCATATCTCCTTTAGAATGCTGGATGGCTTGTATTCGAATACTGGCTCTAACTCACTGGGTACATAGAGCTAGTTACTAATTTCCCTGTGCTTCAGTTATCTCATCTCTAAGATGGGGACGAGATTATTCCTCTCCTGGCTTTGTTAAAAACACAGAGTAAACTTTCAAGAGATATTACAATAAGACCGTGGCAAATTCTTCTCCTGATACTTATCAATGTGTATGATTTTGGATTTTAATTATCCCAGGGAATTTTTATGCCCAAGATCCTCAGAATATGGTCTTCCCCTCTTCTTACTTTTTCATTAACCTTTTACAAACTATTGTAGTTCACTAATTCTTATTTCCTCTCTTCACTAACCAGCTCACAAATTCCACAGGGGTCTATAGTGAAAGGCTTGATTGCTGTATTTGCATTTCCTACAGCCTTTTCTTGGACTGATGTTAATCGTCCAGCACAGTACCTTGCATTTGCCACTGGTTTTCAGTGAAAATGTAGCGACCTCTGCTTTCTCTTTACTGTACTCTCTTTAAATTTGCTTAGTGTTTTAATTCTCAAATACACATGGTTTTTCATTTATAAGTTAAGTATAGCTCTTTAACATTTATTTGGATAGTAAGTCTGCCCATTGTACCTTTTTCATGATAGCCATCATGTAGGCTTCTATTTTGGACATTTTTTCTCTTTAGTAGGAGTTCTGTCTTCTGCTTTCAGCAAGGGCAGGAGAAGTCAAAGACTGGCCAGCAGTGTGTGGTTGCTGTATCTTACTGGCCCAATATTGAAACACCAGAGTGAAACTGGGTTTAGTATTCTTAGCCTTCCTTCTTGTAGCAGGTACAAAAGCTGCCATAAGATTTCCCTGTTGTTTCAAACGACTATAAAAAATTCTCTGTCAGCATAACTGTACTGTATATAGAATGCCAAATATAAGCCATGTATAAGAAAACTGTAGAAAAGCCACCCAATTTGTCATTCTTGGCATTTGGAAATTATGCATATTACTCATGTATTTATTTTCTTTTCACCTGAATTATTTTTATCTTGATTTTTAAAAATTTTCCTTCCCTCTTATGAGTGTAGCAAGATTCTCATTGGCCCTTTTGCAGTTTGTATCTTTATGTGATGATACTCCTTTCCCTCATTTTTATAGATTTTGGCCCTATTTTCTTGGCTGCCATCCAATTGTTCGGTCCTGGTCTTTGGACTTTTGATATTTTTAAATTCCTTTTTCCTTCCTACCATTTCGATCTCACTGTGTGTAAGAAAACTATTCAGCCCTAGTATTGCTATACTGTTTTGTAGAGAAATCTCATCCCCATCATATCAAGTATTTATTATTTTTATGATAGTCCGTATACCCAATTATACCTACACTTACAGATTTCCTACATCCTTTTGTGATTTTCGTCTTTTTCTCCCCTGTACCCAAATTGTCTCATTCATAGTAAACATCTATTTTCTTATCATGATCTTAAAGAAAACAGAATGATTTGTTTGAAAAGAACATTTTCACAGTGTAAGTGTGGCACACTGCCTAGCTAGTCCTCCTTTCGTGCTATTTGAACCAACCTTTGAAACAAAAGACCCAAGTGAACAACCTACTAAATTACTCACCCTTTGATTCTAATGTGGGTCCCCCACAGTTCTTACACAACCTGTTTCCTTTTTAGATCTCGATGGGTTCAAAATGTGAAACTCCTTCAGTATTCAAAATAGCCCTTTTGGGTGTCTCTTCGAAGCCATACCTTTTATTCATCTCAGTTGTTATCAGCGGCTGGCACACGGGCAAATGGTGAACTTTGAACAAGTAACAGCCGGATTCAGTTTAATTGGGCACGAAGCCTAGAACCTGGCAAAGTTCCTGGCACATAATGAGTGTACGATACCTATTGCTGAATGCATTACTTGAATGATATTCAGTTGAATATCCCAAATTGGTGCCACCTTGATCTGACCATTTGTTCCCTAAAGCCCTCTGTTCTCTTATTCTTGACCTTAAGATATGTATTATTATCGCTCTACCCTTTCTTAACGCCCTTACCTCCTTGAGCCTGACAATGTAGAATTCTCTCTTTTGTTCTTGTATTTTTAAAATTGTTTCTTCTCTAATTGTGTGAAATTTTTTAAAAAATCTATATTCTACACAAATGAATTTTTATGTTATACTGTATAACTATACCACTGGAATCTATACAGATGAAATGTCGCTTTGTACAGTATAGCACCCAGCTTTATTTGTTCCCTTAAGAATTTTCTTCATATTTTGTAATATATCCCACATCTCACTGACATCTTAAAAGGGAACAGCTTTTTCTCACTCTGATTCATCTCTCTCGCATTATTTTCCTCCTTTCCAAACAGAAATCATGTACAGCTGCCAAACATATTAATTATTTTGATTCTCATTTTGGCTTTTTCCTCCACATTTTATGACATCATTTATTTCTCTTCCAAAAGAATACTTCTGACTTTTTAAAGTAATTTATGCCCATTGTAGAGAAAATTTAAAAAATAAAGACAGTGTATATAGATTCAAATTCAAATGACCTCTGGACAGTAAGTCACTTACCATCTAGAGATTTTCCACTTTTTTTCTATGTATATATGTATATATTCTTCTAAACAAAGTTAAAGTTATACTATAATATATTCTTTTGTATTATGCTCTTTTAAACTTAGTGTTGTATCATGAATACTTTCATTTCATTAAATATTCTTCAGAACATGATTTTTATCAATGTGAAATATATATTTAGCCAATCCCCCTCTTTGGAACTTGGATACACTTTATTTGTATTTAATTTTTCACTTTTTTTTAAAAAATTTTATTTATTTTGTTTATTTATTTCTGGCTGCGTTGGGTCCTCGCTGCTGCACGCGGGCTTTCTCTAGTTGTGTCGACGGGCTTCTCATTGCGGTGGCCTCCCCTACCGCGGAGCACGGGCTCTAGGCGCGCAGGCTTCAGCAGTTGCGGTGCATGGGCTCAGTAGCTGTGGCTTGCGGGCCCCAGAGCACAGGCTCAGTAGCTGTAGCACCCGGGCCCAGTTGCTCCGCAGCATGTGGGATCCCTCCAGACCAGGGCTCGAACCCATGTCCCCCGCACGGGCAGGGGGACTCTCAACCGCTGCGCCACCAGGGAAGCCCTAATTTTTCACTTTTATAAATTATTCCATGAACAACATTTGGCAGATAAAATACTGTGTTTGTCTCCGAGTTTTTTCTTAAACTCTTGAGAGAAACTACTAAGTTAAAATTTATATAAACATCTTTACGACTCTTGATACATGTTGTCAAATTGTTCCTCTAAAAATATAATTTCTGTCTTTTCCTACACATAATCGTGGTCCTCTGCTTTTGGGGCCTGAAAATAGAGGGGCATCATTGCAGATCTGTGGTCAATAGCCAACGTGATGAGTCAATCATTTTCATTTATTTGCTGTTGAAATCCCCTCATTTCACCCTTTCTGTGAATACGTTAATTTATTCCTTAATTTGTTCCTGTGCTAATTTATTACTTCATTTTACTCTTCAAACAATATTCACTCATCAATCCAATGTTAGAACATCACTGTGTGTCAAAACCTAGGCGCCAGGTATGCTGAAGTAATTAAGTCATGGTCCCTGAACTTTGTGGCTGCACTTAGTGGCTAATCAGAGGTAGGGACATGAGGATACGTTCCTATTCATATTTCTTTGGGGAACATACATTTTAAAAGTTCTCCTGTATCAATATTAATGATCACTGTCTTCACAAATCTTCCATTTCTTATGCATATACATTATACGTTTAAAACGAAAATTTTACACTTATGTGGATTCCTTTCACTGTTTTCCATTATGATAATCCTAAACCTCATCCGTTTAAAAAACAGTGGGTTCCACATTTACTGTTCTCCTTCGTTATATACTGTGTGCTCTCATTACATATGAACTGTGTGTGCGTGTGTGTGTGTGTGTGTGTAGAAAAACATGACAATTTAACAGTGGACATTTCTATGAAAGGGGAATAAAATTATAAATGGTGTTAATTTTTGTTAATTTTTTTTGTTTTTCTATGTTTTCCAAACTTTCTACCATAAGCATATGTCTAATCTATAACCAGGGAAAAAGCATTTGCAAATTGAAGTTTGTTTACTCAACTATGGCTTTTATGACGTATGGAGCTTACTAACCTCCTATAGGCCTGAATACATATGTTTGGCTGAATTTGTTTTGCTGGTTGATGTCTAATTTTTTTGTTTGTTCAAATCATGTTTTTCCAGTGTCCTCTATGGAAATAAAATCACAGAACTCCCAAAAAGTTTATTTGAAGGACTGTTTTCCTTACAACTACTGTAAGTATTTGATTGTTTCTGATCTGTTGAACCCAAATATATATTTTAGCCAGTGTACCATCTCATATATTCATGGAGGCTTCAGAAAAATTTGACCCAAAATGACATAGTTTAATGAAATGGAAAAGATTAGTCTAGTGGAGCTAACATTGATGATGGTTATTTATTTGAAGACACAACACTTTGAAATTGTTCCCAAACCTTTCTTTCGACATTGTCATAAATGTGGGCATCCTGGCTGTCCTGTCATTTATAGTCTGTGGAATCCTTGCCCTTTATGAAATTTCTCTGGTTTGATTTACCAATAGTTGGAAAGGAGAAAGACTTGGTAATATGTTTATCTACCTTTGTCCAAAGAATCTGCAGCAGTGACAGTACTAGAATAACATCCCCCAACACAAAGATGGTGTTTAGTAGCCTAGGACAGAGTGGTAACACTCAAATTAATCTTTAGTGGGAGAATTATCTGTCAATTTCCTGGACTTTAAAGACCACTCTGCTTAGAGAATAGCTACAACTTATTTGTCTCGAAAGAAGTATTTATGATACATATTTATAAGAATAAGACTTGACCCCAGATGTCTTAATTAATGCTCATATGAAAATGAGATTGAAAAAGTATGCTAATACTAAGATTGTTAGTGTTGGACCATCAAAATCTATTCAAATCACCAAACACTTATAGGGTATCTCATTTGGGGCACACACTGACCTAGCTGCTGTGGATAAAAAGATGAATATGATATAATTTCTTCTCTCAACTAGCTCACAGTCAGTCTACTTTAAAATTCTTAAGTTTAGAATGCTATTTTCTCTTTTGGATGTGTGTATTTGTTGGAGTTGGGGTTTGAACCACTTACTTGGTAAAAATTTATTCCTAATCTCACAAACAGCCCAAAGGTTGTTTTTTTTTCCTTACTTGATAAATGTATGTTTATAATTACATCCTGTTATCCACATTTTAAACTTTTCATTATTATGCAGAAACATATTTTGTATCACAACACAGTTCATACATATACACATACAGACACACAAATGAAGCAAATCATTAACAAAACTGTTTAACCTCACTATGTATAGTACTGTGAATTCTGTTCCATTCTCTCTCTCTTCTTAATGCTACATAACTCAATAATTTTGATTTTACAACAGACCAATCAGTCATGATAAATACTGACCTTTGTGACCTAGTGACTTTATTTGGGCATCAAGTTATTTTTTAACCCTTCATTTGCAGTGAAGTTAGCAAATATTGTTTCTGATCTTGAATAGGATGACTCTATATACATCATAGGTATAGCTAGGTACTATATAGCCAAGTGTTGCCTATTTGTTGTTTACTTTTGTGTCATTCTTTCACATTTTCTTGGCATTATTCTCCCACCATTCACTTACATTCTCTTGCTACCACTGTCCTGCCTGGTACCAACACTAAAAATGGCACCTTTTTCCTTCCACACACACTTATTGGTAGTTGATGTAACAAGTGGGTTGATAAACACTGGGAATCTGTCTGTAGATAAACCTTACTAAAAAAGCCAGCTTTCTCCCTCTGCCTTAAGTTCTATCTCTAGACTAAGCCTGCCAGAGCTAACGTGGCACAATTGACTCTTTATGGTTAGTTGAGAATTTGGTTAGGTTAAACATCTTAGATCTGCTTGAACAGATGAGATATTGAGGAGAAGAAGTAGGTAAATGGAAGGAACAAAAGAAAGTAGTGTTCGGTACTTCCCCCCTAATTTCTGGACCACCTGAATGTAAACTAAGTACAAAATGCTCAGAACGGCACTTTCTTTAGTTGTCTTCCAGGCTCTGCATCTTTTCCTTGTCCGTAGCATTGTGCTATACAACTCCTTTCTTAGTTAGCCGACTAGTTAGGGAACATGGCCAGTGGACCACGTGTTGTGGCCCCAACTGGGGAGGTATAGGATTAATCAGTCCAAACCTCAAACCATGCCTCTAAGCTCTTAAGAAAGCATTATATAGATCACAGAGAAAGCCAAAACTGCAGTTTCTGAAGGAGGATAAAAAAGAGTACAGCAGGGAGAACCACCACCAGAAAGTCCTGGCTTTGCATGTGCAGGGAGTTGAGGTCTTAAAAAGGCATGTGAAACTGAAATACCCTGAATTACGGGGATTCTGGTGGGCAAATGGGAAAACAGTTTTCAGTGTGTTCAATAAGAAAGCATCATACCCAAACCACATAGCACATATTTTTTGAGCTACTAAATATTTGTTAAAGTTCTAAGTATCAAAACTCTGAACTGAATGGTGACAGAGAAAAAGAAGTATCAAAAAAAATTCTCTGCCCCCAGAGGGCTAAACTGTCTTTGGGCAAACATGAGGGCCTGTATAAAATAGTTGACAAGACTAGGTAGCACTGACTGACTTCCTAGAGGAAGGAATACATTAGTTGGGTGGCAGTTGTATTCTGGAAAAGTCTTGTTCTGGAGAAGGTGGGCCTTCTGTGAGACCCTGATAGGCCAGAAGGTTGTGGCAGGTGGAGAGTTGGGCAAGTATACTCCCAAAGGTGAGGGAAGCATGAATACAAGTGCAGACACAGGGACATATAACCTACAAGAATGATGTTTGCCCAAGTATGATCTGTAAACCACAGTTCCACAGAATATTGATGCAGAATACCACTGGTATATATGAGAAAAAACAAGTTTGTGGGATATTATGTTAAACCAAGTAAAATGGATATGTATAATGCAGAATGAGGGTCTTCCGTGTGATAATGCCACTCTCCAAGAGGATTATAAAGTAGTCGTTCAACAACAAATATTTATTGAGCACCTAGCACATGCCAGGCATGTGGGAAACATCAGGGAACAAAATAGACCAATATCCCTGTTGTCTGGACCTTATACCCTTGGGAGAGGGTTCATGCAAATGGCAGTCAGCAAGAACATAATAAATAAGCAAACCACACATAACAGAAGGAAATGTGTATTTAAGAAAATAGAAAAAGTAGATTAAAGTAAAGGAATTGATATGCTAAGGATAGGGGAGGGGCAAAGACAGGCTGCCGGTATTGGAGGGAGTGGCCGGGGGAGGCTGAATGGAAAAGGTGACATTGCAGCCGACTCGAAGAAGCAACATAGTTAACCAGGCAGACATCTGGGAAAAGAGCCTTCCAAGCAGAGAAGAGAGTCTGGCAAGGAGACCTGTGTGGCTGGAGCTGAAACAGCCGGGAATAGAAAACTTGGAGGTTGTGAAGTTCAAAAGAGGAACCAAAGATCCCATTGGGCATTATGGGCTATTGTCAAGTCTTAGGTTTTATTCAGAGCAAACAGGGAGCTGTTTCATGGTTTTGAGAGAGGAGTGATGTAATCTGGTCTGTGTTTAGAAGTCGCACTCCGGCTACCGTTTTGAGAATGGACTGAACTTCTTTTTCACAGAGCAGCTCCAGGGACTAATGTTTTATGAGAACTTTATAGCACCCTTGACAGGAGACACTGGCTCTCACCCACCTTTGTCTATTGCTGTACTTCTGCACATTCCAGAGAATATATTTAATAATTTTTGTTGAATAAATGTGTAAGTACCACTAGATTTAGGCAATCCAGTCATTAGACATGACCCATGCTTTACCTGCCATGACCCCAAATCTTCAGCCTGTGATACCTCAATGATTACTTAATGTTGAGGGTAAAAGAAATGGATTTCTTGATTGGATTTTCTCAAGAACAACAGAGTCTTGAAGATGGGTTAGTGAGATGCTACACTTTAATTCTACGACTATTTAATCAAACAGATTATTGAATGCCAACAAGATAAACTGCCTTCGGGTAGATGCTTTTCAGGATCTGCACAACCTGAACCTTCTCTCCTTATACGACAACAAGCTTCAGACCATGGCCAAGGGGACCTTTTCACCTCTCCGTGCCATTCAAACCATGTATGTACATAGGATTTGGATCAAATGTGATGACCATTGTATTCACTCTGAATTTGAGAGTTGAGGTCATTGCAAGTCATGTGTAAAAGTGTTCTGTATGTGTTTCTGAAAGGCATTTGGCCCAGAACCCCTTTATTTGTGACTGCCATCTCAAGTGGCTGGCGGATTATCTTCACACCAACCCAATCGAGACCAGTGGTGCCCGCTGCACCAGCCCCCGGCGTCTGGCAAATAAAAGAATCGGACAGATCAAAAGCAAGAAATTCCGTTGTTCAGGTAATTTCTTACTCTGTGTGACATTTCCCCAGCGTTACCCAAAACAGTAGTGAGATGTAGAGACAGCTGGCCTTGAGCTGAATTACCAAACATTGCAGAATCGTATTTCTTTTTCTTCTGCCCATGAAGGAAAAGAACTGTAGACGCAATTCATATAGCACTCCTACATGTAACCTTTTTAACACACTATCCAGCAGAAGAAATAAAGAAAAAAGACACCTGGATACTTCATACTATAATCCCAGGGTTTGAATTTAACAGGGGCCTTTTAGCTAACTCAGTGCCTTTAAAAGGCTGTAAGTCTCACGCTTGTTGTATTGTTTTTCATTGAGCAATGTAAAGTAATTAATCATGTTTCCATTTCTTTAAGAAAGTGAACTGAGATTTGGTTACTTGATTTGCTCAGGCTCAGAAGTAGGGGGAAAAAAAGCTCCGGATTCCTTGCTTCTCACACCGAATGCTGTTTTCTTGTTTAGCATTCTCGCATTTTGAATAAGACTGTGAGGATACATTTTTTTTCCAAAAGGCCATCTTTTAACACTTTGGGAATATTACATTTACTTATAAAAAGTGAAATATAGATGCATTTTATTAATGTTAAAGAGAAAACTTACTTCATTGAAATTTACTGTTTGCTTAGGTATAATCTTTTCTATTTTCTCATAATAAAATGCATTCTATATGTTTTGGGTAGTATGCTACCTAACTATTCCAGGAGTTATTTCACATTCGGCAGTTAATTTATACTGAAAAGCTAATATCAAAACAAAGCCCTTTATTGTCCATGGTTCCAGATGCATTTCCTACTCACTGTACATGATTATACTTCAGCCACTGCTGTGAATATACATTTTTCACTTAATTATCTATAGTAACTTTAGTCCATTCTTAATCTAATATAACTCATATCTCTGCTTGCTGACATTCAGGTGCATCTTCTATTTTTTTTCTCTTTTTTTATTTAGCTAAAGAACAGTATTTCATTCCAGGTAGGTTTTGCTCGGTAGTAGGACTAACTGCAGACACCTTTTCCTCACCTTATAAAACGTAGCTTCTAAAACTTTGATATGCATGCTTTGGAAAATCCAGTGGGTACTCTGTAGCTAGATTTCCTTCTGCATAGATCACTTGTAGCTGTTTCCTGAAAACCTGACCTTTGCATGCAGCTTCTGATGTTAAACATATTACTATTAAACTCCCACCTTTTTTCTCTCTCTCTCACTTTGGCACATTATCTGAAATTTCTCACAGTAGCTAAAATGTTTCAATCTATGACTTTCTACTTAAATAATTTTCTCTCCTTATGTTGTATATCTGCCCTTTCAACCTGTTTTTAAAATATAGCATCTTAAGCTGGTTTTAAAGACAGAGACCTTTCTGTTGTCAAAGAACTAGTTCTACATGAAATCAGTTACAAACACACAGAACTGTTTTCCATCATGAGATTTACTTTTTCATAGAGATTTTTTATACTAAAAAAGTATCCCTTACTTTTTGCTTTACTTTGCTTGCTGTTGCTTCACTTTTTATACCAAAGCAGCAACTTCCTGCTGATTTATGTGCAGTTGTACTTTGCTTGTGATTTAAAATTCTTACATCCCTGGAGTCACAGTATAATAAATCCACGAACACAATATTGACATCCATCCTGAAAGCATCAGAAGTTCATGGGCACCAAATGCCTTGGATAACTTAGGCAGATATTTCTTAGAAAAATAATTGAAATGTTTTACCACTGCAGTATTAACACTATCAAGGCTGATGATTCTAGAACTAGCTCTTTGAAATATGTTTCTTTACTTATTTTTTCCTTGCCTGCCAATTGTGTAAAATGCCTCTTGACTTGTTTGTTTTAAACCATTATATAAAAATACATGTTAGTAGTTCGTTGGCTACATTTACAATATCCTGGGTCTATTCTAGACTATAATATATCTTAATAGTTATAAATTAAAAAAATATTTATAAGGTGTTAGTATGCAAAAACATACTTATTTTCTTAAGAAGAACTCTGGGTTTGGTCTCTATTTTAAGGAGATATGCATTGCTTGCCATTGTTGAATTATAATATGAATAATTGTATGCATTTAAGAGATTTTGTTTCATTACATATTTTGACTTGAATGATCAGTAATATATATATTGCACTGGCTGCATAAGAAGTAACATGTTGAAAAGAACAGTTGATTGGCCTTCATTGGCAATCTTTAAAATTCAGTGTTTTTACCCAATTATTAAGTAGAAAGTCATCTGATAGCTATTACCCAGAAAAAGCCATTTTGAAAAACAGAACCCCTATAGGATAAAACATCGATATTACTTAAATCCCCAAATTAGAGAAGTGAATATAATTATTTAATCTGTCACATTTAAATATGCTTTATCAATAATTTAGAAATTAATATTTCAAATTCACCAAATAAGGAACAAAAGTCAGGTTGTTTTCATAAATTCTGATACAGTTTTGCCCTCTTACTAACAGCAGCCAAAGTAGGTTTGGGAAAAAAAAAAACAAACAACTTTTATATCAGATATCATGGCTTAATTGTCAATTTCTGGTCATTCAATTTACATGATTTAAACAAATAATTATAGAAGTCAGGACTCAGAAGAATTCTTTGGGCCTCTCCTCCCTTTTTTTCCCAGATTTTAATTAAAATATGAGCTTGCCTAAAGAGCAACCATAAAATAAGCATTGACATTGCATTGAATGCAGATTATTTTCAATGTAAAATACCTCGTGTATCTGTCACTTAGACTTTGTTCCCTGTATTTCCTTATTTCACTTTTTAAATGAAAGCTTAAACTACAATACAACAGATCCTCAATAAATGCCGCGGCATTAATTGGCAAATGTAATGAAACAGTTATATTCAGCTTTGCAAACTTCTTCCGAGATCCTGATTCCATTTCAATTAAGTGACATTATTAATAAGTTGGAAAGATCATTACGAAGCATGTAAGCCACAACCTAAGGTTTAATCCAAGTGTTCCAGTGATAGCTCTTGAAGATCTCACGATTAGTTTTTCACTTCATTTTACATGTCTACTTGCCTACCACCATTCTGGATGGCATCTAGAGATTACAGTGAGCACTCAAAGAAAATTTATCTTGTGGAGACTTCATTTTTTTAGAGGAATTGACAAGAACTTAATTTGTGCTGTGCATCTTGTATGCCATTGCTTTTCCTGTAAGACCACTGTGCTTCAAAAAATGATTATGAAAGTTTACAAAGCATGACGATTCTTGTCACACCAGGCCATTCCCCGATAATTGCCACAGTAAGGGAGGAAGGAAGAGACCTGAGTGAGTTTTATATACGTGTATGTGAATCTTAACTGGGTTTACTGTCTTTCTTTCCTTCTTGGTGATCTTTACTTTTGCAGGAATTCACCATTTTGGCTGTAAGTAAAAGTGTCTGATCTGAAACATGATATCCTCCCTTTTCAATCCTGATGTATCTTCTTTTAGTCTCACTCTTTTGCACCCTTTTTTTTTTTTTCCAAGAAGAAACCACAGATCTTTTGAGCCTCTCTGTTGTCCTTGTAGCGCACCTTCAACTTCTTCCTGGATGTTGTTCCCGAAAGCTGTTGTTTCCATTCTGCAGTTCTGAGGAACGTTGGAGGCACCTTTCAGTATAGCCCCTTCTTTGTGTTTCCAGGGCATCTTCGGTAGTAATACTCTTACTATGGTCATAAACATTCTGCGGGGAGAATGCATGTCATGTAAACAGTATTACGTTTCCAGAACGTCTGTAGCTTTTCTCCTGCTTCCCTTCATCTTTCCTCTTGGTCTTACCTTTGGCCTAGTGGATGGTGTAGTGGTTATGTAGCGAGATTTTCTGTTGTGCTTGATCTAACCATGTGGTTGCCAGGTATGAGTAAAACATGGTTCCGTCAAGCACCATGGAACGTCACGCAGCTTTCTACAGCATGACAAGCTGCTGAGGCTTAAATCAGGATTTACTTGTTTCTTTTTATAAAATCAAAATGAACAAAAGAGGGCTTTTTAAGCATTTCTGAAGATTATGTGAGAGGGAGAGAATAATAAAAGACCATAGAAAATTTAAAATCCTGAGTCCATCTATTTGCCTTGAAAGCCCTAATTGAAAATGATATCTAGGCATATGTTTATTACTGGATACATTTTAAATTCTTGACTCAGAGAAAAAATAAACTTTTTCACGACTAGTAGCCATTGTGTGATTAGCTGTCAAATAGTCTAGAATGGCTCATAACTGGATCAGCAGAAAGTACAGCTGTGAAAAGCTCAACTCTGTTAATGTTTTCCTGTCCTGTGAATCTGGTTACTCTTTTTTCCAGCAAATTCCAAGCCCTTGTTTTAACCCTCTCCTGACATCCATTGACCAAAATTCCCCAAGTTGTCTCCCTGCTGCATAATCTATAGTTATCTTACTTTTTTCTTCCTACAAATAAACAGATATTCTAACCTTCAGACTCAGTATCTTCTCTTCTGGCTTGAATCCTCAATAGGTACAGAAGATTATCGATCAAAATTAAGTGGGGACTGCTTTGCCGATCTGGCTTGCCCTGAAAAGTGCCGCTGTGAAGGGACCACAGTAGATTGCTCCAATCAAAAACTCACCAAAATCCCAGACCACATTCCCCAGTACACTGCAGAGCTGTAAGTTCATCTCCCAACAAAATCCGGTTTGGGAGGGAAGGAATGAAAGCATCAAAGCATTGGGATTTTTGTCTTGCCCTTTCATTCTCAATAATTACATTAATTTTAATTGACACACATTGGCATAACTCTTCTTTGTACAAGTATATGTATTAGAGGCTTTCTGACTTCATCTTTCTGGCCCAAGGTACAGCTACAGAAATTAACTCACCTCTCAAAAATTCAGTTAGCACTTAGTAGTGCTAATAATAATACATTCATTTGATATTTATTTCTTGGATATCACTTATATCCAAACCCATTTCTAAGCACTTAATAGATTTTTAATGTAGTCTTTTCAGCAACCAAATAAAATAGTTTGGAGTCACTATTTTGAATCTGTGTTAATTGTGAACTCAATCAGAGTCCTTTTTTTATCAGCTATGCTACTTCACTGACTCACAAGTGGAAGGATTCAATGTTTACCAAGTATGAAGCACAAAGGATAGTTTTTTTCTGAACAATGGATATCATAGCAGGAAAAGCTAAAACGACAGAGTGTAATCAGATCTATATTTATAACACTAACATAGGGCCTAGCACATACGAGGTTCTAAAATATGTTTGAATCATTTATAGTTTCTGTGCCCATGTATGTTGGCCTTCACTGACTTTATTTATAAAAGTATGACATTTAATGTTAGTGTTTCTAAAAATCCCAGAAAAACCTAGTGAAACCTCATCATTTTTAGAACATCTTTGCAATGTTTATGTCTAGCACCATCTGGTATTTTTCATTAACTGCTTTGCAAAGCTGGTTGTCTTTTTGTGCATGTATAATTCTCTTGTCTTCAACTAGATTATAGCCCCTTGATGACAGAGATTGTGTTTTATAGTTTATCTCCCACAGTGCCTATACTCATGCCTGTTTAAGCAATTTGAATAATTAAAAATAATATAATGCTTTCAAAAAGATGACAGAAACTCACTACCTAGTGGTTATAATGATGCTTTTTAAGATTCTGTTAGTTCATGAAGCTATTTCATAGGTCCAGGACTTTAGAAATGCATGGAGACCATGCAGTAAAAGCCCTGAACTCTCTATTTACTATCATGGAGGGAGTTACATTTACTTCCAATAATACTACACACAGTAATTCAAATTTTATCTTCCAGCATGGTAACACTTTAAATAAGTTTACTTGTCACTCAGGAATTTAGAAATTCATATCTACTTCATCTTTCAGCAAAGGTTGTGTGTGTTTTATGAAATTAAGTTTTTTTTTAATTATACCTTTAAAAATCAGTACTGGGAAGAAAATACTTGTAAAACATATATCTAAAATATATATATATACATCTACTCAGGGACTCATATCCAGAATATATAAAGAGCTCTTACAACCCAACAATTAAAATGTACCTTACCCAGTTAAAAAGTGGTCAAATTATTTGTATGGACATTTCTCCACAGAAGATATACAAATGGGCAATAAGCACATGAAAAATTACCCAGTATCATTAGGCATGAAGAAAACGCAAATCAAAACCATAATGAGAAAAAAAAAACAAAACCACATAATGAGGTAGCACTTCACAACCAGTGGAATGGCTTTAAAAAAAGACAGTAACAGGTGAGAGAAATTGGACCCCTCATACATTGCTGGTGGGAAGGTAAAACGATGCAGCACTTTTGAGAAACAGTTGGGCTCTTCCTCAAGGAGTTAAGCATAGATTTACCATGTGACACAGCAATTTCACATCAACGTACATAACGAAAAGAATTGAAAACATACAGCCATACAAAATCTTGTATGCCAGTGTCCTAGCGGCATTATTTATAATGATTAAGAAGTGAAAGCAACTCAGATATCCATCAGCTGATGAATGGATAAACACATGTGGTATGTCCACACAATGGAATGTAATTTGGCCATAAAACAGAATGAAGTACTAATCTATGCTAAACATGGAAGAACCTTGTAAATATTATGCCACGTGAAAAAAGACAGACACAAAAGGCCACATTTTGCGTGATCCCATTTATAAGAAATATTCAGAATAGGAAACTCCACAGAGACAGCAGGTGAATTAGTGGTTGCCAGGGATTGAGGCAGTGGGGGGCTGCAAACTGAGAATGACTGCTGATGATTATGGGGTTTCTTTTTTGGACGATGAGAATATTCTGGAATTAGGAAGCAAAGACGGTTGCACAAGCTGGTGAATATTTTAAAAACCACCGACTTGTACACTTTAAAAGGGTACATTCTATAGTGTGTAAACGTATATCAGTAAAGCTGTTGATACATATTTATGGAGAAGTGACTAGAAAAAAAATATCCTAAAGTGCTTTTGGAGGCAGGGGTAATAGTGGAAAAAAAAAACTTGAGAAACTTGGTTCTACAGATTACTGAATGAGCGTTGGTTTTGAATTTCGATGATTGGTTTTCTTTACTACGTGCTTCTTAATATGTTTTATTTTGGTCATTAAAATATGGGATAAATTGGAAAAAATCTATACTTCCCACAAATTTTCTGTGATATGTGTCCTTTATTTTGCTTTAGGATATTCATTAAATAATGTTATAATTCTGTACGAGAAATAAAATTTAATCTCTTCCTGACTGTTGGGAATGAAACTTTTCTGTTTCTGTTTTCCCTAGACGCCTCAATAATAATGAATTTACAGTGTTGGAAGCTACAGGCATCTTCAAGAAACTTCCTCAATTACGTAAAATGTAAGCCGTATATTAGCCATCTTTTAAAATATCTGTGGTGTTGTGTTTTCTTATACCTTTGCAGCTTTATTTAGATTTCTTAGGAAATTGGAAAATATAAAAGATTCAGAGATGTGTCTATACAGTGACTACCTGTGACATGAATTTAGGGTAAACTCTGAGAGGAGCCTAAGTAATTGGCTCTTTCCTATGTATTCCTGTGATGGTAACCATGTTTTCTGTAGCGGAACCCTAGCATCTTACTTTAACTCAGACAGCTGGTTTGTTGCGTGGCCACAGCAGGAATCCAGCAAACTTAGCGCATTAGAGATGAGTTCAGTAATGTTTTGTAACTTCCTTTACTGTTCCCCAAACCGTGCTGTTCTTTCTCTTTCAGCACGTTCATGTCAACTGTTTGACTTTTTGCTTCATTAAACTTTCATTAGAAGATAGTCAAAATTAATGATTGGTAAACTGGCTTGATAGCTCATTTGTGTTACTACATGTCCGCAACTCATATTTTAAAATAAGTTGATAAGCTCAGCAGTTTCAGCAACACTCCGACAGTAACCCTCCCCCACCCAAGGTGGATGGAAAGAGGGACAGGACAGAGGCCAAGAGTGAGGGTCCGTGGAGAACCCTCCACATAACAGGAAACATCAGGAGAAGGAAAGAAGCATACTTGTGTGATATCTGTGCTTTCATATATGTAACTGGTCCACAGTCACATAGGCTAGAAGTGGCAGAGCAGACTGAAAGCATTTCCTGTGCACTTGACCCACATATTATACTGCCTCCCAAAGAGTTTCTAAGTTCTTAACTGTGATCCTTTTTCACTGACGTTAACTGCTTTTTCTTTTTAGCCCTAAGATGCTTTTCAATTCAATACATATTTATTCAGCAGCTGCTATGTGCAGTGTGCTCTGAAAGGAATAAAATGGTACCTAAAAATGATCCTTGTTCTGTGGGCATCCCTGGTCTTGGAGTGAGCCTTGAGAAAGAGAGAGAACCTATAGGAAGATGTTACCTCAACTGGATGTTCTTGCCCTCTGGGCAAGCCTTAGTATTTTGTATCATACAAAATACTGACATAAGTTGGTGGTTTTGACATATTATTACATGAGAAGTTTAACTGGGAACAATCTCATATTCAGATACATTTCTGATGCTATCTAAATGCAAACATATTTTAGTCTTTCCTTCTTTTCTCTATCCAGTTGTCTTCTTTGAGTCATTAATTCATTCAACAGTTTTAATCGGGCACTTCTTTGAAAAGTTTCTTAGTAAGTGTGGTGGCAAACATAAAAGTTTACACAACTCAGTACCTGACCTCAAGAGTTTTATATCCCTGGGAGCCCTGGCAGATCATTGATCAGGCTGGTACTTTTCAGCATAGATATTTCTCCTTTGTATTATTATCAGTTTGGCTTGATGGAATCAGGAAGTGGTGACTTTTCAGAGCCTTGGGAATGCCAGGCAGTGAAGAGCTTAGAGTTTTTGTGGAAGATGTTTGTTCAGTAGAAGAAAATGATCAGACATGTTGTCTCAGTGCCCTCATTGTCAGAAAGAAATTGTTTCAAATACTTGTTTCAACCATTTTTATTTAGAAACTTTAGCAACAATAAGATCACAGACATTGAAGAGGGAGCATTTGAAGGCGCAGCTGGTGTAAATGAAATACTTCTCACGAGTAATCGTTTGGAAAATGTTCAGCATAAGATGTTCAAGGGATTGGAAAGCCTCAAAACTTTGTAAGTATTCTTATTTGCATTGTGATTCTTCTACCACAGGATTGTAATTCCCAGGTCATTATATTCCGGGGAGGGGGGGATAGCTCCTGCTCTTCCTCATCCCCCCCGATCTCTGCTCTGTCTCTGTCTCTCTATATCTGTCTCTCTCTCTGTCTGTATCTCTCTCTCTCTCTTTCTCTCTATCACACACACACACACACACACACACATTTTGTAGAGGCAAACGTCCCTGGGGCTTCCCTGGTGGCGCAGTGGTTAAGAATCCGCCTGCCAATGCAGGGGATATGGGTTCGAGCCCTGGTCCGGGAAGATCCCACAGGCCGCACGCTTAGCAGCTAAGCCCGTGCGCCACAACTACTGAGCCTGCGTGCCACAACTACGGAAGCCCACACGCCTAGAGCACACGCTCTGCAACAAGAGAAGCCACTGCAATGAGAAGACTGCACACTGCAACCAAGAGTAGGCCCCGCTTACTGCAACTAGAGAAAGCCCACGCAGCTACAAAGACCCAACACAGCCAAAAATAAATAAATTAATTTATTTAAAAAAAAACAAACAGTCCTTGTCCCTGATACCTCTGACTTCATTATGCTGCTTGCAAATGATCAAAAGAACCTCTCCTGGCTGTTGAATCCTCAATAAAAAAGATTATCTTTGCTCCAGTGCTTGTACAGATCTGGCTCCTCTGTTCTTCCTCAGAACAATCATTCTCTTTCCTTTTCTTCAAATACCTCCACCTAATACTCTCTCTTGGCCCAAGGTCGCTAGCTTCAGAACCCACTCCAACACCTGCAGCAGAATAAGCCTAGCTGGAGACTGCCTTCATCTGCCCCTGCAAGGTCTTAGTGAAAAAGAGAGAAACTGGCTGGTGGTATATCTTTTACTGTCTATTTCAAAGAAAACATGCTAAGCGTATGTCTACTTACTCAGCGGTAGGGAGGTTGGGAAAAAGAAATCCTATATGTTTCCAGAAGGTTGTTGGCCAACGAAGATGGGGCTTGAATTGACAAGTAAGGACAACACTCTGAGTTACTTGAATTTTCTTCTGTGTGTATGTGTAGTTTTCATAATCTCTAAAGCATAAAATTATGTTTGACAAAAGTGGTGACCTAAACATTGGAAGAGACACCAACGAAACTCTGAAGCCTTTGGAAGACACGAAGGAAATTATTTGTAACCAAGACACGCACTTGGGAATTGCAGTGGAGAGAGGCCAAGCTCCACTGTCTCCCCCAAACCCTCACCCTGCCCCGTGCAGCCACCAAGAGCCATGCGTGCCCAGGGTAACCGAGAGCCAAGGAAGTTCATTGCCTGCCCTTTATCAGATGTGGAGGGAGAAGGCATTTCCCCAGCCAGCGGCATCCCCAGTTCACATCCCACTCAAAGAAGCCCCTGCCCATGAAAGGAGAAGTATGTTCTTTGAGCTTCCCGGGGTAGCCTGGAGCCGAACCGTCCAACACAGCCAACCTGCAACCTGCTGACCGCTCCCATGGGCTAACGAGGAGTCCCTTCGAAATGTAAAATGTAATGCAAATATCCCTTTGGTCTTTTTATGGAGGAGATCCTGGGAGTGTAGAAAGCGGACAGAGAAGATATACCACAGGTGGTTATATCTACTCCTGCCCCTATTCCCCTCCCCCAAGCTGCCTCAGGTAACTCAGCAAAACATAAATCCTGCAGCAGGCAAAAGCCTCCCTTCTTAAATAGCAGCCAAGTGACTTGTAACTAGAATCTTCTCCTTAAGGGGGCAGTGTGTGTTGGGATGGGGAGGAGAGGATGAGGGGTGAGCTTGTAACTACCTACATTAGATAGCCTTGGGCTGCTGTAACAAGATAAGTGACTTAAGCAACAGGAATTTGTTTTCTCATTGTTGTGGAGGCTGGAAGTCCAAGATCAAGGTGCTGAGAGGGTTGGTTTCTGGTGAGGACTCTCTCCTTGGCTTGTAGATGGCTACCTTCTCGCTGTGTCCTTGCGTGGCCTTTCCTCTGTGTGTGGGAAAAGAGAGCTCTGGGGCCCCTTCCTCTAAGGACACCAGTCCTATCAGATTAGGGCCCCACCCTGAGGGCCTCATTTCACCTTAACGACCTCCCTAAAGGCCCTGTCTCCAAATACAGTCATATTGGGGGTTAGGGCTTCAGGATACGAATTTTAGGGGGACACAGTTCTGTCCATAACACCACTCCAAAGAGTTTATCAAAGTATTTTTTTCTGGCTAGGTCCAGTCACAGGACTCTCTGTGAGACGAGTTCTCTAAATTCAGCCTTCTCCTTTGTTATATTTCTAGCAATGTTTTTGTGCCTCTTGTGTTTTGGCACCTGAGACAGACACCCACTGACTCTCTACTTAATCCCACTGTACCTCAAGCAGCAAAACAGATCATTTAGACCAAGCTAGGAGTATTAAAAGGCCTTCTGTGGGTTTATGGGGACATAGCTATTGCTTTCAGTGGTCTCTTTCAGCTTGGAGCTATAAAGATTTTGACAAGACCCTCCTCACTGCCTGTAGACTTCTCAACCCTTTAGGACTAGTAAACCTCTTAGTTCGTACATGTACATATTTCAGTGGGTCTTTGAACCCCTGACGTTGCAGGCAAAATGTGGTGCATATGTGTGCTTGTGGATTTTTCCAGTGATGGAAAGCAAAGCTTTTTTCAACTTTTCCCAGCAGTCTGTGACTCCAACAAGATTAAGACCAAATGTTCTTTCCTATTTATGACAAAGGATAGTACTGATAGGACTACTTTTCTGTTGTGCATTTGTTTCCTAACGTAAAACTATGCCTTGATAAGGAGGGAATTATCCTTTCTTGTTATCTGCGACTTAGCAGAATGCAACAGCTGATATTTCTTATTTATTATAGGACAATCTAGAATTTTAAAGGAATGCTTTGTTGTTATTTTTGCAGTCTTCTAGCAGGGTGATCAACCCATGTCTAGAAGAATTAAGGAGAATATTAACTTTTCAGAAATTCTGAATAAAGTTTATGGCAACTGTTCATCTTTACATGGGATTTTAAGAAGCTTTTCATTCCTTTTCTAAGCCCCACAAATAAACATTTTAGGAAAAGAATTGAGAAACAGCCAAAATTTTAGCAGTGATGAAGAAATGACAAAAGTGTTAATCCTGTTAATGGCAATGACTAAAGAAAAAATGGTCAGAATTTTTTTCAAGAGAAATTTTATTGTGAACAACTGGGATCTCTTAAGTATTGCCTCCTTTTAAGTCTAAACTCAAAACAAATAATTTATTCAGGCTTTGTGGAAGCTCAGTCAAGTTTGGCTCCTCCAGCCCGTGTTGACATTGACTTGGCTGTAAGTCCCTAAGATGCCCTCAATTCTTCATTTTCTGTGGCTATTGATCCTTTTTTGCCTCCTTTCTCTTCAGCAGCAAATGTAATGCTTCTTAGAATACATAAATCATGGGGCTTCAAGGGCTTAGAGAGCTATAGGTGAATTAGGACATTATATAAGAGTGCAAACATAATTGTATCATTAAAGGAAAACATTCTACCCTCACTAGATGGGGTTGTAAGCTGGTGCTGAGGCTCATGAGTTTTTGTAACTGAATGTTATCACTGACAACTCTTAAGCATTTTATTCTAGCACAAGGTTCTTAATATAGTCGGCTCTCCATATCCACGTGTTCTGCATCTGCAGATTCAAGCATCCGCGGTTAATGCGGAACCCACGGATATGGAGGGCCACGGATTTTGGTATACGCAGGAGGTCCTGAAACGAATCTCCCAGGGATACCAAGGGATGACTTGTACATATCTACAGCAATTCCTAATGACAGGAGAACATTCAGAAAGCAGGAATGAATGCTACACATTTGCAAAGAGGGGTTGTTTCGGTCTTAAGATAGGCAAAATTGATTGCCTGATATTTTATCTCCATAATGATGTTGTATTTTTTTCCCTCAGGATGTTGAGAAGTAATCGTATAAGCTGCGTAGGGAACGACAGTTTCACAGGACTCAGTTCTGTGCGTTTGCTTTCTTTATATGATAATCAAATTACTACAATTGCACCAGGGGCTTTCGATACTCTCCATTCTTTATCTACTCTGTAAGTATGAAAAATAGTCTTCATTTATGTATTAATTGAGCCAGTGTATTATGTTTATTACTTTTATTGATAACATTTTAATGCATTACTAAGCATTTCATAAAAATGAGATCAAAGACTTAGACTTCTTTTAAAAAGGAGAAATTTGTTCATGTTAAACTTATTTTAATTTTTCTAAAAAGATTGCCTATTCTCCTATATTAAAATTTAACAAAAATCATGGTATTTTTTCAGTCATTTGTTTTTATAACAATGTGGTGTGGCTTAATTTATAAATGGTAATCTTATAATTTGATTGAGAATTATTTTATTCTTTTACAAATAAAAGAAATGTAGATTTGTTTTTCCCAGTGCTCTCACATTGGAGTCTTCACAATATACGTATTATAAAAACAGAGTTGATAGGGTTATTGCCAACAAACTACTCAAAAGGATCATTCACAATGACAGGAGATATATTAGGATGACCAGACCAACAATAAAAGCTCACCAGAGGGCATTTACTGTGATATTAAGAAGATATTAAAGAAATAGGCTGAGCCTATCCAAGAGCACATTTTATGTAGACAGTTGGAGAATAAAGAATATTTGTAGGTCTACAGATAGAACTCAGAAAGTGTCAGAAAACAAACTTTCCAAGTGTTTCAGGCCCCTTGTATGTCAGTATTTAAAAAGCAGTGTTTGAAATGATAAACCTTATAACTGATATGGCTTCCTGGTAATGGTGGCATCTAAAAATACTAATTTAACTGAAAAGGTAGTTAGAAGGAAAAAAATCATGTTCAACATAGCTCAAGTCCCTGAAGAAATAATTTGTGGGAAGCATCCATCCATCAGTAAGGTACTTAATCCTCTTTCCACATAAAATGTGACATTTTCCATCAAGTGACTAATTTGTGCATATTAAAGATGGCATGTTTATAAATAATGGGATTGTCAATAGGTTTGTGCTGAAGTGGTGAGATGCCAAAAGTATTGAGATTTGTAGAAGTAAGTTCATTTTTATAACTGGCATTTAATCAACTCAGCTGTCAGTTCGGATGGGAAACCTATTCTCTGGAGCAAATAAGAGATGGAAATCTTGAAATGACAAATTAATGAAATAGCTGTTGTCAGGTTAAACTCAATAATATAAGGTAATCAGCCTTCATCTTTATATTAAATTACTGCATTATCAGTGTAGGGAAGTTTGACAGTAAGTCAGATCTCTGACAAGTTTAAATTATCTCTAAATGAGATATCTATCAGGATTCACTGCCTAAACCCTGAATTGCCACCTTCACTTTATTTTTCATATGAAATTATTTGAAGAATTCTTATATGAAAATATTGTTCTTATTTTGTATGTTCCAAACATAGATATTTCAGTCAAAGAACGCATCCCATATGTTATGTGTGATTGAGCGTGAATTGGGGGTGGGGTGAATACAAAGACTAAGAAGGAATCATTCCAACAGATACAGTATGGGAAAATGGTAGCATGGGGTTTTGAGAAGTCAGAAAACGAACCTCTAAACTGAACTCTGCATTGTTTGCATGTGGTGCTTAGAAACCTCTTGGCCAATCCTTTTAATTGTAACTGCTACCTGGCTTGGTTGGGAGAATGGCTCAGGAAGAAAAGAATTGTAACGGGAAATCCTCGATGTCAGAAACCCTACTTCCTCAAAGAAATCCCCATCCAGGATGTTGCCATTCAGGACTTCACTTGTGATGATGGTAAGAAAGCCTGCAGGTCTTTGACCACCAGACACTCTCTGGTGATTGTTCTGATGCTGTGGGGCATAATTAGACAGTACGTCATAGTTCAGGCAATGGATAGTTATTATGCATTTTTTGCTTTGTTTTTGTTGTTTTGTTTTGTTTTAGCAACAGGGTACTTACTTGCTCAGACGGTACTCTCACATCTAGCTCTACTTGGTTTGTGTTTCTGAATGTTTTATAAGATTTTCTAATTTCCAACTTGTGGTTGATACTATTTAAATAGCTTCATTTTTGTTTTTCTTTACTATTCTAAGCATCTCTTTTAGTAACTACCATTTAACTACCAATGATAAAAGCAATTGACTCATAAAGTAGAAATTCTAGTAAACCTAACAAGAATAATAGTTTTCGCTTTTTAGTCCTCTCTGTATATCATCACATTTAATTCTCATAATAGCCCTGTAATGTAGGTAGAACATAGGTTCTATAATTGTTGGCAATAAATGAAGAGCTCATTTGAGCCGTATATTTTCAAATGAGGGGCCCATATACTTTTTGCTAACCATGTAAAACTAATCTGTCCCTTTATGTCTCTCCATGTCTGTCTCTTTTCAATTTCTCCATAATTCAGTTTATATATTCTAATTAAAAGTATAATTTGTATAAACAACTGAACAAAGAACACAACATTATAATCGTATTGATAATACAAACTGTGAATTGTTTTCTGGAATTCTGCCCTAGGCAGTCTGAAAAGAGACCTGCACAGAATATATGGTGTCGATTTGTAAATACTTAATGTCCTATACATAAGTCATCATGTGGCTGAAGACTCTTGTGTTTGTTAAGCTAAAGGCATAAAATCCCTTCTAGCATCTTCAAAGCCACAAATCTGGGTTTTCCTGTATTTCTTTTGGCAATTTAGGAAATGATGACAATAGTTGTTCCCCACTCTCTCGCTGTCCTACGGAGTGTACCTGCTTGGACACAGTGGTCCGATGTAGCAACAAAGCCTTGAAGGTCTTGCCCAAAGGTATTCCAAGAGATGTCACTGAATTGTAAGTAGAGCTTGTCTTTCCCTTTCCTGAAGGATTAATATTTCACACACCAAGGGAAATGGAGACCAAACAAAAATCTTTTGAGTCTTGTTTGCAAATTACATTCATTCTGTGGGCCATTAATTAGTATCATGGAAAACCCTAAGCAAATAATATAAAAGCTAGTTCAGGTCCCCTTGGGAAAGGCTGGTTGTGTGTTTCTCTTTGTTTTTCACTGTAGGATTTCTCAGAGCCTTTATTATGCTAATGTGCAGTGTGAGCTCCAGGAGAGGATGTAAACTCTAAGGTAGTTCCCATACTTAATTGTCTCCATAGCCCTTTTCTCATGGAGTATCTTGCAATGGTAATGTTCCATCAAATGCACCTTGAGAAATGCTATGTATTTAGTTCATCTACGGTGACTGGGACGTTTCATATGATTGATTATTCTTTACCATGTGTCCCCTTGGAGACTATCTCACACAGGGGATACATAAATACGTGGGGCGTGGGAGAAGCTGACATAATCTTTACCCTTAAAAGGAGATACTGCCCTTTGGACTTGAATCAGAGTCCTTTAGATCATAAAGGGCATGGGGCCAATTTTCCCTAACGTTTTCAGAACTGATATTTACAAATTACATAGCCAATATAGACATATAAAGATACTAAGCACCAGGCACACTTCCTTAGCTGCCTTATGCTTTATATGTGGAATGGAATAAACCTAAGCATTTAGCTGCTTTAACACTGGTGCATGCAGACTCCAGTTCATTCCTTTATCTGTATACGAAGAACCACGGACAAATGCTTGATATGCGATTGATATGCGATTGAGTCATTTTGCCTCTGTTTATTTTTTTCTCTGTGAAGCCATGTATCAAAAATGGAATTCATGCAGATGTTTACCTGTAATTCATGCACAAGTGTACAAGTATTGCAAACGAGCAGATTTGATAAACTTTTGGCAACCTGGAACATAGGCAATCAGGTTCAAGAAGGTGTCACTTCAGTTATCAAGGAACTTATTTTCAAATCATGTGCAGTTCTATGAATTCTAATTTGGCCCTGAATTGATACTTTGAGAAAAGGTGTGTGACCTTCCCTCTTGAAGCTGAACTGCTGTAAAGGGCTCAGTTTCTCTCTTTTGTTACCAATCACAGTTGTTAGTTAACTGTAAGCACTGCTTTATGTGTGTGTGTGATTAAATTCTTAATTCTTATTTTGATATGTATTTATTTCAGAAGATTACCCTCCATCCAGTGTTGGGAAGATAGATGCCTATAGAGTATTCTATATGCAAAATACTGATTATAACAACGCCCCAGCCAAGGACATAATGCCCAGCATAACATTTAGATCATCTTTGATGCTAAATCCCTCCTTCTACCATTTTAACTGACCCACGCCTTTGTCCTTTTACCTGATTCCCATCAAATAATTTTAAATGTCTTTTAATTTCCTTGTTAAATTACCTCTGAGAACCTGCTTGATTCATTTGTCTATGCCATCTATGTGTTTCTTCTGTCAGATAGTTGAATCTTCAATCTATTCCTCTACAAATTATTAAAAAGTAATTCTGTTTTTAAAGAAAATACGTTTTAGAGATGAGGAAGACATTAACTCATCTCCTGTGAATTCTCGCTTTACCTCCCCAAGAGCTTATTCCTAGAAGCATACCAAGTCAGCAGGATCCCTCTCTCCAGTAACATATATGCATGTATTAGAAAATTTCCATGTGCATATTATATTAAATTATTAAAGAATTTGGCAAATATAAGTATGTAGTGGTGGACAGTTTTGAACAAATGGTATCCATTATTTTTAATCAGTTCCATATAGTTTCCCTCTTAGATTGTTTTACTTGTAAGCATTCATAGTGCACATTCTGAACCTTTTTAGCTTTGTGTTAGGATGCTTTTTGGAGTTAAAGGAAAAGTGCTGAAGTACATGGGATTATGCTTCCCTCTAGTGGTACCAAGAAATGCTTAGCTAGAGAAAAGAAAGAGGGGAGAGAAGTTGAAACATGAAGTCAGAAAATTTGAATAGGCATAAGAAGTCATAAAAAGCCTGACTCTTAATCACATATTCATTACATATTTTGATAACTTGTGCCTTTTATATGACTTTTTTCATTTTGAAGTATTTGAAATAGATTGCTGTCTTAGGCAGTTTCTCAGCTACTTCTATATCCAACAAAAATACGAACCTCAGCCACGGATCTGGAGATAGGCCACAGCCCTGGGGCAGGGTGGGCAACATGCCCAATGTGGCAGAATTGTTTGTGGGCACATCTATAACCAGATGGCCCAAGTTGCTGAAAGGCGTTTTTTACCCATCACCGTCTACATTCTGGGAAAGAACAGCCTTGGGAGGAGATGAAATTCTTTTTCTTTTTGTGACATCATGGATATACCTTTAAGCATTCATTTACTTCTGTGTCTTGACTGTTAGCCCAAAGACTGTTTATTTTCTGATCATTCTGCTGACTCTAATCAGAAAGGGAAATTTTACTTACATGTGGTTATTTGCTTCTTACTGTATTGTTACTGTGCTGTACTTGTGCACTTGATAAATGTTGTGATTTTCTATGAAACCTTCTAAAATTAATATCACCGAGCAGATGTACAAGGGTGGAACTGTTTTTAAGATTTTTTTTTTTAACTGAAATCTAATTACATTCAAATTCCCAAATACATCCTTTGAATCATCCGTTGTTATTTACTAAGTGTGTTGATACAAAGTAAGGCAGGGAAGATTGGTCTTGCTGGCGATAGCAACTTCCTGCCAGTAGTGAATGCGTTTCATGGTGTTGTTTCCACATAAACACAAGTGAACTGAAGACTGACTTAAAATATAGTTGATTGAATGACCCTTCTTGCTGACACACAAATGGTTGGATACATGCCTTGCCTTCTTAGATAAACCACAAAGAACCGGACTCACCAGTCTGTCCTTGGTTTTATAATTTAGCCTAAGTAATCCACAAAAGAATTGTACTGGATTGGACAACTGTGGTTTTTTACTTCTCTTAAATAGCAGTCCTAGCTGGGAACATGGCATCTTAAAGCTGAAATTTCCAAGTGTTTCCTTGCTTCAATTGAGAGTGAAATATTGTTCAACTATTTGAGGATTCGCTATTGTTACTTTTTTAAAAAATAATATTGTTTCTTTGTTTTCAGGTATCTGGATGGAAACCAGTTTACACTGGTTCCTAAGGAACTCTCGAACTACAAGCATTTAACACTTATGTGAGTAATGTATTTTTCTGTCTTTGACTTCTTATTTTATTTCATGAAAATGGGAATAGCAAGGGGCAGAAGATTTAGTGAACCTTTCAGATAATATAAATCATCTTCCGTTAGATGCTTCCCTTCTTGCTCACTGTGGTTCTGGATCACTAGCCACATTTTCACTGAATATCAATCAGGCAATGGTGCATCTTAGAAAAAGGTCCTCCTCTATTCAAAGTACAAATACAATGAAGTCTCAGTATCAGAGAATTATAGAAAGGCAGTAAGTTGCATACTTCTATTGAAGATGAATATGAGCTATTTTATGACAATCCAAGGAAAGAAAAATGGAAAACAATGTTTTTATTCTCGACTTTAAATGAAACAGAGTAGATAGTAATAGCTTTACTGAGAATATATTATAAATATAGTTTATTAGGCTTGATTTTCTTATTTAATACACTATGAATTAACATATGGGCTTCCAGTATTAAAATTTATTTTATAAAATCCATATTTACTCATATAGTATTTAAGTAAACTTGACAAAGATACTGACTTTCGGAGTATAAACGTCAAAACATTGAATTGTTTTTACCAGTTTGGTTTGATGTCCTCCTAAAGTAACATCTCTCTTTCATTAATGTATGTAAACAATTTTTTACAATCTTTAAGTTGTAAATACAAGATTATATTTAAACATACAACCATTTCATTTCAATCTAGTTATGCACACTATATTTTTAAAAAGATATAATCTTACTATATATAATGTCACACTTAGAGTAGCCTTGTTGGTAATTGATAAAACTTGTCACAAAACAAAAAAATCAGCAACGGTAGTGGATATAAAGGGAAATACCTTATCTTTACATGTATCTGATTTTAGAGTAAATATGCTGTCTTATATTTCCGGTGTTCCTAGAAAAAAGGGTTTGTTCCTAATTAGTGAATTCTAGAAACCTAGGTAGCAGAAAATGTTATGTTTCTCATTGTGAACTTTACCCTAAGCACGTGGAGGCTGTTGATCCTTTTCAGCTTTCCTTAAATGTATGTGAAAACCAAACACTTTGTAAGAAGTGTATAGAACTGCTTAAATGACAAATGATTAAATTAAGCAAAAAGAACATCCTCTAAGATATCTTGTTCTGCCTCTAGTTATTTATTTAATAGCAGCAAGAACTGATTACATACATTTGTTCTGTTAAATAAACCATTAAATTGTTGCATTTTCCAAAGGGTCACTTCAGCAGAATTGGGTCATTTGTGAGACAGCATGTGATTATTTAAAACCAGTCTGGAAATGAAAAATGAGAATTTATAGATCCAGAAATGGTTTTACCAGTGACTCATTATACAACTCTAGGCAAGTAACTTCTGCTAGTATCGATGTATTTATTTATTTTTTAAAATTTAGCCATAGTACTTCAGCAACTAAGAAGATGGATTATAAAGCTCCTATAACATTCCTACCATTTTCACAATTTCATTGGTCCATTTTACTGATACTTTGGTATTTTAATAAGGGAATGTGGATAATCTTCAGCAGCTTTTCTGAACCTTGAATTTCTTCATATATTTTGCTTCAGAAAAATATAGTGAACATAAATACACACAGAGACATAGATGAACATAAATTATGACCCATAATCTTCCATTTATTCATGAATCTTCCTTTAGTCATATATTTGGCATTTCGCTTTAGATAAAAATTAGTGAATATTCACTAATATGTGTATCACATTGTCATATATATGTGAGTGAATGTATGTATATATTTACTAATTTTTTCTAAAGCAAAATGCAAAACATATATAATATGTCATTATATATATGTTATTATATATTAAAATACATTATACATTACAGTATTATATTTATAATATGTATTATGTCATTATATTATATATATCATGTATATATTATATATAATAAAAATAAGATCAAGTTCACTGAATATAAATTACAACCTGTAGTACAGATTACACTTATAAATACCCATTTAGCATTGATAAAAAATCCACATCGCTCTCATTTACTTATCATTTATTAAACAGACATTTACTAAGGACCATCTAGGTGCCAGTGACTTTGCCACAGGCAAAGTTTTTAATTATGGTGTTGTTTTTAATGATGGCATTGTAATGTAACTAAATGAGGGATTCTTTCAGTTATCCAGTTTGAATATTTGTATGTGACAGTGAAGATGAAGTATGTGTAACTGATGGAACTTTCAAGAACAGAGGTTTATTTCTCACCTATCAAATGTGTCTGTTGTGAATGGCCTCCACTGTCTTTGCCCTAGGATCAGGCAATGGGTACGGCCTCTCTGTGGAACATCAGGAGCCTTGCAGAGGTGGGAGCAAAGGGACATGAGAAGAGTGAGCTTGCTCTAAAGCTTCTGCTCTGAAGTGAAACCAGCGCTGGTGTCCACACTTCACTGGCCAAAGCAAGGCACATGGGCACTTCTAATTTCAGCAGGCTTGGGCATGAATAATTATGAACAACATTACAGTCTACCCCAGAGGATTACCCAATGTTTTGTTATTTTCAGATAAAAGCTGAGTCCTAACAATGCTGCTATAACTGTGAGCAAGAAGAACCTTTTCTTTCTAAGAATCACTAATATGTCAATTTCTATGGTAACAGTAGACTCCATTTCTTTCTTTTTCTCTTTTAGAGACTTGAGTAACAACCGAATAAGCACCCTTTCTAATCAGAGCTTCAGCAACATGACCCAGCTCCTCACCTTGTGAGTAGCAAGTATGGTACTAAGTTAATTCCTTAATTCACTGGACATTCCTGGTAAACAAGACAGGGTTTCTGCCCTCAAGAAATGTTAATACTGTTGGGAGAAACAGACAAATAAAAACCTCAGTCAACAAATACAGATAGTATAAAAAGTGTTGGGTTCTATAAAAGAAACAAAGAATAATTTGCATTTGTGGCAGGTTTGGGAGAGATCCTTAGACAGACTTTCAGAGGAAGTCACCTTAGGAAGGACACAGTTGAGGCAACAGCAACAGCAGTGGTAGGAAGCATTCTAGACTGTATTTTAGAAATAAATATGTTGTATTGACGTAACAGCACAAAGATTGAAAGGATATTATGTGTCAATATTCTCAATTTATAAGATGCTAAAGTAACCCTTTTCTTAACTGCTTTATTTTAAAAAATGACATTTGGCCATTTGGGGATACTTGAGTAAAACAAATTGGCTTACGTGTGCTTTCAGAATTCTTAGTTACAACCGTTTGAGATGCATTCCTCCTCGAACCTTCGATGGATTGAAGTCTCTTCGATTACTGTAAGCATCTTATGTTTAACAAAATACTTCTTTTCTTAGGCATCTGGATTTTGGGTTGTCTTTTTAATGATTTAGCTGCTTTGTTTATTTTGGGGTATTTGGGGTTATATAAATTCGGATTTACTACAGATTTGGAAATGGGAAAATTCTATCTTACGGTATCAATTCTCAACATCTTTTACTTGGACAACATAATTTTCTCTTTTGTAACATGTTGTTGCTGGGGTGACTTATTTGATAATATATGATATTAAGATGTAGTCTTATATAGATCTATTTAATTTTGGAAGAAATATAGGAAATTTTAATTTCATTAAAAGTTATATAATACAACACAACATATTTTTACTATACAAAATTTATCTTAAAGTACGTGAAATAAAATGTGGTCCTCAATCCCAATCTTCTCCCCAGAATTGACAGTAAAACAGTTCACTGTTCTCTTCTGGTCCTTTTTTATATATTTTTTAATGTATTGATATATGTATGCCTACAGCTGTATAACTTAAAAACCATTGGGGGGCTTCCCTGGTGGCGCAGTGGTTGAGAATCTGCCTGCTAATGCAGGAGACACGGGTTCGAGCCCTGGTCTGGGAGGATCCCACATGCCGCGGAGCGGCTGGGCCCGTGAGCCACGGCTGCTGAGCCTGCGCTTCTGGAGCCTGTGCCCCGCGACGGCAGGGGCCGCGATAGTGAAAGGCCCGCGCACCGCGATGAAGAGCGGTCCCCGCACCGCGATGAAGAGTGGCCCCCACTTGCCGCAACTGGAGAAAGCCCTCGCACGAACCAAAGACCCAGCACAGCCAAAAATAAATAAATAAATAAATAAATAAATAAATAAATAAATAAATAAATAAATAAATAAATAAATAAAATTTAAAAAAAAAAAATCTGAGACTCAAATTTCCCAGTTTTAAAAAAAAAAAAAAAAAAACCATTGGGGCTTCCCTGGTGGCGCAGTGGTTGAGGGTCTGCCTGCTAGTGCAGGGGACACGGGTTCGAGCCCTGGTCTGGGAAGATCCCACATGCCGCGGAGCAACTGGCCCCCTGAGTCACGATTGCTGAGCCTGCGCGTCTGGAGCCTGTGCCCCGCAACAATAGAGGCCGCGATAGTGAGAGGCCCGCGCACCGCGATGAAGAGTGGCCCCCGCTTGCCGCAACTAGAGAAAGCCCTCGCACAGAAACGAAGACCCAGTGCAGCCAAAAATAAATAAATTAATTTAAAAAAAAAACCATAAATAGGGTTTTTCTTAGCCTGTCATTGACTATTTTTATTTAACAATATGCTTTAGACTTTAGACTTTCCATTCCATCATATATAATATTCCTCGACTGTTTAACTGGTAAAGAGGGTTCCATAGAATGAAGGGACCATAACTTATTTAAGCATCCTCATCTTTACTATCATTTGGTTTGATTCCAAATTTTCATTATTCTATACAGTGCTGGAATGAACATCCTATACATCCATCTTACTGTCAAGCATATTAGGAGAATACCAAAAGTAGTCATCTTGTTGTCCCCCAAACAATTTACAAATTTATTTTCCACCAATGCTATTTTAACAGAGTACCTATTTCAAAGCACTCTTTGAAATATTGAATTTTATTAATCCTTTCATCTTTGTCATATGACAGACGGAACATTATTTTCCATTCCTCTTAATTTGCAATTCCAATTACTAGAACATTTGAGTATATTTTGTTTATTGAGCATTTGTATTTCTTATTCTGTGAGCCTGATTGTATCAGTTCCCATTTTCTATGGTTACTTTGTCTTTTCCTTATTAACATACCTGCCTTTATGCACTTGACTCTAAGTTTGCAGGTCTTTTTACAAAGGAATTAATCCTTATAGCTTACATATGTTGCAGATATTTCCCATTCTGTTTTTTATATGTAATCTTTTTTTTTTAATTGAAATATAGTTGATTTACAATGTTGTGTTTGTTAGTTTCTGGTTGCAGCAAAGTGATTTGGTTATATATGTGTGTGTGTGTGTATATATATATATGTACACACACACACACATATATACATATATGTATATATTCTTTTTCAGACTCTTTTCCCTTATAGTTTATTACAAGATATTGAATATAGTTCCCTGTGCTATGCAGTAGGACCTTATTGTTTTGTAATCTTTTATATTATGGATATATTTTACATTGTCAAAAATTTATCACTCTTTTCCATTATGATTTCTGAGTTTTAGAATATAGTGCTTTAAAAAGCCTTCCATATCCCATATTTATAAAAAGGAACTCATCTATATTTTATTTTAATACACTTGCAGTTTTATTTTTACATTTAACTCTTCGATCTAGAATTTACTTTATGCATATGATGTGAAGAAGGAACTAACTTTTTGCTTCCCCAAATAGATAGCCAGTTGTGTAAAGACTATTTATTGAATACACCATCTTTTCTACACTAATTTTAAAAGCTTGTTATAAACTAAAGTCTCATATATGCGTGGGGATTTTTCTGAACTCCCTGAAATAATAGGAAATTTAATTTTGCTTTTTCTTGCTTTTAGTTCTTTACATGGAAATGACATTTCGGTTGTGCCTGAAGGTGCTTTCAACGATCTTTCTGCATTATCACACCTGTGAGTATCTAGTTCATGAATGTGGGTTTAGGGTCAAACTCTCCCTGGCAAGTGAGTTTGGAACAAATGGTCCTCTGCCACCATTTTTATTGTCACATCATAAAATGTGATTGGTTCCATCTTTAAAGAAGATGTAAAGATTTTCTATCTAGATATGGTGCCTTCTACAAAATAGCCTTAATTTATCCTTTTGGCCCTAACTCCCCATTAGTTGAGCTCTGCTTTCCAAAATGTCTCTTCTTACAAACATGGCTCCCCAACTTCCTAGCCTATGCCTTTTCTTTAATGTTCTCTGATTCTAAATATCAGCTCCCCTTCAATTCAGTCTGCCCAAACCCTGCCTTTCCAAGTCATATCCCAAATATCACCTCCTCAAGGAAGCCTATCCTGATTTGCTCAAACTGGATTCATTTATTTAGCAAATACTACTCAGCACTGACTATGGCACCATGCAGAAATAAATTAGACAAAGTTTAAGACATTGTGGTGTGGGAGAGGGAAACAGCCAAATCCTCATATTGGCTGAAATTTTTTTCCTTTGCATTCTCTCTCATAGCAGGCTGTTTGTACCTCCATATTTCTTGGAAGTACAATAAAACAATTTAATAATGAGGTCCAAAGCACACAACTGGGTTAAATTCCATTGTTCCATTATTTTTAGCTGTAGTGTTAAGACCTTGGCAAATCGGAAGGAAGTTCAGAGAACAGCCCTAGAATCCAAAGCCTTCTTAGGTCAGGCTGAGTTTGGCTTCACCTGGTGACAGGTATCTGCTTCAGCTTAAATATCAATATCAGTTGGCCCTTGGTTCTCCAGAAGAGGTTACTTGCCATATTTTTTCTTGGATTTGCCCTCCTCTTCAAAGCCTACCAAACCCCAAGAAGATAAGAAGTTTAGAAAATTGAGAGAAGGGGATGGGCAGAGAATAGGAGCCAGTAGTCAATCATGCTACATCTGAATTTCCCTTATAGGGGCTGTGTGATCAGTGTAGGTTTTTGTCAATGGGACTGCTGCTGTCAATATCCCTTCCATTACATTAAACTACTAGGTCCCTGGAGGCAAGACCTCCATTTTTTCATGTGTGAGCCCCTGCTCCGACCTCAAAGTTGACGTCAGAGCCACTTCTCTACAAATTCCATGGAAGTCACTTGCCTGAGATCCCATGTAAATGAGACCCCTGGTTCAGGGGTGCAGGACTGCGGCACTGCGGCAGGGAATGCTGCCTAGAGAAGGAAGTGGCTGTTCAACTAGTGTTAAGGTGATGAATCAGAAAAGGCTACGTGGGAAAGGTGCTGCTTGAGCTAAGTAGGATTGTCCTTTATGTGACCCTCCTCCCCAACAGGGAGAGCAATTTGAATCTTCTTTGTCATGCATCCTATTTGTCATGTATTTCATTTTATGCAATTGTCTTTTACTCCCCAGACCAGAGAGAGCTATGCTCCATTCACATTTTTTACTGTTTCTCCTGGCATAGTAAGGACTTAGCAAATGTCAGTAGAGATGAGATTAAATGACCCAAAAACATCATTTCCCTCATTTTTAATTTAAAAGAAAGGTTTGAATCTGACATACATATGAGCATAACATTTACTTCACTCCAATTCTTGGCTAGAGTTTGGCATTAAAACAGCTGCAATATAAAGTATTAAGGTTTTGTAAGTATATTTTGAAAGCCTCTCCATAAAAGAACAATTTTGCTTAGACTATATACCTAGAAACATTACTAATCTGAAGTTAATTATAAATCAGAATTAATCAGTTTTTAAATGCTACTTTATGCACACACTACTTGTGCCCAAGCTTGGCAAATTTGTGAATCCATTGGTTAACGTCTCTGGCCTCAGTTTTTTAATCTGTAAAATGGGTTGTTAATAATGTTGATCTCATGGGTTTCTATTTAGGATAAAATGAGGTAATTCATATAAATGGCCTAGCACAATTCCTGTATATCATAATGATACAATAAATAGCTAGCATTTATAATCAAGCATTATCTTGATTACTTTTCCTATCACTACAACGGCTTATGTGAGTAGGAACCAAAGTTCTAAAATGAAAAACTTTAAAGGGACAAACGTCCAATGGAGTTCCAAATCAGCTCTGGGGAACTAGCTTTATGCGCCTTTATTATTTTATGCCCTTCCTTATCTTCATGCGTTTTACTGGTCCTTTACCCTGAAACATCCTTTCCAACCTTTTCTACGTACTTGAATCTAAATATCTAAAAGCTCAGACTTCTTAAACCACCAGTCTCCCAGAAGAGTTCCCCTCTGTTCACAGTTATCTTGTAAATTCTTCTGCTATACCACTTCTAATGAAAATTACTTGTATGTATGAGTTTATGTTAATCTCCTTTGCAGAAGGAGTTTTTTGGGGTTAAAAATAATGCATTATGCATATTTGGGTCCCCAGAACCTGGCATAATGATTGGGTTCTAAGTAAATCATTAGTCAATGAAGGAAGTGTTAATGGGCATTTGGGGTGTGCTTGCACCTAGTATAAACCTGTCTGCAAATACAAGGAGACTTTGTAAAGCCAGGTCAGTGTTAACACTGGTGACAACTCACTAAATCGCAGTTGCACATAATTCAGGAAAATGGGGAATCCCCAATGCCTCCATTTTCTTCTAAATTTTTATCGATAAATCTATAGGGATTTTCTACTGAACATCACCATAAATTATGGTCCCTTAGGAAATAATAACGGTGCTTCCATACTTGTGTGTGTGTGTGTGTGTGTGTGCTTTTGTTGTGCTGTTTTACAGAGCAATTGGAGCCAACCCCCTTTACTGTGACTGTAACATGCAGTGGTTATCCGACTGGGTAAAGTCGGAATACAAAGAACCAGGAATTGCTCGCTGTGCTGGCCCTGGAGAAATGGCAGATAAACTATTACTCACAACTCCCTCCAAAAAATTTACATGTCAAGGTATGGTTCTTAACCAGTTGTACTTCTGTAAATAAAACTTCACTGTATTAATTTAAAAGAAAAAAGAAAACCATGGGCTCCTAGATTTCATGGGTATAGCTGAAAAACTCCAATAAATAATTACTGTTTCTTCCCATACTTGGAGAAGACAGAGCAGTTACCTGAGGAGCCCAAGGAAAGAATTTATTTTCAAATAAATCGCAGAAATAATCCATTGGAAATAACTAAGTTTTCTTTAAAATGTGTGGAGAAATGAAGAGTACACGATTTATGGAAATTCCTCTCATAGCCTCTAACAAGTGAAATATTTTGCTTTTGCTTTGTCTGAATGTGTACCCTGCTCCTAGGGCTGCCAGGGCCCTGTGGCTTCCTGATTCCGGGTAAGGAGAAATGAGCCCTCCCCAGTGTTCAGGCCAGACCTTCCGACTCACCTCCTGTGCTTCACTCTCCCTGTGTTGATGGTGCTGTTTCCTGCTTGTTTGGATCCTTTTCTTTTCCCTTTGTTTTATGTACTTGTGAATTCTATACAGTGGCCTAGTAACAAATATTTTCTTCTCTTATTACAAAAGTAATCTATGCCCAACATAGAAAATCTAAAGAATAGGAAAATGTAAACAATAAGAAACTAAAGATCTAAATCTAACAATTAAGGACAATACCAAAACTTAATCACTATTAAACTTGTTTTGTATATCTTTCCACTTTTTCTAGTCAAATATATGGATTTAAGTTTCTTACCAAAAATAGGGTAGAAGGTTACTATAATCCTTAATTTTTGATGTTTCAAGAGGGCCACTTTTAATTATTAGATGGAGGAGAGAAATTCTTAAAAATTCTAAATGTGTAAGCAGCAAATGCTTATTAAACTTGTTTTATGGGTAAAACTAAACCTTGGGTATTGTGGAGCATAGAGGAATTTGCAGACCTACCTGAAAAGATAAGCTTTCAACACTTGATCATGTAGGTGGGAAAACATATCTAAGTAGGTAACAGTGTGCAGTGAATCACAGAATGAAGACCAGCCCGGTTTCACCTGGGCTAAATCCCAGCTTCAATTTTCAATAGCTATGTAGCTTTAGTTTACTACCTTAACCAGCCTGTGGTTCAGATTCCTCGTCTGTAGGCAGAGGTGATGATAATACATACCAGAAGGGGTTTTTTAAGATTAGATGAGATATTATAAGTGGAATCTTAAGAAAAGAAAATGTCGTTTTCACAGAAACAGAGAATAGAATGGTAGTCTCCAGGGGCTGGGAGAGAGGGAAAATGGGGAGATGTTGGTGAAAGTGTACAAACTTTCAGTTATAAGGACAATAAGTTCTAAGAATCTAATGCACAGCATGGTGACAATAGTGAATAATACGGTATTGGATACTTAAAAGTTTCTGAGAGTAAATCTTAAGCATTCTCCCCACACACACACGAAAGTTAACTGTGTGAGGTGATGGATGTATATTACCTTGCTCTTGTTAATCACTACACAGTGTATATGTATATCAAATCATCAGGTTATACATTTTAAGTACATACAATTATATTTGTCAAATATTGTTCAATAAAGTTGGGGGAAAAGGATTCATTTATTTCATATATATAAAACATGCTTACTGCCTTACACACAATAAGCTCTCAGTATAGGTTAGCTGCCATTTTTATTATTATAACATTTCAAAACACCAGCAAAAATATGATACGGGATGGCATGCCATGTTCTGTTGGTGAAAGAAGGAATTTTCAAAAACTGTATTCCCTCCTCCAAACATTTTTAAGTGGTCATCTGATGTTTTTTCATAGTTATAAATGGTTACAGGAGATGTAATTCCCAGTGCATTGTAAATATTGGTATCTTAAAACAACACTCTTCCATTATTCTTTTAAATGTATTTGGTGGAATCTAAATATCACAGCCAATTTTAAAAGAAACAAAAACAAGATCCTCATATTTTATGTTGCTCTTTTTCCTCAAACTTTGATTTTTCTCCTTGAATTTCTATTTCCAGTACCTCAGAGAACTGTATCATTCTTCACTACCAAAAATATGTATATAATTTGAATATTTAAAATTTCCTACCACTAAAGATCTATGAGTTTTTAAATTTTTATTAGAATTAATTGTTGTCAATAATGCTTAATGCAACACTGATTGCGACAGCATAATTATTTATCAATATGCTCATATATTCAAAATTGAAATTAAAATTTTATTGGAAATGCCTCTCTGGGATTATGTGCATTGATTGCAAGAGGCTTTGCAAATAACCAGTGTTTTAAATTATTCTTTTGTAACCTCAGATGCTTCCTTGGGGCAGTGCCCCATGGTAAATTTCTGGTGGGCTGAGAAGTATATCATTTTTTTGTAAGGCGGAGATGATTGTCAAAGGGGAGATAGGGGAGGAGAAACTGGCATAAAAGCTTACTTGTAGGCATGTTATTGGGCAGATTGATTCTAGAAATAGTATATAGACAAGCTGAGCAACTGCAGACTGATTCTGTTACACTCTCTGTACCCAGGGATACTCACACTCCGCTTTGAAAAATGCTGGTGTTTATCTTCAATTCTTCAAGCTTAGAGTTCCGTGAAGATATTTCTTTTTTTTTTTAATTTTTTAAAAATTAATTAATTAGTTTATTTTGGGCTGTGTTGTGTCTTCATTGCTGCGCGCGGGCTTTTCTCTAGTTGCAGCGAGCGGGGGCTACTCTTAGGTGCAGTGCATGGGCTTCTCACTGCAGTGGCTTCTCTTGTTGTGGAGCACGGGCTCTAGGTGCGCAGGCTTCAGTAGTTGTGGCACGTGGGCTCAGTAGTTGTGGCTCGCGGGCTCTAGAGCGCAGGCTCAGTAGTTGTGGCACACGGGCTTAGTCGCTCTGCAGCATGTGGGATCTCCCCGGGCCAGGGCTTGAACCCGTGTCCCCTGCGTTGGCAGGTGGATTCTTAACCACTGTGCTACCAGGGAAGTGCCCACATTAATTTGTTAAATGTTCCCAGAAGACCAGTGAATACAAACATACATACATACATGCATAAATGTCTGTTTAACTCAAGATTTGTCTAATTGATTTGACCTTTTCTTCATTAATAGTATCTTTTGTTCTTAGTATAGCATGAATGGAAATATGCTTTGGTCTGGCTCGGTGTAGCCTGATAGACCGTTCTGCAGTGATAGAAATGTTCCATACCTGTGCTATCCAATACGGTAGCCACTAGCCACATGTGGCTGTTGAAATGTAGCTAAGGCAACTGCGGAAATGATTTTTTAAATTGTATTTAAATTTAAACTTCAATAGTCATATGTAGCTGGTGGCTACCATATTGCATAGTGCTGGTGCTACAGGGCTCAGATGAAGAAATCCTGTCAGAGAGTGGCTGTGAAACGTTTCTTACAAGAGTGTCTAAGCCAGTTGTTTGGCTAAGCAGGCAAGTGTGAGGACCTGAGCTACAAGTGGGTGGAACTGCAGGAGCCCAGCTGTGATGTAGGAAAATGCTGGAACTGTGACAGTTTATTTAATATTCACTGACTCGTCAAATTAACAAATCACACATGTTTCAAGGTACATCCTAAACTACATAGCAGACAGCATAGGTGTAGGCCAGTTGGCAAGAAGTGTAGACATTCAGAACTCAACAAATTTAGTGTAATTGCACCTAGCAAACTTTAAGATTTACTCAGTTCTTCTATAACAACATAATTTTAGAGAGATAGCAAACATTGAAACTCATAATGTCCTTTGCCAGCATTTCTCGATATTTGTCAGAATATTGTGAACCACTCTCATATTCTTTGCTAGAAATATTTACTCATAATAAATGGATTGGTAAAGGCAAAGTATTCTAATCCATTCATTAAAATAATTAACTCTGCGAAATCTACTGAGTACTGTGGTTTTGAGTTTACATGCTTTATGAGCTTGAAAGCAGTAAAATTACACTTCTTTAAATATTTTATAATTTGAGTTTTTTATATTTTAATTTAACTTTTGTGCCAGTTTTAATGTGCTTTATTTATTTATGAAAATCATACAAGTACATACTCCTAATATTAAAGTTTGTAAATATGTAATTTCAAATTACAGCAGGAAGATGAATATTCTTTATTTGAAAACATGTTTATGTAGCTATATTTAAATACAACTTAAATATTTTCTCTGCTAGAAAAGACAATAATATTATTTTGAATAATTAATTCTTTCAATACAATTTTTATCTTACATTTTTCAGAGTATTTTCTTTGTAGTATAATCTCATAGTTTCAGTGCACAACAGAAATAAATGAACTGAATGAAATAGATTATCAGAGCATATTTAATTAATACCCAGATTAGGGCATTCTTGAATGGGAAGCAGATGGTCATGACTTGTTGTTATAACCCAGATGTCCTGTCTTCATCTTTTAAATATCAGATGATATTAGAATGCTCAAGCAGAAAATGAAGGGTTTTGCCCTCTCCAGGTTTTCATTGAAAATGTCAGCATGGAATGTAGAATATTGTTAATTTCTAATATTTCCTTTATTGCTCTTGGTTCAGGAAGCTTTAGCTATGCAGGCTACTAAATTGTTCACTTTTAATTTTACAGACATTTATTAAACACTTAAGTGTGCTAAGGAGTGAACAGTCTAAAGGAAACAAGTGGTATATTGCCTCTTTCATTCAACAAATATTATGTGAGTTCCTGTTATGCACCAGGCACAACTCCAAGGTATTAAGAATACAATAATAAATAGGACAGAAAAACCCCTGCCTTTATGGAGCTTATATTCTACTGATAGATACATTTAAATGGATAATTGCAAAACGATATGGAAGTTTGGTGATAGAAATATATATACAATATTAATAATGTATATCCAAACCAAACAATTGTGGAATTGTAACCAATACCACCAGGTCCATCAGGGCATCAGGAGACTCTTATAGTGAGTCAGGTGGAACTGAGAATGGAGCACGAGTCGGGGAAAGCAGCCCCAGTGGTCAGGTGTCTGGTAGCCAGGAACCCAATGAAGAGGCAGGCGTATGGTGCGCAACATACCTCATTAGTTATCTGTAAAGATCAGCTAAGGGGACGGGAAACCTGGGACCTTTTCATATCCCAGAATGATCAACATTCCACCACCACATGGTTGATCTCTTCTGCTATTTTTATAGGGGAAGAATCCTGTAGATTCTGGAATTTCTGGGAAAAATTCCACATCTCTCAGTAATAACATTGTAATATTGTCAGTTTTTTTTCCCCCAGTGAGATCAACATTTCCTTTTGGGGGGTGTTCTTGACAAGTTCAAGGTCTTTTGTTTTTTTTCCTCAAAATTATTAGTTAATATTGTCCTTAATCATTTAATTAAAGTATGAAGGTGATTAAATAATTTAACCTAAAGTAATGAAAAATTTACTAGTTACATCTGTTTTGAAATAGTATTTAAAACTTGGTCAAATCCTTTTTACATTTTCAGATTTAGTATCACTAGCACATAGTTATAAATTTGAAATAACCTTAGCTTTGGGGGATTATGATTTGCTCGCTGACTAAAGAAAATATTCAGGTTTCTACATAGTTATTTGCCAAAAGCACCATCTTTAAAAAACAAACAAGGGCTGTTTTTCATTATACTTTTTAAAAACTTAAAACACTGGGAAATTTTTAACAGACATTTATTTTAATAGGTGATTAGAATCAATGATTTGTATTCCGTTCTTAAATATCATACATCTATATCATCTCTGATACAATAATTCCATAAAGTAATTATTTCTCTTTTTCTTTTAAGTGTGCTTCAAGAAGTTTATTTACTGGCTTAAGATCATATGTATGTGTAACAAATGGCCAAGCCAGGGAATCCCAGAGGTGTTTTTGTTTAACCATATATAAAATGCAAATTTGTAGGATTTTAACCCCCTATCATCTAGGGACCATCTCTACCCCTCCATTGAAACTATAGGGATACCAGTGACTTCCCTCTTGCCCATTTCAATAGCTTCTTTTTAGCTTCTTTATTTGCCCTCTTTTCATCTTAGACAGTGGTGGCCACTGCTCCCTCTTGTACATTCCCGTTGCCTCTTCATTCCTTTGCTGACATCTCTTTCTTACCCACTCTTTAATATTGACATATGTGGGGTTCTCTCCTTAGCCCTGTTAATTTAATTGATTTCGGTCCTGTGGCTTCAAGTATCTAGCCATGACTTTTCTTATGAACTTCAGATTCATATTTCCATTCACCTAGTGAATTCCTCCCCCTTGCTGGCTTGCAGAAACTTAAAACACATATTCCAAAATATGCCTTCCCGTTTTCCACATTCTCTTGCAAGTGTGTCCTGTAGTTGATCCATAGATGTCTCTATTACTGAACTACTAGTTAGTCATGCCCAATATCAAATATCCACCTATGTTTTTTCTGAGTCGTCTTTGATCTATGTCTAACTTTATACAAGGGCAGTACTAGAGGGTTCTACTATTTGACTCATGTGTCCAAGGGACACCAGAATGAAGGCAGACTCTAGGATATAGTTAGAAATGTGTGTTTGGAGCTTTTAGTCATAAGTCAAAGTGAGATACAGTTCTCAGTGGGTGGCAATATTAGTGTCAGGTGCATAGCTAGTGATTTGAGTCAAGTAAGCAAGTCTGCCTACAAGCTTTAATGGATTTGTGGTCCAGCAGTTCTTCCATCAAAGTTAAAGTAACTGACAAAGACAAATTGTTAACCAAACTTTCTGCTCGTTTTCCCTTTGAATTATTAAGCTAAACACAACTCCACTCCATATAGCTGATGCTAGAGAACTCTCTTAAGTCCAGACCTAATCTTAAATCAATCTAGATATCCTAGACTGGCCTTCATTTCAGTGACATTAGTAAACATTTGTATTCAGGAAGCTAGATTTGTTTTCTCCTCTGCGGCATCCTTCTCCTCTACGGCACACATCTTCGGAGGGCTAATGTGTTGGCAATAATTTAACACTTCTTGGAACCGGCTTTTGGAAGAAAGAATGTTTGAAGATTGGTGAAGTTGTATCAGCAAGCAAGTTGTAGTTCCTTGCCAAGCGTCAATGCAAGAACAAAAAGAACCTCTCCTTCTTAATTGTGTGCTGTTATTTCTCGTGGTTGTCCACGCCAGATTTACAAATCACGTTGCAGTCCTTAAAAACATAAAATCATTCACTCTAGGTGTCGTTACCCAATGGGAAATTATCTCTCGGTGCCCATTTCCACTCTCCCTTGTTTTAGTTAATAATAGCCCCTACAGTTTTTCCAAATTTCCAAAGCTCCTGGCATAGACCGAAGGTACTCAGTGAACTTGCAATGAATGAATAAACAGCAAGCTCTAATTTGCCTTTGTGCTAAAATTTGAACAAACATACAGAGGAAGACTTACTCTCTTTTCTCCTTTTAAGTAAACCACTTATGTCCCTCCCAGCCCCTGCCTTCTTTGGATGTCTAGACTTTAAAGAGTTTCAGAACTTTCTGTGGCTTCTGTGCTTGTTCTCACTATGTTCTGTGCTCAGAATTCATTAGCATCTCATTTAAACCTTAAAGCAACCCACTGAGATGACTGCCATTACTCTCCTAATTCCATACAGTTAAGTAACACATCTAGGTCACTAACTTGGCCTGGTTGACTTCTGATTCTCTTCCTAAGATTACTATGCATTATGATAAGAGCTTGTCTATTTCTTGTTCCTGGACGTCTTCTTTTCATCTGGGACCAGTCAAGTGTGCAAGATTCTATGTGTTGGTTTGCCCTTAGAGAACTATGCTAACCCTTCTACCATTTTGTTTTGACTTTAGCATATCCCTTTGGCTCTGATATTATCTCCTTGTTATAGAAACAGATTAAAGATGTGATTACCCTTGAATAAGAACTTTGCAAGAAAGGGTCTCAGAGAAGTTGTCCCGCATGGAAAATGAAGCACCAATTGAAGGCAAAGACAAGATAGAAGGTAGACTTAGAAGAGAAGCAAAATATAGGTGGGAAGATGAATGAGAGAAGAGAACCAGATACAAAGGATATAGTTCCAAAGGGTTAGAATATAAAAATAAATGAATTTAAATAAACCAAGTGGATGTAAAAATCACATTATAAGAAGAACATTTAGTTAGGTGGAATTATAATCTAAATAAAACAGGAAAAGGAATCATACCATTTTAAGACATTAGGACATATCAGAGGATGCTGCTATTTGGAATTTCTATAATTCATAAACATCTTTTGAATTACCTTTCACTCAAACTCAAGTGCTAGAAATAAGAAATTATCTTTGAAGAATTGATTTTTAAAAGAGGGATTTGAAAAAAGGAGAAGCAAATAGAATGGTAGCTATAGGAGTCAACTTTACCAAGCTGAAGAAATTAGAATTCAATATTTTATATATTCCTCAACCTGATGCCACCAGAACAGTTTGTGGGTTTAGGAAATTATCAGAAGAAGCCTGTGCACATGAGAAAGCTTGTTATTTTGATTCTTGTAGCTAAACTGAATATGTACGGGAGAGCAACAATCTCCCTTCATATACCCATAAGAAATTGCAGATACTGAAAATAGTTGAGCAGGCGTGCTATATTAAAAATGAAACTTGGTCCTGGAAAAAAAGTGGAGAAATTAGATAGTGCTTATTAATCAAATATGGTTCAGTGGATATTTATTCAATAAATCTCGACTGTGCTAAAAACTGGACAGAGGCTACTTCAGCCTGGCAATTTCATTATCTGCATATTCTATTAAAATAATTCTTCAAAACATACCCAGTTTTTTTTCTAAAACAATCTCTAGCTTCTCATCTAAATAATCAAACATAATTTTTGAAAAATGTCACATTCCACAGAATAAACTTAGAAACTGCCAACCCTGAACCCCTCCATTCAAACTACAGCCTTTTGAGGTTGAAAGCACAGAAATAGACTAAAAGGCAGTTTTCCTCAAGGTCTTGGGAAGTAGCCAGATGAATGTTTACAGTCCTTGCATTTGCTGACGTGCTGTTTTGCTGGCGTACATTCTTAGCTGCTTCACCCTATGCCTTTGTTCTAAGAGTCTTCTTTCTTCTAGCCTTGCTCAGGAATCCATTACCATTTAGATATTTCCCTTCCTAGTGCTGATTCTAATTGTGATCATTTTAGCAAACACAAAGCCATTTATTGTGGGGTATGACATTAATTTAACATACTGTTCTAATTAACTGCTGCATTTACTTCCCCAATGTACTGAATAGCTAAATTTATTTGATAAATACATTGGAGGAGGGTGAGAAATTAAATTTCTACATGGCTCACTTCAGTATTAATCCCAGCAATTTCCCAACTGTAATTTGATACAACAACTTCATTCGTTTTTCTGGTACCAAGAAAAAGCAGAGGAGATACAGGCAAGGCCTCCCCTAGTGATTGAGGTGTCACTGGGAGCAAACACCAACCCTTCCCATTAATAGTCATCCCCAGAACTGCCATTTATTTCCAAATAGTTGAAAAAGAAACAGGAATCTCTATGTAAACATATTTCAGGGTTTTTGTTAATAGAAAAACTGAACAGTATAGAACGCTGTCCTTTTTTGGATTGTACTCCAAAACCATTATATGAATATGTATCTCCTAGGGTAAGGGAATATTTAGGTATGAAGAGTTTTAATGGCTACCACGTTACTTTACATTTTCTTTCCTATATGAGTTTCTGTAAGTAGACCAACAGCTTACTGTTGGTCTCTAATCTGTAGAAAAATTTAATTAAAGGACGTTTATATTAGCAGAAGTCATACAGCTTTTTGGGTGGAGGTACCTTGAAGCTTAGAGCAGAGGCAGAAGAGTAGGGGCAGGGGAGGGATGCTATACAGCTGCCTCAGATAACCTTGCTGGAAATTATGTGTGGTGAGACATACACTTAGAATTATCACTGCTAATGCCAGTGAGGATAAAGAACTACAGAGAGATTGATGGTGAAAGCAAAAATATAATTAATATTTACGTTATAAAATATTTGTATTTTAAATATAAAAGTGTCACTGTGACAGAGTGTACTCATCAGACAGTTGCCAAAAGGCAGTCTAGTGAGCTCTCACAAACAGTGCAAAAAGTAGCATCAATGGAACATAATTTTATTGAGGATGGTACACTATCTACATTTTTAGCCACTTATGGAACAAGTATGTGTGACCAAAGGAATGTATCTTCAACTGAATCTGCATTTAATCTAGACCTTTCATGGATTATGACATTTTTTTAATGTGTATCCCAAAAGGTGAGATTGCAAGTAGAGACCGCTTCAGCAGTATTTTCTTCTCGGCGAGGAAGGCACAGAAATCTCACTCATCTTGTGCCTGTGCTAATGTGCTAGCAAACTGAACTGAAGGGACATGAGGGAGGAAATAATGAAGGTTTCAATTTTGGTTTCTTGTCCTAAGCATAAAAGTGGCAGTGTTTTGTATCTCCTGTATGAAAATAACAGTACTGGACTAATATTATCAGGGCAGGTGCATACTATTGCATTTTTATTTGCCCTGATAAATTTTTTTTTCTTTTTTTTCATTTATTTGTTTTATTTTTTTTAACATCTTTATTGGAGTATAATTGCTTTACAATGGTGAGTTAGTTTCTGCTTTATAACAAAGTGAATCAGTTATATGTACATATATCCCCACATCTCCTACCTCTTGCGTCTCCCTCCCACCCTCCTTAACCCACCCCGCTAGGTGGTCACAAAGCACTGAGCTGATCTCCCTATGCTATGTGGCTGCTTCTCACTAGCTATCTGTTTTACATGTGGTAGTGTGTATACGTCCATGCCACTCTCTCACTTCATCCCAGCTTACCCTTCCCCTTTCCCATGTCCTCAAGGCCATTCTCTACGTCTGCGTCTTTATTCCTGTCCTGCCCCTAGGTTCTTCAGAACCCTTTTTTTTTTTTTTAAGATTCCATATCTATGTGTTAGCATACAGTATTTGTTTTTATCTTTCTGACTTACTTCACTCTGTATGACAGTCTCTATGTCTGTCCACCTCACTACAAATAACTCAATTTTGTTTCATTTTATGGCTGAGTAATATTCCATTGTATACATGTGCCACATCTTCTTTATCCATTCATCTGTTGATGGACACTTAGGGTGCTTCCATGACCTGGCTATTGTAAATAGAGCTGCAATGAACATTTTGGTACATGACTCTTTTTGAATTACGGTTTTCTCAGGGTATAAGCCCAGTAGTGAGATTGCTGGGTCATATGGTAGTTCTATTTTTAGTTTTTTAAGGAACCTCCATACTGTTCTCCATAGTGGCTGTATCAATTTACATTCCCACCAATAGTGCAAGAGCGTTCCCTTTTCTCCACACCCTCTCCAGCATTTATTGTTTGTAGATTTTTTGATGATGCCCATTCTGACTGGTATGAGGTGATACCTCATTGTAGTTTTGATTTGCATTTCTCTAATGATTAGTGATGTTGAGCATCCTTTCATGTGTTCATTGGTAATGTGTATATCTTCTTTGGAGAAATGTCTGTTTAGGTCTTCTGCCCGTTTTTGGATTGGGTTGTTTGTTTTTTTTTTGATATTGAGCTGCATGAGCTGCTTGTAAATTTTGGAGATTAATCCTTTGTCAGTTGCTTCATTGGCAAATATTTTCTCCCATTCTGAGGGTTGTCTTTTGGTCTTGTTTATGGTTTCCTTTGCTGTGCAAAACCTTTTAAGTTTCATTAGGTCCCATTTGTTTATTTTTGTTTTTATTTCCATTTCTCTAGGAGATGGGTCAAAAAAGATCTTGCTGTGATTTATGTTGTAGAGTGTTCTGCCTATGTTTTCCTCTAAGAGTTTAATAGTGTCTGGCCTTACATTTAGGTATTTCATCCATTTTGAGTTTATTTTTGTGTATGGTGTTAGGAGTGTTCTAATTTCATTCTTTTACATGTAGCTGTCCCGTTTTCCCAGCACCACTTACTGAAGAGACTGTCTTTTCTCCATTGTATATTCTTGCCACCTTTATCAAAGATAAGGTGACCATAGGTGTGTGGGTTTATCTCTGGGCTTTCTATCCAGTTCCATTGATCTATATTTCTGTTTTTGTGTCAGTACCATACTGTCTTGATTACTGTAGCTTTGTAGTATAGTCTGAAGTCAGGGAGCCTGATTCCTCTAGCTCCATTTTTCTTTCTCAAGATTGCTTTGGCTATTCGAGTCTTTTGTGTTTCCATGCAAATTGTGAAATTTTTTGTTCTAGTTCTGTAAAAAATGCCATTGGTAGTTTGATAGGGATTACATTGAATCTGTAAATTGCTTTGGATAATGTAGTCATCTTCACAATGTTGATTCTTCCAATCCAAGAGAATGGTGTATCTCTCCATCTGTTTGTATCATCTTTAACTTCTTTCATCAGTGTCTTATAGTTTTCTGCATACAGGTCTTTTGTCTCCTTAGGTAGGTTTATTCCTAGGTATCTTATTCTTCTCGTGGCAATGGTAAATGGGAGAGTTTCCTTAATTTCTCTTTCAGATTTTTCATCATTAGTGTATAGGAAAGCAAGATATTTCTGTGCATTAATGTTGTATCCTGCTACTTTACCAAATTCATTCATTAGCTCTAGTAGTTTTCTGGTAGCATCTTTAGGATTCTCTATGTATAGTATCATGGCATCTGCAAACAGTGACAGTTTTACTTCTTCTTTTCCGATTTGGATTCCTTTTATTTCTTTTTCTTCTCTGATTCCTGTGGCTAACACTTCCAAAACTATGTTGAATAATAGTGGTGAGAGTGGACAACCTTGTCTTGTTCCTGATCTTAGAGGAAATGGTTTCAGTTTTTCACCATTGAGAACGATGTTGGCTGTGGGTTTGTCATATGTGGCCTTTATTATGTTGAGGTAAGTTCCCTCTATGCCTACTTTCTGGAGGGTTTTTATCATAAATGCGTGTTGATTATGTCAAAAGTTTTTTCTGCATCTATTGAGATGATCATATGGTTTTTTTTCCTTCACTTTGTTAATATGGTGTATCACATTGATTGATTTGCATATATTGAAGAATCTTGCATTCCTGGGATAAACCCCAATTGATCATGGTGTATGATCCTTTTAATGTGCTGTTGGATTCTGTTTGCTAGTATTTTGTTGAGGATTTTTGCATCACTGTTAATCAGTAATATTGGCCTGTAGTTTTCTTTTTTTGTGACATCTTTGTCTGGTTTTGGTATCAGGGTGATCGTGGCCTTGTAGAATGAGTTTGGGAGTGTTCCTCTCTCTGCTATATTTTGGAAGAGTTTGAGAAGGGTAGGTGTTAGCTCTTCTCTAAATGTTTGATAGAATTCTCCTGTGAAGCCATCTGGTCCTGAGCTTTTGTTTGTTGAAAGATTTTTAATCACAGTCTCAATTTCAGTGCTTGTGATTGGTCTGTTTATATTTTCTATTTCTTCCTGGTTCAGTCTCGGAAGGTTGTGTTTTTCTAAGAATTTGTCCATTTCTTCCAGGTTGTCCATTTTATTGGCATATAGTTGCTTGCAGTAATTTCTCATGATCCTTTGTATCTCTGCAGTGTCAGTTGTTACTTCTTCTTTTTCATCTGTAATTCTGTTGATTTGAGTTTTCTCCCTTTTTTTCTTGATGAGACTGCCTAATGGTTTATCAATTTTGTTTATCTTCTCAAAGAACCAGCGTTTAGTTTTATTGATCTTTGCTATCATTTCCTTCATTTCTTTTTCATTTATTTCTTTTTTTTTTTTTAATTTTCTAAGTATTTCTTTTTTTTTTTTAATTTTTATTTATTTATTTATTTATTTATTTATTTTTGGCTGTGTTGGGTCTTCGGTTCGTGCGAGGGCTTTCTCCAGTTGCGGCAAGCGGGGGCCACTCTTCATCGCGGTGCGGGGACCGCTCTTCATCGCGGTGCGCGGGCCTTTCTCTATCGCGGCCCCTCCCGTTGCGGGGCACAGGCTCCAGACGCGCAGGCTCAGCAATTGTGGCTCACGGGCCCAGCTGCTCCGTGGCATGTGGGATCTTCCCAGACCAGGGCTCGAACCTGTGTCCCCTGCATTAGCAGGCAGATTCTCAACCACTGCGCCACCAGGGAAGCCCTTCATTTATTTCTGATCTGATCTTTATGATTTCTTCCTTCTGCTAACTCTGGGGTTTTTTTTGTTCTTCTTTCTCTAATTGCTTTAGGGGTAAGCTTAGGTTGTTTATTTGAGATGTTTCTTGTTTCTTGAGGTAGGATTCTATTGCTATAAACTTCCCTTGTAGAACGGCTTTTGCTGCATCCCATAGGTTTTGCATCATGGTGTTTTCATTGTCATTTGTTTCTAGGTATTTTTTGATTTCCTCTTTGATTTCTTCAGTTATCTCTTGGTTATTTAGTAGCGTATTGTTTAGCCTCCATGTGTGTGTATTTTTTACAGATTTTTTTCCTGTAATTGATATCTAGTCTCATAGCATTGTGGTTGGAACAGATACTTGATACAATTTCAATTTTCTTAAATTTACCGGGGCTTGATTTGTGACCCAAGATGTGATCTATCCTGGAGAATGTTCCATGTACACTTGTGAAGATAGTGTAACCTGCTGTTTTTGGATGGAATGTCCTATAAATATCAATTAAATGTATCTGGTCTATTGTGTCATTTAAAGCTTGTGTTTCCTTATTAGTTTTCTGTCTGGATGATCTGTCCATTGGTGTAAGTGAGGTGTTAAAGTCCCCCACTATTATTGTGTTACTGTCGATTTCCTCTTTTATAGCTGTTAGTGTTAGCCTTATGTGTTGAGGTGCTCCTATGTTGGGTGCATATATATTTAAAATTGTTTTATCTTCTTCTTGGATTGATCCCTTGATCATTATGTAGTGTCCTTCTTTGTCTCTTGTAATAGTCTTTATTTTAAAGTCTATTTTGTCTGATATGAGAATTGCTACTCCAGCTTTCTTTTGATTTCCATTTGCATGGAATATCTTTTTCTATCCCCACACTTTCAGTCTATATGTGTCCCTAGGTCTGAAGTAGGTCTCTTGTAGACAGCCTATATACGGGTCTTGTTTTTGTATCCATTCAGCCAGTCTATGTCTTTTGGTTGGAGCATTTAATCCATTTACATTTAAGGTAGTTATAGATATGTATGTTCCTATGACCATTTTCTTAATTGTTTTGGGTTTGTTATTGTAGGTCTTTTACTTCTCTTCTGTTTCCAGTCTAGAGAAGTTCCTTTAGCATTTGTTGTAAAGCTGGTTTGGTGGTGCTGAATTCTCTTAACTTTTGCTTGTCTGTAAATGTTTTAATTTCTCCATTGAATCTGAATGAGAGCCTTGCTGGTACAGAGTAATCTTGGTTGTAGGTTTTTCCCTTTCATCACTTTAAATATGTCCTGCCATACCCTTCTGGCTTGCAGAGTTTCTGCTGAAAGGTCAGCTGTTAACCTTATGTGGATTCTCTTGTATGTTATTTGTTGCTTTTCCTTTGCTGCTTTTAATATTTTTTCTTTGTATTTAATTTTTAATAGTTTGATTAATATGTGTCTTGGTGTGTTTCTCCTTGGATTTATCCTGTATGGGACTCTCTGCACTTCCTGGACTTGACTGAGTATTTCCTTTCCCATATTAGGGAAGTTTTTAAGTATAATCTCTTCAAATATTTTCTCAGTCCCTTTCTTTTTCTGTTCTTCTTCTGGGACCCCTATAATTCAAATGTTGGTGTTTTTAATGTTGTCCCAGATGTCTCTGAGACTGTCCTCAATTCTCTTCATTCTTTTTTCTTTATTCTGCTCTGTGGTAGTTATTTCCCCTATTTTATCTTCCAGGTCAGTTTTCTGTTCTTCTGCCTCAGTTATTCTGCCATTTATTCCTTCTAGAGAACTTTTAATTTCGTTTATTGTGTTGTTCATCATTGTTTGTTTGCTCTTTAGTTCTTCTCGGTCCTTGTTAAATGTTTCTTGTATTTTTTCCTTCTGTTTCCATGATTTTGGATCATCTTTACTATCATTACTCTGAATTATTTTTCAGGTAGACTGCCTATTTCCCCTTCATTTGTTTGGTCTGTTGGGTTTTAACCTTGCTCTTTCATCTGCTGTGTGTTTCTCTTTCTTCTTATTTTGCTTAACTTACTTTGTTTGGGGGTCTCCTTTTCGCAGGGTGCAGATTCGTAGTTCCCATTGTTTTTGGTGTCTGCCCCCCAGTGGCTAAGGTTAGTTCAGTGGGTTGTGTAGGCTTCCTGGTGGAGGGGACTATTGCCTGTGTCCTGGTGGATGAGGCTGGATCTTGTCTTTCTGATGGGTAGGACTGCATCTGGTGGTGTGTTTTGGGGTGTCTGTGATCTTATTGTTATTTTAGGCAGCCTCTCTGCTAATGGGTGAGGTTGTGTCCCTGTCTTGCTAGTTGTTTGGCATAGGGTGTCCAGCACTGTAGCTTGCTGGTCATTGAGTGGAGCTTGGTCTTACCATTGAGATGGAGATCTCTGGGAGAGCTTTCGCCATTTGATATATACATGGAGCTGGGAGGTCTCTGGTGGACCAGTGTCCTGAACTTGGCTCTTCCACCTCAGAGGCACAAGGCTGACACCCGCCCGGAGCACCAAGACCCTGTCAGCCACATGGCTCAGAAGATAAGGGAGAAACAAGAATGGATGGATGGATGGATGGAAGGAAGGAAGAAGTCATTAAAATAAAAAGTGAAAAAATTATTAAAAATTTAAAAAATTAAAAGTAATAAAAAAAAGAAAGAAAGAAAGAAGAGAGCAACCAAACCAAATAACAAATCCACCAGTGGTAACAAGCACTATAAACTATACTAAAAAGAAAAACGGACAGACAGAACACTAGGACAAATGGTAAAAGCAAAGCTATACAGACTTAATCACACAAAGAAGCATACAGATACACACTCACAAAAAGTAAAAAGGAAGAAAATATATATATCTTTTGGGAAGTCTGAGGTCTTCTGCCAGCGTTCAGTAGGTTTTGTAGGAGTTGTTCCACATGTAGATGTATTTCTGATGTATTTGTGGGGAGGAAGGTGAGCTCCACATCTTACTCCTCCGCCATCTTGAAGGTCTCCTGAATTTCTACTTATTCAAAACCTTGCCCACCCATCCCCCAGCACACACACCCGCAGTCCTCTTTGGGATCCATGGCTTTCCATACCAGCCGCCTGAGTTAAGTTGCAGGCACTGGCCATGGAAAGCATCCACATAAGCTAGTCAGCTAATGAGGGGACTGACCCTGTGATGCTGGCATCACTAATGTCAGATCTTAACTACCTAAGCTCACAACTCAGAGCCCTACTCTGACATCAGAGAGTTTCACTATTCACTCCCAATGAGATGGCCTCCTGTTGCGTTCTTAAAGATAATTATGATGATGCTGATTTCTGGTTTTGTCATGGAAGAGAAACACATATAGATATGTGACCAATAATAATTTTGTACAAAATTTACTGTTACATTAAGGCATTGAAATAATTTTAAGTGAACTGAAAACAGAAAGCATCCACTTCTCATATTTTTCAATCAATTTTTAGGTCCTGTAGATGTCAATATTCTAGCTAAATGTAATCCCTGCTTATCGAATCCATGTAAAAATGATGGCACCTGTAACAATGATCCAGTTGACTTTTATCGCTGCACCTGTCCATATGGTTTCAAGGTAAGTAGAAGCTGTTGTGGGAACCAAGATCTGAAAGCGTAGCTTTCCTCGGTGGGTCTTTATTATTCTGTTGTGCTTTCTCTATGTGCTGAGAACTACTCTATTTACACTCAACTTGACCATTCCTTGTCCAGGGGCAGGACTGTGATGTTCCAATTCATGCATGCATCAGTAACCCATGTAAACATGGAGGAACTTGCCACTTAAAAGAAGGAGAAAAAGATGGCTTCTGGTAGGTCATTGATCTGTGATCTTCTGTGTCTGAAGTATTTGAGCAAGAATAAGCAAAGATGCATTTTTCCTTTTTAAATCCAAGGGCTTTATTTTAAAAAGAATACCAGAAGTTCTGTTCATAAGGAAAATGTGTATTAGTCCCTTGCAGAGGTATTTCGATATAAAAACAAATTGAGACATTACAGTATTCTCAGCTCAGGATGCTACAAAGCCAAGCAATTTAAAAACACTCACATGTGTACATTGGAACTAATCAAGTCAGATTAGGTCAAGACAAATGAGTGGCTCTGTTATGCTAATTAATAGTCAAATAGTCCCCTACTGCAAGGCATATATCCATCTGTTGTTTTGTGTGTTGCTTTAACAGACCGTGTGTAATGATAAGATGTGGGTCCCACTGAAACAGAAAAGTAATGACTCATTTCCAAGCCACAATATGTGTAGACAAACATGCTGTGAACATTTTTAATCAGGAGTTATTTAATCATACAGTTACTTCAGATCTACTTCATGAATTATGAAACAGAGTTCTTATAATGAAAACTAATAACTTCATATAAGAATGCTAATCTACTACTAAAGCTTGTTAGAAATACCACTTTTTATAATACATATACTTCATTTCTGCATTCTGTTATGAAGTTGTCTCTTTTTCATCAAGCCTTTACTCAAAGATTATTCTGATGCCTAGCAAGATGAAAGGTACAATGTATTATGCCAGTGAAAAATTGTATTTGTTGAGAGTTAAAGAGAATATTCATATTTTATAATTGCAAGGAAGACAAAGTTTTATTTTCAGATTTCTTTTTTGCTTTGAGACATCAAGAACATAGGGTAGTATGTGTAATTTTTAAAAAATCAGAATCATTCCTCCTCATTTATGAGCAAAGAAGCATGAATTATTTTATTAGAACACAGCTAGAGATTAAGATATCTAGGGCTGTAGAGTAAACTTTGCTCATTTTTTAGACCTGCACATGTATTGGATTTATTGACTTATAGGACCATGGGGCCATTTGCCATCTTGCAGCCAGCATAAATTTTCTTTCTCAAATTGTTTCTGATTTGGGGGATATTACCTTAAATTGACGCTTACAACATGTCATTTAAAAGCATTTTAAAAATCAGTTTCTTGTCGTTAAAAGCTCTGTAATTGATGAGTGTATTTAGTGTTTTTCAATATTTAGACCATATGGTTTGAAAATGTAGGAAGGTGTCTTTTGTCTTTTCTTCCCCTGGCATTCAGGTGTATTTGTGCTGATGGATTTGAAGGAGAAAATTGTGAAATCAATGTTGATGACTGTGAAGATAATGACTGTGAAAATAACTCTACATGCGTCGATGGAATTAATAACTACACATGCCTTTGCCCACCTGAGTACACAGGTAGGAAGACTAGGAAATGCTATGCCATCAATCTGTGTATCTGTTTGAAAGCACCACTGACACTATGCTGCATGTGTTTAGTAGACCATTGTATTATTCAATAACTGATAGGTGTTTTGGAAATTAGGTGTAATGTAATAACAGACGGAGTTAAAGATGGTTTCAGCCAACCAAATAAAAGTCCTGGGGAGCTCAGTTGGAAGATACGCATCCATCATAAAGTAATACTTTCCAGCACAAAAGAAGTTATCATACTGAAGCTTTTAGTCCCACAACTGAATGACATTTTCATGCAAAGCACTTTTCCTATGCAGACCAACCCACCAATACATATGTGAAAAGGGAGCATTTCTTTACATAGGCAAAAAATAACCAAGCATTTGAGATTCTTCGTGTCCATACTTGTTTATTCATTAGTGAGTGTTTGCATGTAGCAACTCATGTCCCTCAAAATAAATCGCAATTAGGAAGATATTGATCACTTTGGATAATCTTTATCAGACCATTCTCCCCCCACCCCACCTTTTTTTTTTCTATCTTGATACAAAATGTCAGGAGTAAATGTGGTAAATCTCATGAGACTATCCAAACTGCTAAACTTCTGCCCTGGATAAACCAATTTGCTATAAAGTCAGCATCAAGTTTACAACTTACTTATTATGTCAGAATATCTATTTTGATCGTCTTTTGTGGCTATGAATAAGAAACTTCATAGTTACATTCTTATTTCTTAATAAACCATTTAGTTTTAAAATTGGTAGAGAAAAGGAGAATGTTACATATTTTATTTGTAAGAAAAAATGGAGAAGTAGATTCTGTCACTCTATTCAAAGTTACCATTTTCATTTGGCTGGGTATTTTTCATTAATTGTATTTATTTCCATATACATAGTTAAGAATATCAGAGGGTAAAACAGCTACTTGGATGACTGAGGTTAACATCTCTAGACATGAAAAATGGAAGCACATCTGTATGATTAATTTTCCCAGGGATTTGTTAGAAAAGCACTGAAATTTAAGCTTTTATGGAATACTCAAACTTTGCATTTTAAGAGGTACTTTCTTGATGGGAAGATGCTAAATAGAATAATGAGTTTTTGTTTTGATATCCCGGGTCTGTTTGAGAGATTCTGCAGCTGCCTTTTCTATGGTATGATTTTTTTTTTTTTTTTTTCACACCAGTGAAGTACCTGATGCCATACGAAGTAATATACTAAGTTTCCGGTAGAAATTTTAACATGTATCACCAGTTACTCTATTTTATATATATATATATATATATATATATATATATATATATATATATATATAGCACTTGGACTCCTTAGTGGCCAGAATTTGAATTCTTTATTATTTTGCATTAATTAAGGATAGCAAGTATGTCTAATATGCACCCATTCTAACATAGCTAGGAAGAGTTTAGGTGTTACATAGCTTTGACATTCACACAAGTTTTACTTGTGTCACACCTCAGATACATGCCATTAGCCTGAGTGCACAGATTCTCGAGCCCTTGGAGCTACCCCGAGAATCTGAGTTTTTCTGGATGGGCTAATTTAGACTTACACAAGCAGCCCAATGCTTGCACCAAAATCTGTAGCTAGTACCTTCTTAGAGATAGTTCTCTATCCTGTCATTGTTCTGACTATTATAGGAAGAACTTAATTCACTTAATGTCAGAGACCTCTTTAAACTAACCTACTCTGACCAGGACAAATTGGATCTGAGTATTTCCAGCACAGTTTGGTTAGCCAATGTGTTCCTGAGCACAGAAACCAGGAATTTTTCTATATCCCCTAACCAATGAAAACCTAGACCTGACAGCACTGCTGTATTCAGATTCTTAATACCTTTTCCATGATAATTTATATAAAGTGGCAGTCTCTTCTGAGTTGGTTTCATTGGGTCCGCCTTTGGCTTTAGATTTGCTCTACTTTATTCCTTATCCATTTCTTTGAGTCTTTGTTTTACCTTCTCTCCCTTTGTTTTCCAAGCTCCCTTCCTATACCTGATCTTCTTAAACACATGTTTTCTGCATCCTAAAGTGATTCAGTTCAGTGCAACTTCCTCTGAAAAGTATTACGAAGCTTCATTTCCCTGTGTCAGATCTCTTTCTTTGAAACACATCCCAAAAACTCCAAAGCTTATTAGCACAACCACTTCTGAGCCAAAACGTGGCATCTATAAAAGCTATCATGTGGGAACCTGCCATGACTATTTGTCGAGAGCCGTTTGGTGCTCAACAAGAATTGAGACTCTTCTGGTTTTTTCAGTCATATCTATTGCAGGTATCAGTTTGCCTTAATTCGGGCTAAGGATAAACATTGCACTCTATAGAAAGTTCATAGCATACAAAACATGAAGATACTATCACTATAACTTTGGGTTGGGTTTTGTGGGAAGTGAAGAGTCTTGCAAATTGACATTAGAGCAGATACCTAAACCAGACATATTTGTAAATCATCTATTAGCTGTAGCATTTTTGTCCATAGGTGAAATGAGCTCATTTACAACATATCAAAGAACCATCTGCAGATTTTGAAATCAGTGGCACATAAATGGCCTTTAATTATAGGAGGGTATAAATTGTACTCCAGAGCTTTATATCCTGCTTCATCCAAGTCTGCAGTTAGGGAGGCATTTTCTTATATTGTGGCTGTATTGTTTTTGATTTAAGTTTGGAATCTGATTAGTGAGCATGAGATCTTGGAACAGAACCCCTACTGTGCTCAGGGAATATAATAATGTTGTCATTGTTTAAAAATCATTCAAGTTACAAGTTGCTTTTCTGTTTGGAGATTTTTTTTTTACTCTGTATCTCTGAGGCATTCAGTGAGAAAATGAAGTCTTTAGTAGGAACAAATAAGACTTCATAGGAAAAACTTGTAAATTACTATGGTGAAAGTTTTTACATTTGGCACCCATGTTAAGAATCGGAATGGATATGATATGTTAATAGAGAAAATTCAAAGATCTGAAAGCAGTCTGACAGAGAGGTCATGATGTGATGGGCAGGCTGTAAAACATGGATACACGTGTTCAAAATAAAATGAACCACTGTTGGGAAATTTATTAAATTTATTTAAGCCCATGTAACCAGAACTTCACAGTAAATAGTTATTGATTTATTAGAGGACAAAACTCTGTCCTTTCCTGCTGCAGGGATTGACAACATAAATTTTAAGGGTCAGTATTGTTTTTCTGTTATGTAACTGTTACTATCCCCTCCCCACCCAAGTCATCCAAACTGTTATTTTCTACCTAATTCAATCCATCGTCTGTCCTATGTATAACATATGACTGTTGATTGCTAGTATTCTTCAGACAAGATTAATTTTTGAGAAGTTTAATTCACTATGATTCTAAATTAAAATCACTATACTAAGGATTAATAAGACACTGAAATTGCTAAACAAATAATTAAAAAATCCACTCCAGAGTTTTAATAGTAGCTTGAGAGATTGTGTTTTTGGTGATGGTTGGTCATTCTTTTAAAATCATTATTATATCCTTTCTAAAAATAAGGCATTTCTTGAAAGTAAAGTTTTAAAAAATTCCTCAAATTGCACTAGCCCAAAACTTATAAAAGTGAACATTGTAAATATGGCCCCCCTGCGATGTTGAAAAACTTGACACCTTTTCTTAAGCTCTGGTATGAATTCAGGTATTGCATTGAAAAATGTGGTTTTGCATGTTTCCTAAGAGCCAGAACCCTGGATCTGCTGTGTCAAGACTATGTTTCTTAATTAACCCTCTTCTCACAGGACCACATACAAAGATGATACAAACTTGATCACATTTTAACCATGGGGTATTGCTTAATGGGATGGCATACATTCAGTAAATGAAAGTTTCCATACAAGTTGGGTGTGTAAAGGCTTAGAATGTATTTTGTGGAAAAAAATTCAGAACATTTTGATTTTTCCATTTTGTACCATTATCTCTTTGTTTTCCAAATCTCCAATGCCCACACACAAACCATTATGTGCACATCTTACAAAGTAAAGCTGCCTGTTGTTAAATCAACGGTTTAGCCACAGATCTCTTGCTGCCTGTGATGGCATCTGCCTTTTGCCTCATTTTCTCCTTGTTTGTGCGTTTGGCCCGGCTGTAGGTAAGAAATCTAAGCCTTGCTTCAGTTTGCTCTCTCACCCTGGGCTTCTCTGTTGTTAATGCTGTGCTTTGGCTTCCTGTGCTCCGCTGTGTACTGCAATGTAAAACGTCTTTTGTCTCTTCTGTCTTTGTTGCTGCCAGCTGCTAATCTGAATGAGGTGGAAAAAGGTTAGTTGCCTTTTAAGTCTATTATTTTATTTTAGTTTCCCTCTTTCTTTCAAAGCTACATAGATTTCATGGTGTGTACATGGTAAAAGGAATGTTAACAAAAATGAAATCTGAGATCAATATGTCAAATCAGTCATTCAGATCCTTGATATGTAGATAGCTATGCCAAACAGTATAAAGAGGGTATCTGAAATGCACTTTACCAACTTCTGGAAGACTGTGAAAGAAATTCTCTGAGTGGGCAGAAGAAGGGACTAAAAATAAAGACTAACGCTTTCTAGTTTCTACTTGTCTGTATGCTTTTCCTTTTTTAAAGATATCCCAAACATGTATTATTTTTATCATGAAAAACGTAAGTCATTTAGTACAGTACATAGGCTGTAGCTAGAAAAAATTTTAAATAGTGAGAATTTTCCCATACCTTTAAATTAATATCTTTAGTAATTTGAAGCATGAAAAATATTAAAAGATATATACATTTATTAAAACATTTTATGAAATAAAAATTACAAAGCCCAAGAGGTTGATTTATAAAATGACATTGTCAAACTCATAGAATGTCATGAGTACTAGGCAGTGTTTTTAAAGCATAAAAAGAGCCGTAGCTAATCACTGACACTTTATGGTCTGCATGGCTTTCCAAATACATCAGGGCCCAGGAAAGGAAGTCCTGTGGTACTCAGGGTGATCGGCATGTCTGGGGAATCATCATGAAATCTTTGTTAAATTTTTATCTTAAAGATTCGGAATTATACCTAATAACATCGTATTTTCACTCAGCTTGACCAAGAGTCTTTAAGTGCCAAGTACAGGCACAGCATCCTAAAAGGGTGCTTGTCTTGACAGTTGCAGTTGTATGTAAGGCATTAGCAGTATGATTATAGGGCTCACATGGACTATATTGTATAGCAGCTCTGTCTCCTCTTGCTAAGGACTTCATTTTTTTATTTTCTGTTGCATTGTTAAGATGATTTACTGTGTTTAGTCACTTACACTTACCATGTGCAGAGTTAAGTTAAAAAACATGAAAAAAAGTTGTTTCCTATTTGGGAATGTAAAAAATATAGCCTGTACATTCTCTGTGGATTAATGCATCCAATACCATCCTTGGTAAAATGTCATCTTTTGTTTTTTACAAGTACTAAAACAGTTGGTGGTCTGGGGCAGAGATGTCTAAGGTCCGATTCTATCTCAGAAAACACAATGGCAATTATTCTGTCACAGGAAAGTGTCCTTAAATAGTTATATATACTCTCAGGAGCAAGTTTGGCAGTATGATATTGTTTTACATCACCACATGGTTTCATGTGTTGACTAAATCTCATGCTTATCTTTATAGAAGGTGTCTCTTATTTTCAATAATCTGCTGCTGACTGAATTTGCTTTAAAAAGCAGTCAAACCATTTTCTATTATTTGAATCCAAAACATAACTAGACATGAAATTTCAACTTCTTTATAGAACCCAGCGTAATTTTCTTAAATAAAAAGAAACTCTGTTATTAGCTGACATATTGTTAATTTAAACAGAACTCTGTAGATACGAGCAATAAGGACTTGAGCAATAACTTGTATAAAACAGTGACAAAGTACTTACCCAAGGATACATACCTTGTAAGTAGAGGTCTAGATGCAAACCAGTGTCTAACTGGCCCCAAGGCCTGCACTGTAATTTGGAGGCCTTCCCCTGGAACCAGTCCCTTCTTATTTGCTGCCATCTTCCAGACTTGGCATCTTTTCACATCCACAGTGGCTCTGACTAATCCTTTGTGCCAAATAAGCTTTTCTTCTGCTGTCTCTTCAGCTGGCTATAAGTAATTGACCCTTAGGTGTATTTGAAAAGAAAACAAAATTCAGGTGCAGACAGGCAATCTACTTTATCTACACATGAAAAAAATAAAGTGCCTAATCAGTGTCTGTACAATTAATTAATTCATTCCCCTGATGACTAAGCTACCTTCCATCACATAGGGCAGGTGGGATACTGATGAATTTATGAAGCTAACGGGAAAAGCTAAAATTTCTCATCTTGGCACTAAAATTTATCAACTCTGGGGCCTGTCACAGTCTAATGACATCTGTCCCACCTCGTTTAGATGTTTGAGAATAACATGGAAGAATGTATAAGAAAACACTTGAAAATGTTAGATGTCTATACTCCAGAAGTATCAAGGGCTGCCAGGGAGGACAAATTTAAGTTTTGGATCATTTAGTTCCAACCATCCTCACTACAGTGACATGGTGTAGATGGTTTGATGTCATTCCTAATGACGGAAGAATTCTTACAGAATTTTGATAAAGAAAATTCTACCTAAAGTAAGTTGTATGTGTGAAGGAAATTCCTCCCCCCCATAGTCTTCAGTCTTTTTTCAGTAAAAAGACAGTTTTACTGTCTTTTTAAAAATTATTATTTTGTCATTTTATTTGCCATGCTCACTTGCAATTGAAAGGCTTTATTTGAGAATAAGTCTGGTTTTCTTTACCCCCTTATTCTACATTGAAGTGTAAGGAAATACTGAATACTGAAGAACTCTTGAATTTGGCTGTATTTTTTTAGATTTTTTGTATATTTTTGGATTGTCATGATCTCTTAATAACAGTGACTCCTTCTCTCATTAATAGTGCCTCAAGCTGTGTAAGGTCTTTTTTGTCAAAGTCAATATATTTGCACTCATACTTGCAGTCTTTTTTAATTAGAGAGAGGACTTTGGCAGCCTAATTATATTTTGTGGTTTGCATTCATGTTCCAACCTCTCAAAGCCTTCTTAAATGCATTTGAATCTCAGAAAACATTTTAAAGATCCTATTTGCTCTTTAGTTAATAGGCAGGGCCCAGTGAGTTCAGAACAACCGTTTAGCTTAACCAAGGCTTATTCAATCTAATTTGGATTTATTTATTTTGAAACGAAGTTAAATATTTTTGTAGTTTCAGTAGCTGTTGGAATTGGCTACATTATTTAGCCATAATGTTCCAATGAGGAAGTACTGAAAAACACTTCCTTTTTTGTTTATTTATTTGGAGAGGTAAGTTTTTCCATTTTAAAAATTCAAAAGATATTTACTGAGAAAATACCTTATTCAGAATACTGTGCTCAGAATTGAAAGTGATATGAAAATACATAAAACATTACCCTTGTCTACCAGGCAGACTCTTTGGTTTGATTCCTCCTTGCAAGTTCAGATTAGGTCAGTTATTTCACCAGTACAAAGCCATCACTTCTCATATTCCAAGAAAGTTAACAGCAAAGTATAGCTTCTTGACTAGTTTTTAAATAAAGAGAAAGAATTGTTTCTGAACACAAAGACTAATCAAACTTTCAGGCAGACAAGCATTACGGAGCAACCCATTTCATGTCATGTAGAACAAAAGTGAGATTATACAATGATTTTCTTTTCTGAAACATCAATATCCATGTTTATAGCATATTTCCTTGAGCCTTCCTGTTCTGAATTATGATAAACTTTATCTCATGAGGTTATACTTTGGCTTTGTCTGCTTATGCGTGTGTCCCATTTTGCATACCCTTTGCACCAAGAGGACATTTATCAGTGGCTAATATATCTTCAAAAATTCATGGCTCCTCAAGATCAATTCCCTATATTTCTATACTAACAATTGGATTTAATTAAGCTTAGAGAAGTGGGTATTATCTGGATAGTTATTGATCATATTATGAAGCAATTAACTATTGCTAATTGATAGAACAAGTTTCAGGATAATAAACACAAATAAGAAAGCATCAGATTATTATTAAAAGGAACCTTTAGGAAGAGTTAGCTCTTTTATAAAAATAAGAAACAGAAACACACTGTTCATAAGTAATCCTTTACTTACTGATGAAATAAATTCAATTATTACTATCACTACTGATAAGGATACTAAATATTCAGCTTGGAGACTGGGCATCTGCTCACGTTGATGTGCTCTGGTGCCTGGGATTATAATGTTGAGCAGAGTAGGTAACAAATAGGGCTAGCCTGGTTCAGCAAAAGAGGAGAAAACAGAAATATTTTTCCTTCAGGTCCAATTCAGTTAACCTGTTTTGGAATGACTCCCATAATCCCATCAGCTGTGTCCACCCTCTAATACAGTTCATCCATCTCCCTGCTACATTGCAAGGTCTGTGAGAGGAGAGAGAATGCTATTCTTTACATGAATAAAGAACAAACGGGAAATGTACAATTTTTTTTTAGGAATTGTATGGAATTTTTCAAATTATGTAATGAGAAACATTCAGATCCATTTATCTTAATCTTTCTCAGACATGCCATTTACACTCACACTTCCTCTTGATTCCTGAGTTCATCCTCTCTGTTTCTGATTGGGATAGTCATCATTTGGCAGACAAGATTGTCAGGATATCTGAGTCAATAGGCTACCCCTCAAGTTCAGCCTACAAGGGCATACGTGAGGATGGGGTCTCAAAACACAAATCTTCTACCAGTATTCCTTATTCTCTCTTCTTCCTCAAATTACCCCTTATGCCATCTGGGTCTCCTTCATTAACAATTTATAAAGTATTTTCCTTTGAAAAGCAATCAAATAAGTGTTTTCACATTTTTCAACAGCCACCGAGTATCTAATTTGTGCCAGATAATTTGCTAGCAAATGCAACGGCAATGAAGAGATACAAAACTATAAATAAAGGTATCTATCCCTTGCCCTCAAGTAGTGTACTTTTAAGAAATTAAATCTCAATTTATTTCCAGTAGGTTGCTTTTTTTGATACCTTCCCTCTCCGTGCCAATTCCAATAGAGTAAAATTGGTACCATTTTTCCAGGTTTTTCTTGAGCGAAGCAAGAGCTCAAAATGCAAATATTTGAAGAATGATGCATTTGACCCTCCAAAACTCTATGTCCTGGGGATGCTGTCAGGAATTCAACCAGACTTCCTCCCTTGTTATAAGTATATTTGAAAATGTCATAACAGATTAAATATAACACTAGAATGCTGGTTCAGTTATTCAGATTGCTGTCATGAGTTCCCTTTCCATTATTATCAATAGTAATGATCCTTTCATATTAAAAAAGAAACTAGTTTGATACAGTTTATGAATAGGAACAAGAACAGGCTACAGTGTCAGCCCTGGAATCCTCCCCACCCCCTTCATACATCCGTGGTCCCCAGAACGGACTCTGAGATTATTTCTGTTTCAGAGAAAAAAGAAACTAATCTGGTTACATTAGCAAAATCTAGTGAGAGTTAAGTGTTCCCACAATGCCATGAACCTATATCTAAAATTGTTTGTGTTTGTAAATATGGCCAACCTGAATTTACAGGGCTAACTTTGGGAAAAATATAAATGAGATACTTAGTAATTCAAACCCACCCTTTCTTATTGCTCTATTAGTGAAGAAAGTGAATATTTTAAACAGAGTAGTTTGAGTTGGAAAATTCCTGAAATCCTGATCTAAGGACAAGATGACCAACCTTTTCTCTGCTAAGCAGGCTTTGAGAACTGAATAAGCCTCAGCAAGACATGCTGTTGCCCAGATTTCTTGGTAGATAGAAAACAACTAGTTGTCCATCCAATAACTCTTCAAAAATGTCTTCTCTCTAAATAGCACAGTTTACCTTGCCAAGAGAAGAAGTCTCTTTAAGGGTAATAATGAACTTTGCATCTGTGTAGTCTAGTTTTCAATAATAAATAAAATAACAATAAATATCATTCAGCCAGTTTGTACGCCACGATGCTGTCCATATTCCAATCACTAAATGAAACTTAAGGGATACTGGAAAATTCAGCATCTATCTTATGTCTCTAATTTTTCCACATTTTAACTTCTCCAGAGTAAGGATTTTGTCATGAACATCCTTTTATCATTTGCTGGGTCTAGCTCAAAATATTTTCCCCCCAACATTTTTTTATGAAAATTATTAAACTAAAGCATGTTTGAATTTTGGTCAAATTAAAAAATCTCACTCCAGAGTACATGTAAATTAATCCTACTGTATGTGGTTAATTTCCTCTTACACTATTCTTATTAGTTTCAGGAAACATTTAATATTAGCTCGTGGGTTATATAATATCTTCATTATTCATTGATTTGTCAAAGAATCACTATAGCTAAGAATTTTCAACAACGCCGTAAGTTAAACCAGTATATTTTAAGGAAAAGCATGTTTAAAAAATTTGAGTGTCTGTGTAGAAAATGTAAATCATTTTTAGTGACAAGACTCAACTCAGGTGTCATCCACTTACCATGAGCTTTAATGTCTTTGACATAATTTAAATTAATCACTTTCAAGATTATTACTTTATAGTGATAATAGAGATGTTGGTAGTTATTTTTACTTGCAGCTATCATTCAAAGTTCAAGTCAGTCTCCAGATTTATTGTAAAGTAGATGAAACAGACATTGGACTCACTTTTCTCCCCCTCTACAAGACACAGTAGTTTGTGATTCTCTTGCCTTTGCCACCCTCAATGCCCTAAGAGGAGGAGGATCTTCATTACTGTTTGGGTGGCCTGTCCTGCAGACCTTACCTGTTAACACCAACGCCTCTTGGAGAGAGGGCCAAGGGCTGATGGGTCCAAGTCAACCAAGACTCACAGTGCTTTGCAGAGAGGCATCTAGCCCTGGCAGCAAATGTAGGGCTAAACTGTGCTGATATGCTCTGTTCAAACCTTGACTCTTTTGAAGTGCAAAGGTCATGGTTAGGGGCCACTTCCTCTCCTCGTGCATTGCTTATTAAAGACTCTGTTGGAGAAGCTTAAAGAAAATTTCAGGCATGGGTGAGGACAGCCACATGGAATGAAGTAAGAAAGGAAAGAGACCGAAGGAAGGGAGGGAAGGAGGGAGGGAAAGAAGGAAGGAGAAGAAGAGAGAGAGAAAAGAGAAGAAAAGAAATAGTGTAATTTGAAAGTTTTATTCCCCACTATAAACCTCCAATAATTTAGAATTTACCACCTGTATGGGTTCGCTAGTGTTATTATAACACAGTACCACAAACAGGGTGGCTTAAATAACAGAAATTTATCGTCTCACAGTTCTGGAGGTTAGAAGTCCAAAATCAAGGTGTCAGCAGTGTTGGTTCCTTTTGCGGGCTGTGAGAGGAGGACCTGTTGCAGACTTCTCTAGTTGGCCTGTTGACGGTCGTCTTCCCTCTCTGTCTCTTCACGTGGGCTGCCCTCTATGCCAGATTTCCTCGTCCTGTGAGAACATTAGCCATACCAGATTAGGGCCCACCCTAAGGACCTCATTTTAACTTGATCACTTCTCTAAAAACCCTATCTCCAAATAAGGTCACATTCTGAGGTACTGGAGGACTACAGCATATTTTTTGAGGGGGGCGGGGTGCATGGGGAGACACAGTTCAACCCGTGACACCACATCCTTATTTTTCAAACTCTTGATTTTTGCCCCAGAAAACCTGGTCTTTTCAGTGTTCTCTATGTCACTGAAAGGTACTTCCAAATACTCATACCAGAAACCTAGAAGTTCCAGACAGCTTCCTCTCTCCCCTGCCCTAACCCAATCCATGACAAATTCCCATTTATTTTGCTTCTAAACATCCAGGCCATCCATATCTCCTCTACCACCACCTGAGTACGAGCTAAGTCATGACTCATATCCGTTTGTATTTGTCTCGGTGCTCTCCATCCTCCTCTAGAGCCCAAATGTTCTTTTCAAAGTGTGCATGTCATCTGGCCATCCTCTATCCTAAAACCCTTCAGTGGCACCCACTGCTCATTAAATAAAGACATTCTGCCATGTGGCCCCTGCCAACCTCTGTGGCCTTCTCTGTCACCACGCTCTCCTGGGCTCACTCCCAGTCTCTCAGAGCTCATATTTGCCATGTCACCTCCTGCACAGAGCCACTGCCAAGGCTCTTTATCGCCCCCCTTCACCTGCAATCCAAGTCCTACTTCTTCAGAAAAAATTCTCCCACCATCAGTCCCCCTTCTAGAGCATCAGGACATTTTTTAGCATTCATCACTCAGGCAATTTTACAGTTACTTGTGAAATTAATGGATCAATATCTTTCTCCTCCTCCCCTCATGTATAAGCTCCATGAGAACAGGGATATCGTTTTTGGTTATTCACCATTATACTCCTAGCGTTAACATGAGTCCTCTTACACAGTTTGCACTCAAAATATATGGCGATGTTAAAAATCTGGTGGTTTGCTACCAGAATTATTTGAAAACACCCATAGGCAGATCTCACCATAGGTATCAGGGAAGAAGCTTGTGGAATAGTTCTAAAACGATTTCAGTAAGTGCAGTAATAAGGAATGCAAACAAAAAGATAATTTTAGATACCAGAAGTACAAATGAAGATTAAGGAAGGACCCCTTGTGTATAATAAGGAAAGAACATTAAAGTTAGGTGCACGGATCTAAAATGAAGCAGGAAGCAAGGCCAACACCAGGTACTATTTCCCGTAAGAACCATCAAGTGCACTGAGATTTCTGCCTCATTGCAATAATATTCACAGTATTGGTACCTCAGTGGGATTGGGGCACCTGCTGACACTGTTTTTACCACTGAATACAATAATGATGTTCTGTTCAGTTAAAGCATAATGCTCTCTCTGCTAACTTGCTTATCTGCATTATTCATCTCTTCAGAAGCATTTTGCCTTTTTTTTAAAAAAAAAAAGAAAGGTTTTTATAGCCACAGTTGACCTTGCCCAACTTCAATTACAGAACCTCATTTTACTCATGAAGAGTTGGGGACCAGAACAATAAAATAGTTCATTTTTCTGCAACCAGTCCACTGTTTTATATTGAATAAGTTGCAGAAGGCCATCCCAAGCAATAACTCAGCAACCCAAATGTCATTTCACCCAATTAAGAGTAGTTTCTCCCTAGGATCTCTTTATGCTGGTTCACTCTTCACTCCAAAGAGAGCATTAACTCTGTTGATCCAGCTTTTACTGCCCCACCCACAAGGTGACCGTAGCATTTGTCATCCAAATCAGGGCATCTGTGTGAGTGTGTGGGGACACTACTGAAAATTACCCTGGGATGGCAAGTATAAACCTGAGCAAGCTAGGATGTATGGTCATATCACCACTACATCAGATTCTTCAGAAAGACCACATTTACAGATGTTCAGTAAGCAGTGAATTACATCTTCTCCTGGACTCCGAGGAATCATGCCCTTTTAGGGAAGAGGGCATCACTCCTGCCTTACTCCCTCACAGCTCTTACTAGTGTAACTGTAGAACTTGTCCATTTCCATCCCACTCTCTGCCATACTTACCTGACAGACACAATCAGGAGGAGGTGATCTAAAAACTAAACATCACTTCCTTACAAAAAAAAAAAAAGATGCCTCTGTTTAGGACATGTGTTTTTTCTTCACAAGTTGCAGCTGATCATTCACTAACTTCTGTTATCCTAAAGAGGTAACGGTATGCTCCCTGGCTGACCTCTCTAATTCTTCTCCAAAACACAGACAACCAACACACACACACACACACACACACACACACACCTTTAACTTCTCATCAACAGAAAAAGCTGAAAACTAGAAGCACAAGGAAAATTAATTTGCTCATCTGATCAAAAGTGAAATCACAAATGCCAGGCAAACATCGTGTTCCAAGCTATTGCTTTATCATTGGGGACTTTTAAGGGTCCAGGCTGAAAGCAAATGAATAGGATTTCCTGGGATTCTGTGGAGTGGGTTGGAGCCAAATTATGAAGCCAATGTTTGTCTAGACTCCCATCTCTTGAGGGGCTCATGGGCGCTGAAATTTAACCTGTGTTCAACCACATTGCCCTTAACCACTCCAATGGGCTGACTTACCTTTCCTGATGCCATATGAAAAATATAAATACCTGCTTATAAGTTAATAGAGTACAGCACTATGTGTAATAGAATAAAGAACATTTCCATCTTTCCGTCCATCCTGTCACATCACACGCTTTATCATTTCAGGAGGCAAAAATGAAACAAGTTGAATATAGGTCAACAAGATGGAGTTCTTGCCTTAAAAAGCATAATTTTTTCTTTCAATAACTATTATTTTAGTATGTCACCATACCATACTCTACAGAGGTATAAAGACAAAATATTCTAAGCATACTGCTCTCATCATATAGTAAATCCTTATGAACTATGGTTTAGATTGTCTTAATTGGATTGGATTGGACTGGATTGGATTGGATTAGATCAAAATGAATAAGAAGTAAAGCATTCCCCCCCCCTTTCATATCATTTTTAAAATGATTTCTTATTTGGGTATAAAGTGAAGAATACAAATAATGATATTTAAACTGCCTTGGATATAGACTACTATAAACAGCCTTTATCCAACCAGGTAGATTTGATTAGAAAACTGAAAGTGATTTCATCATGATAGGCTGACAAATTATAACGAATACATTCTATCAAGGTGTATTACTTAAAGTAATAATAATTGAGTGTAAGATGCTTTAAGTAAACCCTGTTTAAAAATAGCTTATTAGGTATATGTTGATAAAAACTTTTTATATCACAGATTTACAGACACAGAAATCCTTCTTATAAAAGAAATATATGAGACTTTTAGTACAATTAGTTCTCTTTAAGACACAGAAAAAAACCTAACTTATCATACACCACATTGATGTAATACCTAGCTTAGTACATTTATATATTTAAATCACTGAAAAAGATCCTTGAAGTGTAAATGATTTGCCACATTTAGTTGTTAAGCAACTATTTCTACCAGTTAGCAAAGTATTACCTTAAAAGGACAGTCTTATAACAAAGAGATTTGCTGCAGACTCCTGATTTTTTAACCTATGTTGCTTTAAATCCACACACTTTGAACAAAGTTCTAATAGTTTCTTGGAAACGAACAACAGCTGCATATAGATGTATCACTTTATTCATTCATTTATTGCATATAAAATAATTAAAAACGAATTTAAAGGTAAGGTAGAAAAGGAGAGAACTTTTTAATTTTACATCTTTCCAGTCACCTTAAAATCTCACACAACGATTGGGAAAGTGTTCTCACCGAAAATCATATTTGGCATAATGTACCTAAAAATAAAATATAACCATGTTATTTATAAATGAAGAAATTTCCTAACAGATAATTGGACATGCAATTCAACAAAGTGTGTCTAGAATCTTCATGGTTCTGCTTGTAGCTCTCATTTATGGATGACAATTATTCTTTAGAAGCTAGCTGATAGAAGTGTACATTCTTTATCTAATTGATTCTCCTTTTGCTTTTTTCTATCATGACGGATGTAGCTGAGGAGTATACTATTGAGCTGTTGCAATAAGTCATAAAAGGGAAACAGAGTCTTTTTCTTCTAGACTTATAAAACCTTGGAGACTGTGAAGATTTGAGGATTATCTTTTCAAACATAAAACAACAGAATAAGCCAGACGTAAAGGGGTACATACCAAATGATTCTATTTATGTCAAGTTCAAAAACAGGTGCAGGGCTTCCCTGGTGGTGCAGTGGTTGAGAATCCACCTGCCAATGCAGGGAACACGGGTTCGAGCCCTGGTCTGGGAAGATCCCACATGCTGCGGAGCAACTGGGCCCGTGAGCCACAACTACTGAGCCTGCGCGTCCGGAGCCTGTGCTCCGCAACAAGAGAGGCCGCGATAGTGAGAGGCCCGCACACCGCGATGAAGAGTGGCCCCTGCTCGCCGCAACTAGAGAAAGCCCTCGCACAGAAACGAAGACCCAACACAGCCATAAATAAATAAATAAATAAAATTTTAAAAAAGAACAGGTGCAAATAATCTGTGGTCCTGTCAGGGTAGTGGATACTTACCCTTGGGGTTGGGCCTCTGGAGTGATGGTCAATGGTGTGTTTTGGGATATGGATGCTGGTTACATGAGTGAGTTCTGTGTGTGACTATTTATTAGCTATTCATTTATCTTATGGATATATGTTATACCTCAGTAAAAAGTCCAAAATTTTAAAATAATAATAATAAAAGAATAAAAACGAAAAGCATTCAGATTTCCGTCTCCAATAGTACATTCTAAAGGGGCTCCTATTAGTCACAGATAACAATAGCTGTGTTGTCCCAAATCATAAGACTATTTAGCAGCAGAGCCAGCATTTCAGATCTTCTGCTTCCATGTCTTATGATTTTTTATTTTTTCCAATCACAAGCTATGCTTACCTCTCAGACCCATGACACAGTCTGCTGGCAGGAAACCTGTTAACCTTTGTCTATGACCTAACACCGTTTGCCATGTTAACAGGTGAGTTGTGTGAGGAGAAGCTGGACTTCTGTGCCCAGGACCTGAACCCCTGCCAACATGACTCCAAGTGCATCCTGACGCCAAAGGGATTCAAGTAAGTCCGAGGCTGCTTTGGGGCTCACAGTCGGGGAGGAGGGCCTTTCTTTAAGGAACCCTCCTCTTTCAGGACCTAGCTTCACACCTTTGCTCAGGACTTAGAGGACATACTCTCCAGTGTCAATGGAATTTTTATAAATGTTTATCTACAGCATGGGCCTTTTTTAGTACACCAAAGAAAAGAAAATGTTTCCTTTTGTTTTGTGACTTTTCCTGGGAAGTCATGTATGAAATAAAATAGCTTTTGGATTTTTAATTAAATTTATTTGGAGGCCAAATAAATTCATAATATCTACTAGGAACTTTATTATCTGAATGGAAGTCTGTGGTAAAATAGGGAGTTTAATTTAATGTAACTGAAAATGTTTTGTTATGCAACGATACTTTACCCAAGAGGAGGAAGACAGAGTGACCATATGTCCCAGCTCGCCTCAGTACAATATCCGTTTATGCCTGTTGTCTCAGTGTAATTATTAATAGTGTCTCCTTCACACACGTGTGTGTTGTGTGGGATGATAAAACATACAGTCGCACCAGGTAGCAATCTTCCTGAATTACGTTTGGTATCAAATGAAATTATTCCTTTGCCATAGTTCTGAAATATTTTAAGGGTCTATCAACAGCAACTTCTCAAGCCATAGATTAGAAATCATCTGGTCCAAATTCTTCACTTTAAATATGAGGAAACCACAACCAAGAGAGGTCGGTGGCTGTCCAAAGGTCTCAGTGTTATTCACCGGCAGAGCTGGAGCTGGGTTTTATCCTTCCCAGTTGGGTGATTGTTCTAGTGCAGGTTACCTCTAAGAAGCTTTATACTTTATGACCATTACTGTTGGCTTGTTACAGAAGGTAAGCTGGATTCTCAGAAATGACACTGGAGGGTTCAGGTTGAGTTGTGCCTACAAGAGACAACTAGCAAATAGCATTACTGGTTTCTTTACCCAATATTTACTGAGCACCTGCCATGGGTCAGGGCACGTAGTAATGCTACCGTCTTATGTTTTTGTGGCACTTTATAGCTACTCACTGTCCCATTCTTTATCTTCTCAGTGAAATGACTCAGGCTTAGTTGCCATAGGATTCAGAGAATTAAAAATTACTCCAGTCAGGAACAGTTTTATAAGAGTAGATGGGATTAGAGCTGAGATTCTAACATTTTTTAAAATTTTAGTTTATATTGGAGTGTAGTTGATGAACAATGTTTTGTTAGTTTCAGGTATACAGCAAAGTGATTCAGTTATACATATAGATGTATCTATTCTTTTTCAAATTCTTTTCCCATGGGACTCTAACATATTAATACTTGTCAACAGATTATCAGACATTCTTAGTTGAATGGGAGGTGGGGTCAGTATCACCTGACCACACCTGGCTTTCAAAGACCAATCAGAATAAAATATTTATTCTCCAGTTTTATTCAGAGAACAATTTTTGATTCAATTTGATTTAAAATTCATTATTTTAGAATATACAGATTCAGTTGCAGCACCTGCTGATTCCATTTGATGCCTTTTTGGGAAAGAAAAGAATATATTTGATTCTATTTTTCATTATATTTTAGTTTACAACCCTGTGTGGAAAAAGCAAAAGCCTTATTGAAATCTTTATTTTATACAAAATCCTGTATTGCGTTTTGTTCATCCAAATACTGTATGTAAATTATTTTAATTCATATTGTCTTTGATCTGCGCACAATGAATTTGGCAAATTGAACGTCAGTCATTTAGGTAACAACTGTTATCATTTCTTAGAGAAATTGGTCAGTAAAGCAGATGGTTTTCCAGAACTGCTTATCTGCTGGATAAGCTTTGTGCATTGTAATTACAAGATAAAGTATTAGTAACACTTACCAGAAACCATTTTAAACTGAGTAGTTCATCTTCAAAAAGACTAACAATTCAGTATCTTCTATTACTATCAGTTAGATTGCACACTTTTTATAGTGCATCTTACTGGATTATGGATTAGCTGATTTGGGAACCCATTGTTTTCAGCAGTAATTTGTGAGTTTTATGTAGTTTAGCAGAAAACAGGTTAAGTCATAGCATTTGCTATTACTCCCATATTATAAATAATCACACACTGTGAGAAAGGGAGTTGCAAAAAATAAATGGACTTAGAAACCAAGACTATATGAAGCTGCTAAAGAAGAGTTCTACTGACAAATATTGTTTGGACAAGATGTACCGTTAACTTCAGCTACATTTTCTTACTACTAAGCTAACAGAGCTGGTTTTACTTTTCTTGCTTTATTATATACCTCATAAATCTCCTAAATTGTTTTGAGATATTTTTAGACCATGATATGCCATAAGCAGTATTTTCAAGCATGCATCTTACTTAGTCAGCTTTGGGGCTTCTAAACAGTGTATTTTATATTCTTTGCTTTCTTCCTCACTCCTTATCAGAGTTCAGGGAATGGGATACGTTTTATTGATAATACAAGCTTTAAGGAATTCTTAATTAAATATTTTCTTCCTGTTTTGAAACTCGGTCTGAGGAGCCAAAGAAAGACAAAAATGTTGGTCATAATGTGACTCCAAGTTCTAATGGGCTCGGAAAATAGTATCTGTAGAGAAAAGAATATAAAATAGCTCTTAAACAGCCACTATGGTGAATACGTGGTTCTCTTATCTTTTACTTTGATTTCTTTTCTCAGGTAAATAATTCAGAGTGTTTCAAAGCATTTCTTCTTTCTTTTAATGCTCTGCACTTGAGCAGCTCTGGTCACATTAACATTGATGGAAGCCCTTTTCTCAGGCCCTGTCCATCTAGTTGAGAATGTCTATGGCCACTTAGAATCCATTTAACTTCAGACTTGTTTGCTTTGTTACGATTTAGCATTAAAACCACTGGCTCTAGAGCAAGCATGCTGATGCAGTGAGCTCATTTTATTTCTTAATTCATACACTCAGAGCTAAAAGTCTGTGTTACCCTTAGAGGGTATATACTCCCATTTATCTTAATTCATCGTTTCACCATGGAATACTTTGCAGATCAGTACTATTTTCTAGGCGTCTGTTAATTTTTAAACTTTATGAGCCTGTTCTAAATATGTTTTTTCAAAGACAGCACCAGTTGTTTCCTAGATGAAATGCAGCTCTTTTACTTATTTTGGCTCAGTTGGGTTTGAAACTATGTACCTGCTTGTTCAAACAGATGTGACTGCACGCCAGGATACATAGGCGAACACTGTGACATTGACTTTGATGACTGCCAAGATAACAAGTGTAAAAACGGAGCCCACTGCACTGATGCAGTGAACAGTTATACATGCATCTGCCCCGAAGGTTACAGGTAAAAGTGCAAGTACACATTTGTATTTAGAGTTAGGTGTTACAGGGTTCAATTCATATTGGCAATTAAGTAACGTCTAATTAAGTATTTTCTCTGTTTATTCTTCAGTGGCTTGTTTTGTGAGTTTTCTCCACCCATGGTTCTCCCTCGTACCAGCCCCTGTGATAATTTTGATTGTCAGAATGGAGCTCAGTGCATCATCAGGATAAATGAACCAATATGCCAGTGTTTGCCTGGCTACCAGGGAGAGAAGTGTGAAAAATTGGTCAGTGTGAACTTTGTAAACAAAGAGTCTTATCTTCAGATCCCTTCTGCCAAGGTTCGGCCTCAAACAAATATCACTCTTCAGGTAAGATTCCCCCACTACCAAGAGCTAATCTCATTTTAAACCAATTCAGCTGCCAAATATAAACGTACGTGGTGGTTTGTGAGTGATATTATTTCTTAAATAGACAGTTACATACTGCATAGCACAATGACAGAAAATGCTACTTGTGTGAAAAGCTTCTATTATTCTTCTCTCTAACATTGGTGTCTTTCAAAACTAAATGGGCACTAGGTATTTTTATTCACTACTTGATCATATAAAACACACAGAGACAAGGCAACAAAACCTCTCTCTTTGTTTTGCGCTCAGGTAATGGCATTTTATTCGTTTATTTTTATGGCTCTGCAGTTCAGGTTCTGCACGGTAGCGGGGGCGGGCGCTGGGGGAGCTTTCGTTAGGAAACCTGCAGCTGAGAACAGCACAGGTGAGACAGAACACACCTTGGCAGAAGTGTCAGCCAAGTGTCTTTTAACTTCGACATGAAATTAACAAACTCAAGTATTATCATAAGTCTTTCCACCAAGTCACCGTGTACCTTTGAGCAAGTCATTCAAACCCCTATAGACAAGATCAGGCTAGATTAGGGTGATAAATTTAGGGTACCTGGGGCAAATTGGGGCTGCATATTTGTTTTGTTTTGAATTCAAAGAAGTGTAACCAATTTCCTATAAAACCCATTCCATATTTGGTTTACCCTAGCACTTCAGTGAGGGGCAGGGGCTTCTTGAGAAGTCGGGAGGAATGGGATCCTGGAAGGCAGACCAGCCTTCTTTAAAAAAGCCTGGCCCCCTAACTTCCAGCATTTGCCACCCGTCTTGTTATGAGAAGTACCCAGTGGTGTTCGGGCTTAAGTTCTAACTTTTACTGAGCTGGTCCTTCAAAAGCCCGGAAAAGTCAGAAAGAAGGATAAAAACAGAGATTTTCCCCTGGTCACACCATAATTTAACATGTAATATGAAAATCCATCTTGTTCAATGCAGTCACATTTCACATATGCCATAAATAAAGCCCATAACAGGAGCAAAAAGCAGGTAAGTGAAAATCTCCAGCAAAGGAAATTCTAAGCACGTTCAGTGATGTTAACTTAAGTACTTCTTATTGTTCTTTTTAACAGAATGGAAATGTGATCATTTTGTTCCTGATTAGATTTTATCATTCTCTGCTGAGACAATATAGTTTGATATCTAAGGGGGAAAGCTTGATTTACTTTAAACGCTGTGAACTCTAATGATATGGAAAATATCTTTCAATTTTAATTTGCTGAAGTATAAATTATGTGATGTCCTTGTTTTTGCATATTTCGTAGGACATGAATCTTTAAGCTTTATCATTGCCAATATGCAGAAAGAGAATAAATATATAAGGTCATGAATGTAAAAAGAGCTTTTTGAAGTTCTTTATGAATTTATTTGCAACAGAGTAATCCAGGAATAGGTCATCTTTCAAGTAATCATTTCAATGTGCATTAGTATTTTATCAGAGCCATAAAGAAGAAATAAACCATAGTAAAAAACTCATTACTAAGATGTCTTGTTTCTTCTTAATGAAGTATGTCTGGATGACTGTTTGTCCTACTAATGTCAAGGTTACTTCCCACTAGATTGCCACAGATGAAGATAGTGGAATCCTCTTGTATAAGGGTGATAAAGACCATATCGCCGTAGAGCTCTACCGGGGACGTGTTCGTGCCAGCTATGACACCGGCTCCCACCCAGCTTCTGCCATTTACAGGTGAAGATCTGTCAGTTACTGGTAAAGGTGAAAACAATTGCTTAATGCAGAACTGCTTCTCCTCTCTTATTGTGTCATGGGGAGGGGAGGGAATAATTTGACTACAGCAGACTTTATGATAGGTGTGTTAGAGGCCTGGCAGTAACAGACAGCATACTCAAGTTGGATAATTAAGGAGAGATTTATAAGAGGACTGTACAAAGATTGGTTGGGACAGTATAGTAATCTGGAGCTAGTAACTAGGTATACTGCTAGTGTCCATGGGCTTGAAGGAGAGAGGGGAGGCAGCAGTTATGGAAATCGATGCTCAGAAAAGGAATTGTGGAGAGGACTGCGTGACAGGAGCTCAGGGAAGGAACCAGGGTTTTAAATACCTGATCCCCAAAATCTCCTGTACCCCTGCTTCCCTCTGGCCAAATCAGATGCCAGAAAACAAGGAACCCACTGATCTCAGTAATATAACTCACACATGAGCCTCCCAGGGCTCAGAGCAGGCTGAAGACAGATGGAGAGCAGCCCTAGAGAAACAGCTGCAGGATACCCAGCACAGGGACAAATTTAAAGTTACTATTCATGCAACACATATTTATCGAGCGCCTACTGTGCGCCAGGCACTGTTCTAAGCTTTCAGCAACAGAGCTCCTGCCCTTAGGAAGCTTACACGTAATAAGCCAATGGACAGCTACAAGATGTGTATTATCTGATCATCCTGTTGGAAGTTTTCTAATAATATTATGGTATTGATGATATATTGAAGACGTGAATGGGGTGGGATTTTCCTGAAAGTGTGCTTTTTGCATAAGACTAACCTTCAGAGCCCCTCTGTTGCATCTCAACACCAATCACCCTGCAGACAAGTTACCTAGTTGATTTCTTCACGTGTACAAATAACTGCTACCATTTAGAGAAAGGTCACAAAGTCATAGGCAGTCCGTTTTTCCAGGCAGATATCTTAAATGAACTGAACTGGCTAATTGCAAGAAAAGAATATTCTCTCATCCTTTTATTCTTGAAAAGATTTTAAGCTTTTAGAGAAGCACTCCCCTGTTACAGATAGCCTTGGTGTTGGCAATACAATAGGAGTGGTTGTGACCGGAGTGAACTAAAAGCAAATCTTTGTCAAAACAGGACTAGACTACATCTGCTCAGGTCTCCCTGAACGCTGCCATGTGAAAATGTGGGCCCAGGTTTTGCCAGAATTTGTGATTTTTCAAGAAAAGACAGAAATTTGGCTTTTTTAAATATAAAGTTTTCCCTCCTTCAGTATGGATTCACACTTTTTTTAAATACCATATGTAGCAGACAAAACACATTTGTAGCCCAAACATGCTGGGTAAAAGTTTGTGGGCATTGATGGAGACATAAAATGGAGATACTGGCCTTTATGATCTTGATATTATACTTATATATTTTCAGTGTGCTTCACATGTTATTTAATCTTTCATAACAGTTCTGGGCAATTGGATGCCCATTGTAGCCATGAATGGAATTCAGTAAGTCCTTTTGGTGGTAAGCTAACCCACTTGGGAATATTTAGAGCATGGAAACAAACACATAATTATTGGTTTCCAAGCAGAATACAATAGTTACTTCATCTCTAAATGGTGATGAATTAGTGCCAATATTTTAAATGTTGCTAGGCCTTAAATGTTATCGCCTCAATTTGTTTCAGCTCATAAAAAGATTTCAGAATATTGATCTTATGGTTCATTTTTGGTATTTTGTGTGTTTGTTTTGTTTTATGCAATGAAACAACATAGAACTGTCAGGAACCATAGTAAAAGTTCTTGGAGTTGACTTATTAAAGCTAGTGTTCACATTAAATGTACTTAAAATATTTCTAGGTAAGTTGTAAAAACCCAAGTGATTATATCCAAATGAGGATTTACTCTAAAGAGCTTATTTTGAGTTTATGTTCATTACCATTTTTGCCTAACAATAGAGTATACCCTGTAACATCTATGAAAAAGGATAATATCACATCACACACTTTTTGTTATGAACCGGAAGTAGATGTTTCTGCTTGCAGACCATCTAATGGAGACATCTGTTATGAGGTCCAAAGCAAACATAACTTTTATTTATTTCTTGCTTTTTAGTTTATGGCACAACAATCAACAAAAGTTAGCGCATTATTTTTGTTTTTTTAAAAGAAATTTATTTATTTATTTATTTTCGGCTGCGTTGGGTCGTTACCGCACGCGGGCTTTCTCTAGTTGCAGTGAGCGGGGGCTACTCTTCGTTGCGGTGCACGGGCTTCTCATTGTAGTGGCTTCTCTTGTTGCGGAGCACGGGCTCTAGGCATGCGGGCTTCAGTAGTTGTGGCATGTGGGCTCAATAGTTGTGGCTCGTGGACTCAGTAGTTGTGGCTCACGGGCTTAGTTGCTCCATGGCGTGTGGGATCTTCCCGGAGCAGGGATCAAACCCATGTCCCCTGCATTGGCAGGCGGATTCTTAACCACTGTGCCACCAGGTAAGTCCCAGTGCATTATTTTTTTTTTTTAATTATGTATTTATTTATTTACTTTTGGCTGTGTTGGGTCTTCGTTTCTGTACGAGGGCTTCCTTTAGCTGCAGCAAGCGGGGGCCACTCTTCATTGCAGTGCACGGGCCTCTCACTATCGCGGCCTCTCTTGTAGTGGGGCATAGGCTCCAGACGCGCAGGTTCAGTAGCTGTGGCTCACGGGCCTAGTTGCTCCGCGGCATGTGGGATCTTCCCAGACCAGGGCTCGAACCCGTGTCCCCTGCATTGGCAGGCAGATTCTCAACCACTGCGCCACCAAGGAAGCCCCCCAGTGCATTATTTTTAAGTTAAAGAAAAGAAGCAACAATCACCGAGAATTCAGATAGAGAGATGATTGATTAATTGATTGATGTGGATACAATATATGGATACTATATATATATATGTATATATATATAATATATGAATATAGTAGTATTCCAATTGACATTTTAAAATGCTTTTGTGAAATAGAGGCTACTGAGAACATTAAATTATTTCAACACACCAGGAGAATCTAGTTTTTAACAAGTAATAATCATAGTGGCTGAGATATATGTGGAAATCTAGGCTTGGCAATTACTATATATAAACTTTAGCAAGGTATTTAATTTTTATGTGTTTCAGAATCCATATCTGTAAATAATAATGTAACGCCTGCCCCATCAATTCACTACAAGGATTTAATTCTACACTCAGCTCTGTCCTCACTCCTCACTCACTTTGTCTTCATTCTCGTCTCCCTTCTAGCAATGGAGGAAAATCTTTTTGGTGTCTCTTTCCGGAGTGTAGCAAGAGTTGAAAGTGAATCCTCTCTTCTCATACATTGACACTGGAAGTACATGTTGTTTACAATTTCTACGGAGAGCAATTTGGAAACATCTTTCCCACTACTGGGAATTTACCCTAAAGTTATACCTGTGACATAGAAATGACATATGCGCAAGGTGATTCACTGCGGCAGTGGCTGTAAAAACAAAAGTTAGGAAACAACCCAAGTTTCTAACTAAGTAACTCCAGGGCAGCCACACAATGGAATGTGCTGTTAAAAAGAAAGAGGGAGTGAGAGAGGGAAAGAGGGAACAAGAAAGTTCTCTATCTATGATATTGAAAGATTTCCAAGGTCTATTGCTCAGTATAAAATAAAAAGTAAGGCAGAACAGTGTCAAAGGTGGGTAAATAAGTATATGTGTTTTTATTTCCATGTACTTGCATAAGGAAAAAACTAGGGATAGAGAGGAAAGAGTGGGGCTGAGGCACAACTTGTGTATAAATACCATTTTATATCATTCTGATTTTTGAACCATTTGAATGTCATTACAACTCAATACTAAAATTGAAGTAATAGAAATAGAGCAGGTGCTCTAAAGACAATCTGCCTTGATTCAAGTCCCAGCTCTGCCATCTATTAACTGTGTGTCTTGGGCAGATTGCATAAGCTCTCTGGTCCTCACCTGGTAAATGGAAGTAATAAATCATAGTTCCATCTTGGCAGGATTGTGGTAAGAATGTTATGATTTGATACATGTGGAGTATTTAGAATAAGGCATACCAAATAGTAAGCAGTACTACTAG